>NC_090649.1:410183631-410513631 GCF_040937935.1 Hyperolius riggenbachi | reverse complement strand
CTTTGATACAGTTGACCATGACATCTTAATTAAAAGGCTAAGGGAATACTGTGGGATTGATGGCATAGTTCTCCAGTGGTTCCAATCCTTCTTGAGTGGCAGAACCCAAAAAGTGTCTGTGGGGCCCTTCTTGTCCACCTCTGTACCACTTAAGTATGGGGTGCCCCAGGGCTCAATCCTTTCTCCACTGCTCTTCACAATCTACATATTACCGCTTGGAAAACTAATCCAAAAACACGGCCTGACATACCACTGCTATGCTGACAACCAGTGGCGTACCTATGAATCTCGGGGCCCCGGTGCGAGTTTTACATTGGGGCCCCCCAAGAACTCTATACGTAGCAATTGATACGGCGCAACAAAACCTGCCAAGGTCATCTACAGTGTCAGAGGTGCCAGAAGGGGATGGGGAACAGCTTGTTAATGATTACCACCATTCAAAGCATCTATGGAAGTGATCATTACCAACACAGGACCAATAAACAGCTTATACTTTGGTTTAGGAAGGGCCCCATGGGGCCCCTCTGGCCCAAGGGCCCCGATGCGGTCGCTACCTCTGCAACCCCTATTGCTACGCCCCTGCTGACAACACCCAACTATATCTTTCCTTCAAGCCTGGTGTGACGGACCCAACTCTAACCCAGCTCCTACATTATGGAACTCCTTACCTCTGCAGATCAGGACAGCTCCATCTCTGGACATGTTTAAGTTCAGTTTGGCATTTGCAGAAGTATAATTTTGTTGTGTTAACACTTCACCCTACTACCAATTACTGAATCTCAGAGAGCTTAAGTGTTTTGAGTCCTATGGGAGAAAAGCGCTATAGAAATGTTATTGTAATTGTTACTATATGAGCATGCATGATATCTTTAGCTAGCTCTGCTGGATGGGAAGGCAAGAGATGCTGCGTTTTGTTTCCCAATGTTAGTGCTGTAGTAGTACTGTACTTGTTTTTCATGGTGGTTTCCTGGTGGTGGGATGGCCAAAAGATGCTACATAGAGGGTCCACTGAGTGCAATACCAATGTAACATTGAGACTGAACTTTGATGTGAATGCTATCATTGAAATCCCACGTTTGCATTTTTGCCAGCATTCCCCCGTCATTCACCTGGCAACGCGGAAACGCTAGTGTCTAATGCCGCTGTGTATCTAGCCTTAATAGGAAGCTGAAGTGATAGGGATTGTTATTTGGCTTGTCTATGGCTAAAAGTATTAGGTGTAAAGGTTCAGCAGGACAGCCAGGCAATGTGCATTGTTTAATAGGAAATAATTATGTCCGGCTCCATATACCTCTCACCTCAGGTTGCCTTTAATGACAAAATCATTTTTTAAACACCTCAGTGATCTTTTCCTTTAAGCCAAACTAGTAGTGTTGCTTTACTAATCTGGATCCACTTACCTTTGCACGATATTTCAAATGCCCCCTGCGGTGTTACAGATAATAGAAGGAAACTCGTGCATGATGTGCCTATTGCTGTTATGTTGCATTCTACAAAACAGGTTCTTTCAGATTTCCCTTTAAAACCTGTATAATCTGCTGTGAAGGAGCTTTGTAGCATGGCTACTCTGTTGTGGCTGTGTGCAGCTCTGTATACACTCGTCAGTGTGAACATGGGGCTACCAGATGTCCTATAAAAAAAATAAAACATTTGGACCTATCAGGGCTTAACTGAAGCTTGAAGCGAAATAATGCTTGCTAACATTTTTCCCCACTTTAAGGTCTTTTTTCCACGGACAGTTGATAGGCAGTGACATGCCTCTCAAACTCTCACAATGGGCCTGATTCACAAGGCGGTGCTAACAGTTAGCACGCTGGTGAAAAGCCCTTTATCACGCCTAAACTCAGTTTAGGCATGATAAGTTTAGGTGTGATAAGTTTAGGCATGATAAGTTTAGGCATGATAAGTTTAAGCACCAACTGGGTTAGCACCGCAATACACAGCTGATCAAAAGTTTTCCGCTAGCAAAGTCTGGTGCACTTCGCATAGAGTTTAATGGCGCTGCTTTGCGTGCGGGACTTTGCGCGCGATCTAAACTTATCTAAACTTATCACGCCTAAACTTATCATGCCTAAACTTATCACGCCTAAACTTAGCACGCCTAAACTGGCTTTTCACCAGCGTGGTGCAATGGTTATCACGCCTAAAGTCTCTAACTGGGTTAGCACCGCTTTGTGAATCGAGCCCAATTGCTCACTATTGCCTGCTAACTGCTCAATGCTGCCTGGAGTTTAACAAACTGCTTGTTGCTGCCTGGCAACTGCTCACTGCTGCCTGGTAACTGCTTGCTGAGCACACAGTTCAACAGTCCGTTGAAAAGAGGCCTAAGGCCTTTTTTCCACGGACAGTTGATAGGCAGTGAAATGCCTCTCAACGTTCACAACTGCTTGCTGCTGCCTGGCAACTGCTTGCTGCTGCCTGATAATTGCTCACTGCTACCTGGTAACAGTTTGCTGGAAAGAGGCCTTAAAATGCTAGTTTGTTGTGCTGGCCTTTTACCTTCAGTAATATGTGAAACACCCATGTGCAGCAAGCACACATCCCATGGATACAGAGTGGAGGCAGAACACCTAATCTGCAGTCAGTAATTCACAATGTATTGCAGTAAAGGAGTGCTCGCCCTATGCGCATTGCGCTGCACAATAATTATCCTGTTTGAACTGGCTACCCATACAATCGTATAGACGTGTTCGCATCTCTGCATTGTAACAGGTCGACGCACATTCAAGATTGCGATTTGAGTCCTGAGTGTGAACCAGCCCTAAAGACTTGCCGGCACCTTGTGGCTTCTACCTTCTGTCTGTTCAGGTTTTTTTGGCGTAAAATTGCTGCCTACAATGAAGTTCCACACTAAGGGCCCTTTTCCACAGGCAGCTGAACTGCACGCTCAGTGAGCAGTTACCAAGCAGCAGCCAGCAGTTAGCAGGCAGCAGCAAGCAGTTACTAGGAAGCAGCAAGCAGTTGTGAGAGTTCAACAGTCTTTTCACTGCCTATCAACTGCTCGTCGAAGAGGACCATTAATAAAAATAAAAATTTCTACAACATGAATCAGAAGTGCTCTGTGTAAAGTACTGACAGCCTAGTAACGCCCTAGTCATTTATCTACTGCATGTGTAATCAGCTGTGCAATGCAGCAAGCATTTAAACACTAGAGGGGGGTACGGTAATCAGAAAACTGGCACGTATAACACTCATTGGGCTTGATTCACTAAGACAAATAACATGCCTTATCCGAGTTAACACTTCTTATCAGAGATAACACACCTTATCAAAGTTAACACGCCTTATCAGAGTAGCCTAGCGAGAGCTACAAACTTATGCCTGCTAATTGGCAATGAGGAGAGCTCCACTCATCCTGCCCTGAGCCCCTGCGGGTTCGTAGCGCTCGCTATGCTACTCAGATAAGGTGTATTAACTTTGATAAGGTGTGTTATCTCTGATAAGGAGTGTTAACTCGGATAAGGCATGCTATTTGTCTTATGCAGGAAATACATGGGTCGATTCTGCACCCGATCGTTTTGCCTGCTCGATTTTCTTATCTTCCGCTTGTTTTTCTTTTTTCAATTCACTTCAATGACAAATCGAGCGGCAAAACGATCACACATTAATCGGACATGTCGGATATTATCTGTCTAACCATCTTATCAGCTCAGAATTGACCCGTGTATTGCCAGCATAAGTGAATCAAGCCCATTATGTGGATAGGGAAGCTGAACTACACAAGTGGGCTGTCTCTGCGGATACAACCAAGGTAGCAAACTTACAGTGTAGAAAATCCATTGTCATGTATAAATGTGAATTGAAGGAACAAAATTTTTAGCAAAAAAGGGTAGAGTATCACTTGAAGTGTAGATATCACAAGGTTCCTGGAAATATCTTTGTTATTTCCCATCTTGTACTTCCAGGCACCTCACAGGCGTATATGGAACTGAGGACTTTACTTACTTATCCTGAATCTTTGACCCGCCCCTTCTAGCCATCCATAAGCCAGTGAGAGCTCTGTTATACCTGGCTGATATTGGGAGTTGAAGTAGTTTATTGTTCTCTTTACTTTGTAGACCCTGTGAAGGGCTGAGGCGGAGCTTGAGGACAGATCAGTCAAAGCCTCTGTTGAACTTGTACTGGGGATTACTGGCTTCCTGTGCACACTGGATAAGATCTGGAGTTAAACAAACTCATTCAGGGGTATGTTATGGTACTTCAACTAAAGCAGCTGCTTCATTTCACTAATGATGCTAATCTAGCAGGTCCCCAAGTCTCCTATCCAACATAAACTGGGGCAGTCTCAACTTTACTGCTCTAGGACCTTCGTTCTCAACATGTGGTGTGGGTTTCTTAGGTTAGGCTTAGGAGATGCTTAACTTGTCAAAATCATTTGTAGTAAGATTTGAGATTAAAATAATAATACATCATAAATAAATAAATCTGCCTCTGCCTCCTCATTGCACAACTTACACCGCTACAGTTGGTACAGTCCTTTAAATACTTAGTGATACAGATAAATGCTAACCCCAAAGTGTAAACCTCCAAGCTGAAATATTCCCCCTAGTACTCTATGTACAATGCTGACATCTTTTGCAAATCACTGTGCAGTGTGTGAGCAGGCAAAATATCTCTGTTCAGATTTGAGATCTATCTGATATTCAATCTGGCCATACATAGAGTAAGGTATGGCCAGCTTAAAGGCCCATACACACACACGCCGATAATCAGGCGTGTACAGCAGCCGGCAACACCTGACCCCCAACCAGCGAGTGACCTGCCGGGCAGATCTACTCTCCTCCAGCGACGCTGATAACCCACCGATCCCATTGTTCGCCTCACTCCCCCACTGTGTGACATAACAGCTGACACGCGTGTGTGCAGCCCGGCCCCACAATGTCGCCCAAGGGGATCAGGTTCTGATCCCTGACGGGGGGCATCCGTCAAAGGTGTGTACACACCTTAAGACAGCCAATAATTAATAGATAAGTCACATGCTAGTACTGTTGCACTCATTTTTGGTAATATATTCAGTCTTACTGGTATTAACGCCATGGTAGTAGCGGGCATTGTGCAATTACGTTACCTGGGTAATGCGTGAGTTGCCATGGTAACACGCAGTACGCTGCTTGTGTAACTAGCATAATCCGTGTTACAATTGCAACGCACAGCTTACCTAGATTGCGCATACTGGTCAACACATGATACTCCCCTGGCACTAGTATCGGTAAAATTGCCATGCTCTATTTGCGCACGGCAACTTTATAGAAAGGTATTGCATCAGGCCGTAGAGAGATAGATAAATCATGAGTTAAAACAGATACAAAGAGGTAATTTGTTAGCTAAGATAGGAGATTTACTTCAGAAAGGAGATAAGAAACATGAGGTAGATAAGTATAGATAAATCATGAGTTATGCCAAATAACGAGACATAGATCACAAGTTAAAAGAAACTTAAGGTGAGATAAAGAAGAGTTATTTTATTTACCTGGGGCTTCTTCCACCCTCCCGCAGCCTATCAAGTCCCTCGCTGTCCTCCCTTGTTACTCGCTTGTGCCGCTGTCACCCGCTGTGACTCCCGGGCCGCACACGCGTCCTTGACCGCGCTCCTGTTCGTATAACTTGCAGCTGTGCATGTGCAGAATGCTTCCAGCTACAGGAGCTCGATCGATGAGGTGCACGGCCATATGCGCAGTACATTTTAGTTTGGGGACAGCGACACAACCAAACTTACCTTATTGACTGCATGGGGCTGGAAGATGCTTTCCCTCATTCAGTCACTTTAAGCTAGATTAGGGGGGATAATTCATAAAATAAATTGTGTGAATTACCCCGTTGTCACCAATCCAAATGACTTCTTCAGGCTAGGTAATGTAATAACCAGTCTATAAATGGCTAGATTTTCTGTTGCCTGGAGTGGTGAATTATCTGTAAATGTAAATAGTTGGTGTGCTTTCACCTCAAAACAAAAAAATTGTGACCTCTTCATGACCAAACGAATGCCTTCTCAACAGGAGGAGGAAACATCAGATGGCGCAGCTTTCTCTTCCTTTGGGACTCCCATGACCTGAATAAATAAGAGCCTTCACAGACATGTAGCTTTTATGATGTGTTTGAAGCACATTTATGATTCATCTGCTGTGTGTTTACAAGGGATTCCTTTGGCACAATAATTATGGAACGGCAGCCCAACATGCTACATCAATATATATATAGGCAGAGTATGGCAAAGCATGACAAAAGAAACCATTAACTGAAATGAGTAAATGCTGAAAAATTCCAGACACTGCCCTCAGGATCCTTGAATAATCCTTCAGCAATGCATATCGTAAGCAAAACATGTACACAAGCCGACTGATTTCCACCTGCATGAAGCAACCTGCGAGGTGGGTTCTCCTTATGATGTTCCTCCATAGTCTCCATTTCACAAGTCTGCAAAGCACAGAACATTGCAGTCATTTAAAGCCCCAATAAACCCCAAACTGTAAAAAGCAAATTCTAAAAGCAATCATGCTGATTAGTGTAAAAATACAAGAGTTACCTTTGGAATTCAGCTTTTCAAGTTGAAATGTTGGCTGTGTAGCTGTGCTCTCCTGCAGCTGTGCTCCTATACATTCAGGCTTAAAGAGAACCCGAGGTGGGGTTCTTACATCGCAATCCCCATACAGAGGCTGGATCTGCCTATAGAGCCTAGCCTCTGTTGCTATATAGCTTGCTCCAAAGCCCCCCCTGCGCTCTGCGAGACCCCATTAATCACAGCCGCGCTGTCGACACGCAGCGTGTCGCAGCGCGCTGTGTTTACCTCACTAATGCCAGTCTCGCCGCTCCCCCGCCTCCTGAATCGCTCTGGCCCCACCCACGTCACTTCCCTCGCCGCTGATTTGAGGGAAGGGATGCGGGCGGGGACCGGAACGATTCAGGAGGTGGGGGAGAGCAGAGACTGACATTAGTGAGGTAAACACAGCCGCATAATGCGGTTGTGTTTTATGGGGTCTCGCAGCGCGCAGGGGGGGCTTTGGGGGAAGCTATATAGCAACAGAGGCTGGGCTCTATAGGCAGACCCAGCCTCTGTATGGAGATTGCGAAGTAAGAACCCCGCCTCGGGTTCTCTTTAAGGTGGCCACTAATGATCCAATCTTACCATTTTTATGTAATATAAGGGGCTGCTTAACTTATCCATTCAATGGGCTTGATTCACAAAAACGTGCTAACTGTTAGCACGCCAGTGAAAAGCTGCTTATCACGTGCAAACTGCCTCTTCACATGCTAATGTGCGCGTAATAGTTTGCGCACGTAAAGTTTAGTGCGCATAAAGTTTTGCGCGTGTAAAGTTTTATGCGCCCATTAAACCCTATGCAACTTTGCGCGCGCACAACTTTGCGCGCGAGTTTATTCCTCAAAACGGTGCTAACCTACTTAGTGCAGTGGTTATTACGCCCAAAAGTCTTTAGGCGTGCTAAGTAGGTTAGCACCGCTTTGTGAATCAAGCCCTATGTATTCACTCAATTTACTCTTATACTAGATAGATTTTGTAAGATTGGATGAAAAAGATTGGATCGTTAATGGCCACCTTTAAAGAGATCCAAGCAACTTTTTTTCTGCAGTTTGTCTTGGTTTCTAATAGTTGTAGGAGCTGCCACCCCCCTCCCACTTCTCTCTGCCCTTATTTATCCAGGGGAAGGTGTGAATGTAATCACGTGTGTTGATAGAAGGTGTGAATGTAATCAAGTGTGACTTCTCTAAATCGTTTCAAGTACAGTGAGAACAGAACTGTACTACCCCTGCTGCAAACTCGCCGATATACACCCTGCATAAAAAATGATCGGGTTTGGATGCTGCCACAGGTGCCCAAAGTTATTTTGGGTTTGGGGGGAATATGCAGGGCTGTGGAGTCGATACAAAAATCATCTTACTCCTGACTCCGACTCCTCAGTTTATGAAACCACCGACTACAGTTACCCAAAATTGCTCCGACTCATTTGGCTCTGACTCCAACTCCGACTCTACAGCCCTGGAAATATGAGTGCCCGATAAAACAGCAGGCGCTAGGGCAAACTGCGGCTAGAAATTGTGGATGTAAGCAGCTACTATTTGTAGATTTCTCCCTATAGTCGTAATTATTATGGGCGCCTCTGGCAGCACCAAACTTCCTCAGTACTTCTGGCACACAAATGTCCTGCTTCTCCTTCACAGTGCCTCCTCTCAGTAGATTAGGAAGGTGAGACCTGCCCTTTGCTATACCATTGGCTGTCTTCCCTGTGGCCAGGACTGCAGATCCTCTTGTTACCAGTGCCTTTCCTTGCAGGCCTGTTTGCCATATACTAGTATTGGGCTGTACGCATATCATAACACACAACGTAAATGCAGTCAGACAGCAGCTAATGTAGCAAAGACCGGGCCTCCCCAATCTACTGACAGAAATGTCCACAGAGAGCGAAAGCTGAACTGGACAACACTAGCCTAACTCACTGTGTATTTGTGGTTATTTATGGCATGAACTTTAGAGCTGCTGGAGTTACTTTTGCCCTGTGCTATAATACTGGGTCGGAATACAAAAAAAATGCCAAATCTCCAATTGTGACTCGCAGAAGTGAAATTAAAAATACTGTAATTCCTTTTTTCTTAGTTTTAAATATGAATGTGGAAAGCCCAGAGTATATTCCCAGGCTCTAAAAGATTGATGCGCTGAGCTGAGAATGAAGCATGTTGGGATTTAGATTGCCAGTTCAGAATATTTGGGGCATTTCCAAGGACAAAACATCAAATTGTCTTGTTAAGTCAATGACAGGAAACTGTGAGGAGAAGCAGCAGTAGTGACACCACGGGGGAGAGAGACAAACGCTGGAGAAAAGCGCAGAACGCCAGAGAACACAATTGTGTGCTGCATGGGGGGGAATGTTAGCAGCCCTCACCTGGGTCATATCAGAACATAGTGAGGCTGCTGAAAGTGACTTGAGTTTGTGATTGTGTGAATGCAGCCATATATGACACCTGCAGTGAGAGATGAACAAGGGCTCGAGGAGACTTTTTTTGAAAATGAAAGATACTGAACATGTCTGTTTCAGGATTTAATATTAGTTGCAAATGTATGGATGCACTTGGTAACTTAAGTGGCACTGACAAGATAATATGCAAACCATAATTAATAAACACACTGACAACCAGCTTGGAGAAATTTGGCCGTAGGCTATATTTATCGCGGTTTAAGAAATTGTTTAATTATTTATTAATTCTTTTCAAGTAATAAATTGAAACATAAACAATACATCAACAAACCAAAACAAATGTATCAATCGATACATAAGCGAAATACAGTCTTTAGACTAGTATTAAAACAGTCCTCAAAGTCCAAAACAGCTTGTCAACCCGCAATCGTGGGCGACTTTAACCACATTATTATCGATATTTTATCACACCGAATGCAGAAAAACCTTGATGAATACAACTAGAAATCGATAAACGTCAAATTCGGTAATTTAACGAACTGGAAAAAGTTATCGCAAAGACAATGATGAATCGAGGCCTATGTCTGACAGTGCCATTTTCCTGCATGGCGTCAATGTCGAATATAGTCTGACATAATAAAACTTGGTGGCGCTATTGCTGCATAAAATATGGCACAACACCATCCTGTACAAATCAGAGTGACCGACTGTCACAGGAGCCCTAGTGGCTGACCGCACTTAGCCTTCCAAACGGTGCCAGCGCACAGATCGTGCGAACTCTGGTCGCAGTCAATGCGCAGGAACCGTTAAGAATTAGCCGCAGACAACTCAGAAGGGAGCCTGTGAGCCACGGGTGATTACCACTTCACCCACTGGTTCAGAGTAAACTGCCACCACCGCGGTTATCATGGGACCGTGGGGCCCACTAACTGACTGACTAATCCTGCGAATAAAACGGTTAAACACACGATATTCTGTCTAGCCAACAACAAACAAACAGTAGCGTATCTTCAGAGACCCGGGATCAGTTCTGTGTGTGCTGATAAGCAGGGTAGCGGAAAGTGAATGACTTGGAGAAAGTCGTTTATTCACGCAATATAAATAATTAATATATACAGACAATTATTAAAAATCACAATTATTAAGACAGTAATAGCCAGTATGAAAAATAAAAGAAGGGAGAAAAATACTTAGTTCCTGGAAAGATGTCCTTATTGTGGGAAGAATCATAAAGTTCTTGGTTTCAAAGTCCAGAGTTCAGAGTTCAGACCAGGTGGATGCCAGCATATCCTCAAGCTGGCATCTGATGAGTGCAAGATGGTTCAGTGTGGAGGACACTGAGTTTGGGTCCTCAGCCATTCTTATGCCCCTGCTTCAGTAGGAGGGAGTGAGGGCGGGGAGCCATACACCCCCTTCAAAGATGAGATGAGCCCTCCCCTTGTACTGGGGCTAGAAATCATATCTACCCATATATAGGCTCTATCTCACAGAACCGTACAGGTCAGGGCTGATTTATTAACATTTTCAGGTCTGTCTCGATTTACCCAGCGCCCTGATACCAGACATGAGGGGTGGGACCCCTGTGGTATCATCAGGGCACTTTGAAACTGCCTAGCTGGCAGTCCTTACCTCCGAAGGTTCTGAAACTTCCTCAGAACCAGCACCGGGGCTCATGCTACACTTCCCCCACGTTTGGTGAAGCTGCCATCTCAGGAACCCCAGAAATATTACAGATCTGGGAAGTTATGGATTATGCCAGGATGAGACTCAGGTTTATTCAGGATGTTCTAGCTGCTAACAGCTGACTTTCCTTTGATCTTTAGCAGAGAACAGAGTGTCCAGACCTCCCGTGGATTCGTAGCCTGCTTGGCTGCACCTAGGCATCCTTTGGTTAATTAACATCTCCATGAGATCAGCTAAGTGTCACCTGGTTCCCAGAGCCAAAAGGGGAATTGTGCCTTCCACAGGGAATATGTCCAAGCTAATTAACACCTTCCCCCCAGGCTGTTATTTCAGCTAAGACAGATTTCCCAGCTGTTCCTAGGCATAGGGATACTACACGTCAAATCTTGGTTCTATTGATCTGAGGCGCAATCGATGCAGGAATCGAGTGCGATCGTTCTTTTCTTCACGGGCGGTTCCAGGACGCGCCTGCGTCCCCGCAATCGTCCGTGACACCGACTAAGTCCTTTTGGGCGCATTGGGGCCTGTAGGGGCAGCTCCTCGATCTGCTCCGGGATGGCATCCCCCATGTGGATCAAAGTGATGGACAAAGTTTACACTTTGATCCACTTCAGGTGCATGGAGCGTCGCATAATAAGGATATTACACTGGCTCTAGTGCAAGGGGCGGAACTAGAGCGCACAAGCTAGTGCTGACCCCGCCACTGGTGCTGGGTATAGAGCCTCTGGATCGCTAAGGGCTCTTTCACATCTGAGCTCATTTTGTGTGTTTTAAAGTTAACCAAGGTAAAATGAAAGTCCATAGACACAACGACGCTGCATTTCAGTGCGTTTTGGTTCAACACACCCGGGAGCTTTTAATCGTCGGGAGACGGCTTTTTCCTGTCTGGTGATGTAATAACTACCACCGCTTATTGCTTCGCACCACAACATCCCGACAACTCGCCGCAGGCCATATAACGCGTGCAGGAGAATGTCTCCTGCACGCGATCACTGATGTGAAAGAAGCCTAATGCAGATCCTTTCCTGGTCACCTGCATCCCCCCTTCCCCCAGCATCCTGGAAAAAAAATTAGGTGCAAGGGGGATTGGAAGGGGTTAACAGGAAAGGGGGCCCTAGCCAAGATAGAAGATTTATCTCCTTTGCAGGTCACCTGACTTATTTGATAAGGTAAAATGAGGAATGGGGATCAGACAAGGTAGCAGCCGGGTCCCTGGACACCTACCAGGTCCTAGGCACCTGCCTTAGTTGCCTTGTGCTTGATATGGAGCACCAAAACGTTCCAAGGACAACTGCAGTGTTACAGAAGTGTAAGCAACAGTTTGGAACAGTTTGTTAATGATTACCACAATTCCAACTCATACAGAGTAAATCATTACCGCCATCGCACTAATGAAGAGCTAATACTGCGGTTGATAAAGATCACCCAGTGGGCCACGGTGCAATAGCACCCTCTGCATCCCTTTACTGATGCTGCACTGTACAGAACATACTCCTGCTGTACACTGAGAATACTCTGCATATGTCTGTTGTGCAGTACGAGAAGAGCACAATAATGCATGATAATGGGAATGGCGATAGTAGGCTAGGTGGTGGGTTCTGGGAAGAAGGCATAATTTATAATGTGTGTAATTAGCATTAGATTACAGCTGGGGGTGTGCCGCTGTCTGCAGTAATGACTCACTCTGCTTGCTGTTTGTTCTAACTCTGTGTAATGAATGGAGGGTCACAGGCTGTTCTCATCTCTGTGGCTGCTCTATGGCAGTGTTTGGGATAGCCTGGGAATACACACTGCCCAGTTGTAATGTGTGCAGATGTGAATCCCTGACCCCGGCAATATCTACACTGCAAACAGGAGTGGAGCTGTTTCTCAGAATAACCAACAGAATCTTTGTTTTATTTAATAATGATAATAATTCCTGCATTTGTATAGCGCTTTTTTCCTTTTGAACTCAAAGCAATTGCGAGGCAACCACTAGAGCACACTCAATAAGCAGTAGCAGTGTTAGGGAGTGTTGCCCAAGAACTCCTTTCTGAATAGGCACTGGCTTATTAAATAGAAAGAGCCTAGATTCAATCCCTGGTCCCCTGTGTCAGAGGCAGACACAGGACACTATCCAGCCAGTTGAAATCTGATTGGTTGTTCAGGATAACTGCTCCTGTTTCCTCAGTAAAGGTGGCCACGTCGGACGAGGCAACCAATTTCTGACTGAAATTTGTCGCATGTATTGATCAGACATGCTGCAAAATCTCAGGCCGACGTGCTCAGTCAGGTGTGTGTTCGGTCAAGGCGTGCGATATCTGGTCGAGTGACAAATGCAACAGAACCCCTGGCACTGTCCCTCCTAGTTGGACAGTGTGTGTGTAACCTGTTACTCCAATACATCTTGTCGCTGTTCACAGCTCTCTGAGTGCCGTGTCCTTTGTTCATATTAAAATGGCACAAAGGATGTCGGCCTATGTGACATTTGAATTTGACATAGGGAGACCTCCATATCAGACCTCCCTGTCATTGTAAGAAACAATAACTTGGCTTAATAGAGTAAGGGCTGGGGCCCACTATGAGGGCTTTTGCAGCACTTGCCAAATGCTGGTAATTCCACTGCAGTGTTGCAGAGTAACCAGGCCAGGTTTTTTTTTTTTTTAAAGTGACCGTATGGATTGCCTAGAAAACGTACTTTACCTGTCGGTGTCTGTCACAGTCTCCATCCTTTTCCTCACACACACATGCCCCACGTGGTTGCCAGGCTATTAAACATTGGTGCTAGTGTGATGTCACACATGCACCCACATTATGCCGGCAACCATGTGGGGTATGTGTGTGTGAGGAAAAGGACGGAGACAGCGGCTGACACCGACAGGTAAAGTATGCTTTCTAGGCAATCCATACGGTCACTTTTAAAAAAAAAACCTGGCCTGGTTACTCTGCAACACTGCAGTGGAATTACCAGCATTCGGTAAGTGCGGCAAAAGCCCTCATAGTGGGCCCCAGCGCTTACTCTGCCAGGACATTTCAAGTTCTTGTTTCTTAAAATGACAGGGAGGTCTGATATGGAGGTCAAATTCAAAGGCTTTGAGAAATGTCACATAGGCTCATAGAGAGGAAGTATCCTTTGAGCCTGTTAAAGTGCCTCTCTGGTGCACATATCACTGAATGATGAGCTATTCTGCCCATTTCCCTCAGCTATTTGCTACCATTGAGGAGGCTGCCCCATAATCCCACAGAGACTCCCTCTCATGAATGGTAAGTGCGCTATCCTGAGCGGTTTATTCTGCTGCAGTGTTATGTGTCACAGGAGGCCTCTCTGCAGCCATTCCATCAAAGCTGCTATTCATTTACTGAGATTCTTCTCTGCACATGTCTAATAAATTCCCTATTAAACCGTCCGCAGCAGAAGCACGTGTAAGCGGCGCTCTGTGGCGGCACATTGGGGCGAGGCTGTAGTCACACAGCTGCACTCCCTCTGTTATCAATTATTTCTTATTCTTTATTCCGCAATAGCAGAAACAATGCGTGTGATTTAGTGAAGTCTCACTCACATGGGGGGACATTGCTGAAACTCAAGGAGGCCAAACCTCCTGCTGTACAAGCTCAGTAGTCTTTATATTATTTCTTTAGTGGGCTTGTATGTTTTGAGGGACGTTTATACAAGTTTTGCAGGAATGGCAGTGTCTTGTGTTTTATCATTCTGTTTACAAACCTTTGAATCTTTTTTTTATGTATTACAGTACTGTATACGGTATACGGTATATATTATACTGCTAAACGTGATTTTTTTTTTTTTACTACAGTAGTTACTTGTTATATACAAAGTTTGTGCCAGCTTGTCTCGTATACAATGTAGCTTAATACAAGTGTCTACCTCAGATCTGTACATAAAATCTGGGATGCTCACCCTGCATATGGATTAGTATGTGTTATGGTACGTACACACATCCACTTAAACCCCATCTTCATGATATGATTCTTTGTGAGATTCGATTACGATTCTATTTACGATCCGATTAAATCCGACATGTTCAATCAGGATTCAAATCGATTCAATTGGATTTGCCATTGTTTTACAGCATGCCCTTAGTGGCTCTTGAGCACGCCCTTGGTGGCTGCAGCTCTTGATCGCTTTGAGTCCAACAGGAGAAAAGCGCTATACAACAACAACAACAAATAACATTTGTAAAGCTCTTTTCTCCCATAGGACTCAAAGCACATAAGCATGGCTCAGACCATCGTGGTACAGAGGAAATGCCAGGCTAAACAGGTGGCTTTTCAGTCTGGATTTGAATAGCTCCAGGGATGGTGCTGTCTTTACTGGGTGTGGCAGGGAGTTCCAAAGAGTAGGGGCAGCATGGCAGAAGGCTCTGTCTCAGGATTTTTTGAGGTGCACTCTGGGAGTGACCAAGTTTATAGAACTTGCTGATCTGAGGTTGTGAGAGGTGTGGTGCAGCTTCAGCAAGTCCTTCATGTATCCGGGGCCCAGATTGTGCCGGGATTTGAATGTCAGCAGTCCAATTGAAGAGTATTCTCCATTCTACTGGTAGCCAGTGCAGTGAGCGAAGGATCGGTGTAATGTGACAGTGGCGAGGCTGGTTTGTTAGCAATCTGGCAGCAGCATATACAAATGTCAGGATTATTATAGATCACTAAACGGTGCTGTGGGACAATTTTACTGATGATAGATTTTTACCTAAGATAATCACAATTGCTTGCCACTAACAATAAATAATCTAGCCTGTGTTATGTAGCTTAATACAAAGCTGACAATTTGCTATTTTCATTGTGTGCAGACTCTAGAAATAATGTATCCTGGGAATGATTCAGTCCCACAGCAAACCGTACATAGCTAAGGTTTGGCACCAGAATGAGGTTAAGCTACAGCTTGTGTTGCTGCTGTGTTTCCTCCATTTAATTATGTATTAGTTTCCTTTACTGCTGGGAAAGATTAATAGGACTGATTATCTCCTGGTGAAATGGAGAGTATGTACTGAGCGGCTGCTACTGGCATGTGTGGTCATGGCTGGATAGTGTACAGGATACCTGGGTTCAAATCTCGGCTCTTCCTGTTCAGTAAGCCAGCACCTATTCAGTAGGAGACCTTAGGCAAGTCTCCCTAACACTGCTACTGCCAATAGATCACATCCTAGTGGCTGCAGCTCTGGTGCTTTGAGTCCGCCAGGAGAATCGTGTGATATAAATGTTATTTTTCTGTCTGTCTGTTTATCCTCTGCTGTGTCCACCTGTAACTCAATCCTTTTCTCCTTTCAGACAGTCCCGTTCTGCGGTCACATAAAAGGTGGCATGAGGCCGGGGAAGAAGATCCTTATAATGGGCATTGTTGGAATGAATCCAGAGAGGTGTGAAAAACGTGGCCAGAATCTGTGATTGATTTGCTTTTCCTCCGCTGCAGCTGTGATTTGTCACCACAACCTTTGCTGAGTGAACCAGCTTTATTGCTCAGGGCAGAAATCTGTACAGATTGGTTGTCATTTTCTTTGTCATGTGTTCTATACAGTCAGGTATAACCACAGCCTTGCTAAAGAAAGTGACGTTACAGATTTGGAGAAATGAATACGCTGGGAAAATTGGTAACCCCTTCCCTTTCCTCCAAACTGACTCTGAAGTAAACTTGTGCAATATAAACAAGGGCTGTGGAGTCGGAGAAAAGGAGTCAGAGTCAGAGAAATTTTGGGTACCTGGAGTCAGAGTCGGTGGATTCATAAACTGAGGAGTCAGATGATTTTTGTACCGACTCCACAGCCCTGATATAAGCTGGACGCATTCAATGAAAATGCGCAAGTTATAAATTGTGCAGAGTTTGCCGATAAAGGGCGCGGGTTAAAGCCGCTAATATATTATTATCGGTAATACTATAACTAATAGTAAACTTTGCTGATATTCTACCAGTTAAAGGAACACTACAGCAAAAAAAATGTAAGCAGTTAAAATCTGACAGAACCGACAGGTTTTGGACTAGTCCATCCGTGCGGGTATTGCTAGGTCTAACTGCCAAAATAGTGTGCAAGTGAGTAGGGCGGCTGGCTTTTATATTACTACTGTTCAAGAAAACACTGAGAATACCCCATGAGGAGATGGACTAGTCCAAAACCTATCAGTTATGTCAGATTTTAACTACTTACTTTTTTTTCGCTTTAGTGGTCCTTTAAATCCAAAAGTAAAATATCGATCATTTTTTCTGATGGTAGTTACCAATATAAAAACAGATTGAAATGGAAATGAGAGTACGGTGAGCTGAGAAGTTTCCTGCTGGTGAAACCATCCATGATATTGAAGAATTAATAGGAGAGCTTGAAAACTGAACTGAACTAAAGGGGTACTGAAGGGGTTTCTCCTGACACTGGGGGCTTTCTCCCAACACTACTACATTAGTAATTTACGTATATTTCTCAAGAATATAGCTCTTAAAAAATAGTATTGTCATTCAGTTCTTGCTGACAACAACCTCTGAGTATGTACATTATCATTATGTGCTCTGGTAAATCTAGATTATGTTTAGCTCAAGGTCGCTTTAAAGGATAAGTGAATTTGTATCTAGATTATGTTAACTTCAAGGACACTTTAAAATATAATTACATTTATTTATAAATGTATTAAATCAGCAGGAATTAGTTGCTGATCAACAATGCAATTATAATCGATTACTGACTGTTCCCCTGCAGAGATCTGTGAACAGCCCTTGCTGTCTATTATATACAAACACTTTTCCTCCGCCGCATAGCTACTCTGTACTGAACACCTCATGTATTGTCTGTGGCAGCTTCTTCATGCCTCTCTCTCTGCAAACCCATCACTATTACCTATTTCTGTGTGAAAGCCGTGATGAAAGTGGACCTGAACTATTACACAGGGCAGAAGGAAAAGAGAGAAATGCACCCTGTATGTGTTTAAAGAGTTTAGCCTGTCTAATTCCCCCTCATCTGTGTCTACTTACAAGTTATAATTTAATCTCTTAGCAGTGTCAGCTGACAGCCATGACAGAGACTAATTGATAAGCACAGGATGTTAACAATATGTGTGCTTCCATGAAAGCAGGAGGCAGACACACTGCAGATTTATTTGTATCAGCTGTAACAAAGAAATGTTTTTCTTTAAAGGTTATTATGCTGCTGCTTATCTTTTAGAGCAGAAGGGACGTTCTGAGTTCCGGTCCGCTTTAAGTGTATGTGATCTGTAGTCAGGTCTGATGAGGATGCAGGAGGGTCCTCATAGAAACAGGAAGGATAATAGTGAGCACCGAAGGGAAGATGTTTCTAAAAACAGGCTGCCTGAGAAATATTTCCAGAAAACCAAATTACATTATTGACCACCAAGTAATTACTAACAGATGTAATGCATTTCTCTTGCCCTTTAAAGAAACCCTATGGTGTGAGAATTGTGGAGGCTGCCATTACTCCATTACTGTCCATGGGCCAATTATGGAAGGTACTAACCCTTGCACAACAGGAACACCCAACAAGATCTGCTTTTTTTATTAGATGCTCGGATTCGGTCATTTAGCCCTCACAATTTGGTTCATGTTAATGTAAATCTAAAGGTTCAGAAAAAAATGAGTTACCGTATATACTTGAGTATAAGTCTAGAAATTTAGGGCTGATTCCCTTCATAAAAATATAGGTGTCGACTTATACACAAGTCACGGGCAACACTGAGCACACTGAGTAATGTGTGTACTATTAGCGGCATTCCCATTACCAGCAATTCACCCAGTGGTAAGTGATACTTTGAGGAAAGTAAATGCCAAGAAAACCCAGGTCTGAAAGTCCTGCCACAACAATTGACAAGGAAAGGGATTGGGGGGGAGGGGGGGGGGGGGAATACTGGGCTGCATAAAGGAAGGAGAGTGAATAATTGCAGCACTTGGGGGCTGGAGGAGGTATTGGCTGCTTTTAAGGGACAGGAGGGGTTAATTGCTGCAATATTTTATGCAGTGCAGTCATTAACCTCTCCCTGGTCCCCAAGTGCAGCTGTTCATTATTCCTGGTCGCCAAGTGCAGCCATTAACTTTGCTGGGTAGACTTATACTTGAGTCAATAAAAAAATCCAGCTTAAAGGGGAACTTCAGCCTAACCAAACATACTGTCATCAAGTTACATTAGTTATGTTAATTAGAATAGATAGGTAATATAATCTCTTACCCATCCTGTTTTAAAAGAACAGGCAAATGTTTGTGATTCATTGGGCCTGCCATCTTTGTCATGGGGGCAGCCATCTTTTTGGTTGAAAGGAGGTGACAAGGAGCAGGAGACACAGTTCCAACTACCCTGTGTCCTGATTACCCCTCCCAGCTGCGTGCGCTAGGCTTCAAATGCCAAATTTAAAATGTAAAAAATAAAATTGCACCAAAACAGCAGAACGAGAACAACAAAATCAGAAATCCCATCATGCTTTGCACAGCATCAGGGGAAAAAAGCCCGGGCAGTTTTCTTCTGTGCAGCTAAAAATTAGGTTTGTATAAGAGAAACAAAGTTCTGATGCTGTGAAACTGTTAAAGAATCACAAAGCCTTTTCATTGCTGCTGAGTCGATTTTTAGTCCGGATGTTCACTTTAAAAAGGTTGGCTATTGGAGTCGACTTATACACAAGGTCGACTTGTATTTGAGTATATACGGGTAGATACTTAACTATTGAGATGGAAAGCTCTGGATCCCATAAAGCCTTCTCGGTCTTCTCTTTGTCTACTCCAGCTTGGTTGAATACATCTTTAGCCCTTCGGAAGTACTCATGTCCTCAAATACTTCCGAAAGACAAGTGGATCCGTACTGCGCACCCAAGGGCCAGGGCTGAAAATACTTCCAAACACTGCTGAGGAGTTACTTCACTTCGGGTGACAGCTCAGAAACAAGGGCACAGACAGGGGACTGGAAAGGCTCCGTGAGGTCCAGTGCATTCCCTCTCCATAGCTGAGAATCTAACTTTTTTTGTATGTGTGTGCAGATTACATTAATATTATTATTTAGAATTTATATAGCGCCGACACCTTCCACAGCGATGTACTGAGTATGTAGTCTTGCCCCTCTGTGATTAACCACTTCAGTACCAGCAGTCTCTGGCCCCTTAAGGACTAGAGACTGCTGGTACAAAAACGGGGCCCCCCAACGTCATACCGCATGGACCCACCACTACCACAGATTGCGCCTCTCTCCTGAAGCTCACTCACTGTGCCGTCTCTATGACAGCAGAGCTCTGTGAGACAGTCAGGATTGGATTTCATTGGCACCTGACCCTGTGATAACTGTGAGCCAATGTGATTGGATCACAGGGTCTGTAGCCAATGAAATCCAGTGGCCTGCAGCAATGGCATGATCAGTGGTAGTGGCTGGTCCTTGCGACCTGCTTATTGAAATCTACATCCTGGCAGGGATAACAGCTCCCAAACAGGGTGTAGATTTCAATTAGCATGGTCTGGAAACGGTTGAAGGAAGAAAAAACTGCTGTAATTTCTTTGATAAATCGGACCATTACCTCCAAGAAGTAATGGTTGTCCTGCTGCCCAATATATCCTACCCTTTGACAGGTGCCATTGTAATCAGATAATCAATATTACTCACTCCACATGTGAGGGGTTTAGATCTTGTGGGCAATAAGTATAGGTTGCGAAGTGCTGTGTGTCTAGAGCTGAGGACTGTAAAGGCGGCAGGTGTGTCACTAAGTAAAACATTTTCTGCTTACATTACACACAGTGTGGGGAACAAGGGCTTCAGGTGGAGTCCCAGCACATTCATCAAGAATGCGGCGTGGTCTGACTAAATGATTTATACCAGCCGTTTTGAAATTCTGCTGTTTTTGCTAATAGGGCTTCAGGAGAAATAGTGATTTGCCAGTGGTAGAACATCCACACCTAGGCAGCTTTGTGCACACCTCAGGCAGCCATGTTTATTTATAGAATAACTTTATTGAGACATCACAAGTGGAAAACATGCAGATCGTATTTGCCTAGGGCTGGTATGCCTGGAATACCTGTGGGCTGATGTGAGGCGCACAATGAACCTAAAGTGTGTCTTGCTCTAGGGCTCTAATCTGGAATCTGCAACACACATTAATCACTAAGCTTATGACATTATAACCTAAAACCATTTACTGACGACTTTGCAGATGTCATTCTACCAAAGTCTGCACTTTTTTTTTTAATTGCTTACATTCTTTATTCAAAGGTAGATTCCGCTTTTGTTGAGAACTGCTTATCATTTTCATTTGGTGGCAAACAGTATTTCAGCTAGCTTACCTTTTTTTGACATGCACGTAAAACACAGCTATGCCATATTGCTTCTATAATAGACTGGTAGATAGGAGTGTCAGAGTTTGTTGCCAGTCAGTGGATTAGTCCAAAAAATGCCTTATGCAACAGCTACAGCAAAGTAGGAGTTACTGGACAGTCCCACGGCTACTAGCAATCCAAACAAAATAGGTGGGAGTACTGGTGCCAAGAGGAACAATTTGAGCTTTCTCTCAGTTTTGGAGATTCATAGCCATCTGCAGATTGAAATGAAAATATCAATGTAATAACTAGCTGCAAAATGCCTTATGTGGCATTGAGCTATGCTTATACAGGGTGGCAACATAAAACCGGCCCAGGATATATGCCACTAATGCTAGTATATAGGCAGATGCCAACCGTCCCATTCCTGTGCACCTGCTACTCACTTCCTGCTGTGTGTAGTCTCTATGGCCTGTACTAATCAAAAATTGTGGCAGTTGCAAAAATATCACAGGTAGAGCATACACTCCCAATAATCAAGAGAAACACCTGTCAATTTCCAAAATACATATCAAATTTTATTGTTTCAAAAATGTTTTTTTTTTTAAATGTTAAAAAATACATGGGATGGCCACCCCGTCACACCATAACCACCTCTATCACCATTCACCCCACAGCACACACACGCCGGCATCTAGGACTAATCGTTCAAAATGATGGCAAAAAAAATGACTGGGACCTAACAGCTTGTGATAACCATGCTGTGTCCCCATCCATGTATGAACAAAGGGAAAAACGTATAAGTAAACACAGAGTCAGTCCGGCAGTATTGACACAAGCTTAGATGTGAGTGTTGCAAATGCCATGCAGCAAGCAGTTCACCCTTTGGAGAGCAATATAGCACAGACCATAGCAGAGAAGCAATCCAGCAGTTTAAGCGTAGACAAATGTCACTATTATAACTGTCGTACAGAAAACAGTATGTGCTTTGTGGGATAGCCTTGACACCACACATATCTCACAATCTTCACCCAGCTTAATGTTACCTCACCAAGGTGCTCCCAGAAACAGCTGCATGGATTCCATATCTAGATCGTATCATAACATCAGAGATATATTCTGCATAGATCAGTTCATCTCACCATGCTTCCGGGTAGAGGCTGTATAGTGGTCCAGGCATCCTGATACACCAAAAGGACTGGCTTGCAATTAGCATTGTGTGAAATCTGCATGGATCACTGCGGGCACTTGTGTATCCCAGATGGTCTCCATTCCTTGATCCCTGTCCAGGGCAGCAAGTGGTGTGGCTGGAGGAGGCCGATGGTGAGAGTCTCAGAGTGGTGCCTGGGTGGAGAGCGGGATGGCGTGGCGTCCCATGCAGGCGGGTAGTTTCCCCGATGTTTCGCCGGCTTTCTCAAGGGGCGTGGCTACCTTCGCCTCCAACTTCCTCTATTATCTGCCCTTGCGGCCAATCACACGCATGTACGCTTCCGCCCACTACTGACGTCAACGCGTATGTGCGTACGCATGGGCACAGGAGGGCGGCCGCGCGGCGAGGTGGGATAGGCAGCAGTGAAGGGAGGGGGGAGAGGGGACAGGGAGGGAGAGGAGCCAGAGGACAATGCGCAGAAACAGATGAACTACATACTAATCAGACTAACAGGAGAACACTGCACGACACTGCGCAAGTGCCTCCACGCATCAACTCAGAAATTATATTCGCTGTCCACCAGGCTCCACCCCCAGCACGACCCCAATCACACCAGCCAACAACAGCCCACCACAGCCGCAAAGAATATGCCCAAATGCCCCCACGCACGAACACACGAAGCATTTATATAGATGTATACATAACTAATATACCCAGAATTGTGACAAAAACATGCCCATAATAAGAGTTTAATCGGAGTGTCGACACGAAAATGTAATCAGTGAAGACACTATAAGTGTACATGATCCAATCAACACTCAATGAACTAAGAGGGCAGTCATGACCGAGGAATGCCAAAAACGCACCCGGAGGCGCAGGCCAGAGCGCAACCCCCAACCCCAGAACGCCCAGACAGTAACCACTACATGGGCAGAAAATGGGCAAAGCTTGTCTGCTCATTAAGGCCAGGTGCCTCACAAGCCTGCAAATTATCTGTATGGCCTGTATTTGCTGTCATGTGGGTAAAGTCCTCCTACGGCAGCAAATACAGGCAACTCAGAGTATAAAGCTGAAGACCATACACACAGCAGGGTGCTAGAAGCAGGTGTGCAGGGACAGGACAGCCAGCATCTGCCTACATACACATGTTGGTGGCAGGCAACCGGGGGCCGGTTTTATTTGTGCCACCCTTTATTAAAAGCTGAGTTTCCCTTTGATAATAGTTTAGCTTTAATATAAAGATGTACAGTCCAAGTGCAAGTTCTGAGACTTTTATCCCTGCTTTCTAAGGTTATTTTCACATGGACTGTAGCTGTCACCTATAGGTATCGGGACCCTATCCCAAGGGCAACAGTCCTGGACACCAGCTCATGCAGAAGCATCCCTCAGCTATGACTGAATGGTGCGTACTGTTGCTATAGGGTGGGGGCAGAGAAACGATTATGTGGATCTTAGCATGTGGCTCTTGGCCTATTGGCTTCCTGCACACACACTAAATTTGTGGCCCAGTTGGCCCTGATTGCCCTCCTCGGCTGAGTTGCTTCTAATGTGTGTATGAGGCTTTAGTTGTTGGCCCAGAACGAGTGTGCAGTTAGTGCAGGGTCAAGTCCCCAGTTCAATGTCAGTGGCTTATGGAACATTGGGGCAAAATTAAGGATGACATAAAAACAGAGCTTACTCCTTTAAAACAAGTCTACAATAACATAATCCTTCTTTCCACCCTGGCAGGCCCCCTTTATTAAGGCCATACAATCTACAGTGGAGAATGTCATACATAACCCATGGAAGGCAGACAAAATTGGTCCATTTTCTGATCTTCTAGAGACGCCGCAATCTGATTGGTTGCTGTAAGATGCTTCACTTTTCACACGCAGGCCAATTTGTAAAATTATGGTTTTGTAAAGATGCCTCAGTGGCTGAGCTGTGCAGCGCTGTGTGAATAAGCCTGATGCCCGTCTGTCTTTCATGTTTCCAGTTTTGACATCAGACTGACGTGTGGTGACTCAGAGGACACAGCAGCCGATGTGGCCATCGAGATGAAAGCAGAGTTCAGTGATAAACAGCTACTCAGGAACGCCTGCGTCTCCGGGGAGTGGGGAGAAGAGGAGTCAGCAATTCCTTATTTTCCATTTATTGCCGACCAGCCATTCAGAGTGAGTAAACAGACAGGAATTCTCTTTATGTGACCCTGTATTGTCTTTCCGAGGCTAGGGAAATATTTTCCATGGCTGTTGACTCTCCATACACTCTCTTGGGATGCACTAAAATACCCATTAGTGTGCTTGTGACATGGGGAGGGGGCGCCCAGCAGCTGGTTCTGAAGGTGCCACCAGTCACTATTTCTGGCATGCAGCGGTGTTAGGGAAATGTGTTGTTTACAGTGGGATGTGAAAGTTTGGGCAACCTTGTTAATCGTCATAATTTTCCTGTATAAATCGTTGGTTGTTGCGATAAAAAATGTCAGTTAAATATATCATATAGGAGACACACACAGAGAATATTTGAGAAGTGAAATGAAGTTTATTGGATTTACAGAAAGTTCACAATAATTGTTTAAATAAAATAAAATTTGGGTACTGTTGTCATTTTATTGATTCCAAAACCTTTAGAACTAATTATTGGAACTCAAATTGGCTTGGTCAGCTCAGTGACCTCTGACCTACATACACAGGTGAATCCAATTATGAGAAAGAGTTTTTAATGGGGGTCAATTGTAAGTTTCCCTCCTCTTTTAAATTTCTGTGAAGAGTAGCAACATGAGGGTCTCAAAACAACTCTCCAATGACCTGAAGACAAAGATTGTTCACCTTCATGGTTTAGGGGAAGGATACAGAAAGCTGTCTCAGAGATTTCAGCTGTCTGTTTCCACAGCTAGGAACATGTTGAGGAAATGGAAGACCACAGGCTCATTGCAAGTTAAGGCTCAAAGTGGCAGACCAAGAAAAATCTCGGATAAACAGAAGCGACGAATGGTGAGAACAGTCAGAGTGAACCCACAGACCAGCACCAAAGACCTACAACATCACCTTGCTGCAGATGGAGTCACTGTGCATTGTTTAACCATTCGTCGCACTTTACACAAGGAGTTGCTGTATGCGAGAGTGATGCAGAGGAGGCCTTTACTCCACCCACAGCACAAACAGAGCTGCTTGAGGTATGCTAAAGCACATTTGGACAAGCCAGCTTCATTTTGGTATAAGGTGCTGTGGAGTGGGCATAACAAGGGGCATTATACATGGAGGGAAAATAACACAGCATTCCAGGAAAAACACCTGCTACCTACAGTAAAATTCGTGGTGGGTCCACCATGCTGTAGAGCTGTGTGGCCAGTGCAGGGACTGGGAATCTTGTCAAAGTTGAGGTACGCATGGATTCCACTCGGTATCAGCAGATTCTGTAGACCACTGTCCAGGAATCAGTGAAAAAGCTGAAGCTGCGCCAGGGCTGGATCTTTCAAAAAGACAATGACCCTAACTAAGGCATTCATGCAGAGGAACAAGTATAACGTTCTGGAATGGCCATCTCAGTCCCCAGACCTGAATATAATTGAAAATCTGTGGTGTGCGTTAAAGAGAGCTGTCCATGTCCAGAAGCCATCAAACCTGAATGAACTAGAGATGTTTTGTAAAGAGGAATGGTCCAAAATACCTTCAACCAGAATCCAGACTCTCATTGGAACCTAAAGGAAGCAATTAGGAGCTGTAATTTCAGCAAGAAGATCTACTAAATATTGATTTCATTTCTTTTTTGTGGTGCCCAAATGTATGCACCGGCCTAGTTTTGTTTAAACAACTATTGCACACTTTCTGTTAATCCAATGAACTTCATTTCACTTCTCAAATATCACTGTGTGTGTCTCCTATATGATATATTTAACTGACATTTTTTATTGTAACAACCAACGATTTATACAGGAAAATCATGACGATTAACAACGTTGCCTAAACTTTCGCATCCCACTGTAAAAGAGAACATGTAGTGAAAATGTGTTCCAAAGTCAGTACAAATAATACCCAATATTTTTCCCTGCAGGTCATTTTTTAAATGATGCTTGCAAATACACTTCAGTTAGTGTGGAAGGTGAAACAGACTGGGACATTGCTCTGCTTTTTTCCACTGCAACTCATTGCGTTCTGAAACACTGCATATAATGCAAGGACTCAGTACTGTAATCCAGAGCAACCAATCAGCAAATGCATTGATCACTGCTGTGGCTGCTTCCTCTATGGTGAGGTAAATTGCTTGCCACTGTACATGACTCATAACAGGAGCCCTTTGCTTGCTTTATTGAGTAAGCCTGCTATAAGCAACTGATATAGGGTAAAAGGACCCTAAGGAAAAAAGAAAGCTTTTTCACAATGCACTGCTGTGGAGGAAAAAATCAACGCATTAAAACTTCGAGGGCCCTAACTGAAACTCTGGGAGAAACACCCTATTTATATGACTTGCTGCTGACATACACTTTATGTTATTAAATACATATTACTATCAGCTTCCTGATAAGAAGATGGTAACGATATTCCTCACATAGCCTCACAAGACTCTGTATGTGGGCGTCAGTACCAGAACTCACAGCAGGAGAAATCATTTCCCTGCTTCACTCACAAGAATATTAGGAAGAAAATAAATATTGCTGATGTAAATAATTCCTTCAGAGCTTTTCTTTGCCAGAGGCTGAATTTCTCTGCCAGCTTGCTAGAAGTCCTACCTGCATAGATGGCGTATAATTAACTCTGCTAGCATTTCAAAGGAACAGCATTAGCTTATTAATTATTTTTAAAAAAATATGTTGTTCTATATTTTTATTTTAGATTAATTTCTCTGTCATAAACAGATTAATTTACAATTCTGTTTAGCATGAATGCTATTAAATTCCAGAGATAAGTACGGTATTTACTGCTATGCAAGGCTAAGTACCGTATAAACTCAGATATAAACCCAATTTTTACCATTCCTCTTTTTGCACCTAGAGGGCCCCTTTATCTGGTGAAAACTTGACTATTGAGGCCCCTTTTACGCTTACCTTGCAAGTGTGCATTGCGTTACCTCTGTTTTACCACAGGAGAACACAACAACAATGCAAGGCATTGGGGCCTAGCACACTTGTGTTGTGCTGGAAGTTCCAGATTGACCGCCGAGCTGCCATAAGTTCAACAGCGCGTTACTGACAGACTTTCACAGCGACACTGCAGTGGCTGCAGTAATGAAAGCCAATGGGTGACAGAAAGTTTAAATATGTTGGCGGCAGCGCGCATGCACGGAACAACATGAATACGACGCGGAAACTCGGGAATACCGCTGACGTGCTTCCTGTCCAGCAGGGAGTACGTCACTGGGCGACAAACGGTGGGGAAGGGGGGGGGGGGGTTGAGCGCTATGCAAATGACCTCGTCGGCGCAATTTGCAGCAGGGCCATATGAATGGCGTTTTCAGCGTTGCGGGCAAAGCATTGCACCACAACGCAATGGCCAGGTGTTAAACTTGCCATGATGTATAGTATTCTGTGAGATACCCTGTATTACATGCTACATGAATCTGTTCTGAGAAATGCTCCTCCTACTGTTCTGTCTTCTACAGCTGTGGAGAAGGGTTGATGGTTTATGACTACAAATAAGCGGTTTATCCTAAGGAAACCCAGCTTAATAAGAAATAGAAAAGCATGCAATTGATTTTGAAGTCCCTGATTTGCTGATTGTGATCACGTGAGCATGTATTTCTCCTGTGTCAGCTATACAAAATTGCGATGAGGCATTTGGAGACCTAAGAAATGATTGTTTCTTCTTGAATTCTCATTTCTGGGGAGGTGGGGCCTCAAGGATCATTAAATAGAGAACTAGTTTAGTCATGCTAGGCTTTCTCCATTCTCCTGCCCTGCAAATGTGAGTGAGATCCCAAGTACCGCACAGGTAGATGAGATCCGATGTCCCGCACAGGTATATGAGATCCCACGACCTGCACAGGTAGATGAGATCCCACGTCCCACACAGGTAGATGAGATCCCACTTCCCCCACAGGTATATGAGATCCCACGTCCTGCAAAGATAGATGAGATCCCACATCTCTCACAGGTAGATGAGATCCCACGTCCCCCCACAGGTAGATGAGATCCCACGTCCCGCACAGGTATATGATATCCCACGACCTGCACAGGTAGATGAGATCCCATGTCCCCCACAGGTAGATGAGATCCCACGTCCTGCACAGATAGATGAGATCCCACATCTCCCACAGGTAGATGAGATCCCACGTCCCCCCACAGGTAGATGAGATCCCACGTCCCCCCACAGGTAGATGAGATCCCACGTCCCGCACAGTTAGATAAGACCCCACGTCCCCCACAGGTAGATGAGATCCCACGTCCCCCCACAGGTAAATGAGATCCCAAGTCCTTCACAGGTAGATGAGATCCCACATCCCGCACAGGTAGATGAGATCCCTACACAGGTAGATGAGATCCCTACACAGGTAGATGAGATCTCACGTCCCACACAGATAGATGAGATCCCACTACCTGCACAGGTAGATGAGATCTCACGTCCCACTAAGGTAGATGAGATCCCACATCTTGTACAGGTAGATGAGATCCCACGTCCCGCACAGGTAGATGAGATCCCACATCTTGTACAGGTAGATGAGATCCCATGTCCTGCACAAGTAGATGAGATCCCACGTCCCGCACAGGTAGATGAGATCCCACATCTTGTACAGGTAGATGAGATCCCACGTCCTGCACAGGTAGATGAGATCCCACGTCCTGCACAGGTAGATGAGATCTCACGTCCCACAAAGGTAGATGAGATCCCACTTCCCCCACAGGTAGATGAGATCCCACATCTTGTACAGGTAGATGAGATCCCACGTCCCGCACAGGTAGATGAGATCCCACATCTTGTACAGGTAGATGAGATCCCATGTCCTGCACAAGTAGATGAGATCCCACGTCCCGCACAGGTAGATGAGATCCCACATCTTGTACAGGTAGATGAGATCCCACGTCCTGCACAGGTAGATGAGATCCCACGTCCTGCACAGGTAGATGAGATCTCACGTCCCACAAAGGTAGATGAGATCCCACATCTTGTACAGGTAGATGAGATCCCACGTCCCACACAGATAGATGAGATCCCACTACCTGCACAGGTAGATGAGATCTCATGTCCCACAAAGGTAGATGAGATCCCACATCTTGTACAGGTAGATGAGATCCCACGTCCCGCACAGGTAGATGAGATCCCACATCTTGTACAGGTAGATGAGATCCCATGTCCTGCACAGGTAGATGAGATCCCACATCTTGTACAGGTAGATGAGATCCCACATCTTGTACAGGTAGATGAGATCCCACGTCCTGCACAGGTAGATCAGATCCCACGTCCTGCACAGGTAGATGAGATCCCACATCTTGTACAGTTAGATGAGATCCCATGTCCTGCACAGGTAGATGAGATCCCACATCTTGTACAGGTAGATGAGATCCCACATCTTGTACAGGTAGATGAGATCCCACATCTTGTACAGGTAGATGAGATCCCACGTCCCGCACAGGTAGATGAGATCCCACTTCCCGCACAGATAGATGACATCCCATGTCCCCCACAGGTAGATGACATCCCACGTCCCCCACAGGTAGATGACATCCCACGTCCCACACAGGTAGATGAGATCCCACATAGGTAGACGAGATCCCACATCCCGCATAGGTAGATGAGATCCCACGACCCACACAGGTAGATGAGATCCCACGTCCCGCATAGGTAGACGAGATCCCACGTCCCGCACAGGTAGATGAGATCCCACGACCCACACAGGTAGATGAGATCCCACGTCCCACACAGGTAGATGAGATCCCACGTCCTGCACAGGTAGATGAGATCCCACGTCCCGCACAGGTAGATGAGATCCCACGTCCCCCACAGGTAGATGAGATCCCACGTCCCGCACAGGTAGATGAGATCCCACGTCCCGCACAGGTAGATGAGATCCCACATCTTGTACAGGTAGATGAGATCCCACGTCCCGCACAGGTAGATGAGATCCCACGTCCCGCACAGGTAGATGAGATCCCACGTCCCGCACAGATAGATGAGATCCCACGTCCCCCACAGGTAGATGAGATCACACAGGTAGATGAGATCCCACGTCCCGCACAGGTAAATGAGATCCCACGTCCCGCATAGGTAGACGAGATCCCACGTCCCGCACAGGTAGATGAGATCCCACGACCCACACAGGTAGATGAGATCCCACGTCCCGCACAGGTAGATGAGATCCCACGTCCTGCACAGGTAGATGAGATCCCACGTCCCGCACAGATAGATGAGATCCCACGTCCCCCACAGGTAGATGAGATCCCACGTCCCACACAGGTAGATGAGATCCCACGTCCCGCACAGATAGATGAGATCCCACGTCCCGCACAGATAGATGAGATCCCACGTCCCCCACAGGTAGATGAGATCCCATGTCCCACACAGATAGATGAGATCCCACGTCCCCCACAGGTAGATGAGATCCCACGTCCCACACAGGTAGATGAGATCCCACGTCCCGCACAGGTAGATGAGATCCCATGTCCTGTACAGGTAGATGAGATCCCACGTCCCGCACACATAGATGAGATCCCACGTCCCCCACAGGTAGATGAGATCCCACGTCCCACACAGGTAGATGAGATCCCACGTCCCGCACAGGTAGATGAGATCCCATGTCCCGCATAGGTAGACGAGATCCCACGTCCCGCACAGGTAGATGAGATCCCTCGACCCACACAGGTAGATGAGATCCTACGTCCCGCACAGGTAGATGAGATCCCACGTCCTGCACAGGTAGATGAGATCTTACGTCCCACACAGGTAGATGAGATCCCATGTCCCGCATAGGTAGATGAGATCCCACGTCCCGCATAGGTAGACGAGATCCCACGTCCCGCACAGGTAGATGAGATCCCACGACCCACACAGGTAAATGAGATCCCACGTCCTGCACAGGTAGATGAGATCCCACTTCCCCCACAGGTAGATGAGATCCCACGTCCTGCACAGGTAGATGAGATTCCACGTCCCCCACAGGTAGATGAGATCCCACTTCCCCCACAGGTAGATGAGATCCCACTTCCCCCACAGGTAGATGAGATCCCAAGTCCCGCACAGGTAGATGAGATCCCACGTCCTGCACAGGTAGATGAGATCCCACGTCCTGCACAGATAGATGAGATCCCACGTCCCCCACAGGTAGATGAGATCCCACGTCCCACACAGGTAGACGAGATCCCACGTCCCGCACAGGTAGATTAGATCCCACGTCCCGCATAGGTAGACGAGATTTCACGTCCCGCACAGGTAGATGAGATCCCACGACCCCACAGGTAGATGAGATCCCACGTCCCACACAGGTAGATGAGATCCCAAGTCCCGCACAGGTAGATGAGATCCCACGTCCTGCACAGGTAGATGAGATCCCACGTCCTGCACAGATAGATGAGATCCCACGTCCCCCACAGGTAGATAAGATCCCACGTCCCCCACAGGTAGATGAGATCCCACGTCCCACACAGGTAGATGAGATCCCACGTCCTGCACAGATAGATGAGATCCCACGTCCCCCACAGGTAGATGAGATCCCACGTCCCACACAGATAGATGAGATCCCACGTCCCCACAGGTAGATGAGATCCCACGTCCCACACAGGTAGATGAGATCCCAAGTCCCGCACAGGTAGATGAGATCCCACGTCCTGCACAGATAGATGAGATCCCACGCCCCCCACAGGTAGATGAGATCCCACGTCCCACACAGGTAGATGAGATCCCACGTCCCGCACAGGTAGATTAGATCCCACGTCCCGCATAGGTAGACGAGATTTCACGTCCCGCACAGGTAGATGAGATCCCACGACCCACACAGGTAGATGAGATCCCACGTCCCGCACAGGTAGATGAGATCCCACGTCCTGCACAGGTAGATGAGATTCCACGTCCCCCACAGGTAGATGAGATCCCACTTCCCCCACAGGTAGATGAGATCCCACATCTTGTACAGGTAGATGAGATCCCACGTCCTGCACAGGTAGATGAGATCCCACTTCCCCCACAGGTAGATGAGATCCCACATCTTGTACAGGTAGATGAGATCCCACGTCCTGCACAGGTAGATGAGATCCCACATCAATGCCAGAACATTGCTATAGACTGTCTTCCCATTTAAGAATAACCTTAATTCTGCATGCATGTTTTCATTCATTCAGGAGATACTGTATTTTCCATTGTAAATGCTGATATCCTCTCTGCCTCCTGTCCCCTCCTCTCCTGGGCCCACATAACATCTTTTACAGAGATTTGACCTTCCCATTAGACCACACAGAGCCATGTGGAATTCAACAAGATTGTGACAGTTCCCTAATGCAACAAAAGAGGTTACTTGAGTAAGGCAGAATAAATAAGGGATATGATGGTTCAGTCAGGTTTAGCCAAATGATGTACACTTTGAAATTAGTGATACTGAGGCTGGAAAAAGGAAAGATCAATCTTTACTAATGGAGCTGAGGGCAATAAAGAGTTAATTGGTAAAGTACAATATTGTATTTAACAACGGACGGGGCAGACTGTACCTCTACACTATTATTACTATTCCAGCATGCAGGATTCCGTCTTTTGATGGAAACCAGAGACTGTTTATAGAACAAATTTTTTTAATTTATACTATAAATAGGTTGGGTTTGGGAAAATGTGCTGTTTTTTTTTAGAAATGCTGCACTGTGACAAGTCTGTAGATAAACACTTTATATTCCTAATTCTGGTGATTTTTAACTTCTGGAAAAGAACATCCATCTCAGTGTACAAAGGGTTACAAAGCGGTTTCTAAACCTCCGGGACTCAACTAAACCTCAGTAAAAGCCGCTTTCTCAAAGGATCTTAGCCTATCAATGTGGGCCAACATTTACCGGTACATCTGTGGTTGGGATCCAGGCACGCAGCTCTGACACTGCCTTACTGCACATACTTATATATAAACCGATTCAGGTATAAACCTAGCAATACATTTCTGTCCTCGAACAGGTAAAATGTTTGAATACAAAAGAGCAAGGAAAGAGGAGACTTTGTGCAGGAAATAAAGTCTTTAGTATTTTGTGAAAAGAAAATGACATTTTAGTAGAGAAAAGAGCGACACTTGACCCTGTTCAAATTTGCCCCATTGGGAGTCCTTGGAAGGCTTTGGAAATAGGCGCATCCTTCAGTGCTTCTGAAGACGGTCTCATCCATACTGCGCATGCGTGAGCCCATACTGCGCATGCGTGAGCCCATACTGCGCATGCGTGAGCCCATACTGCGCATGTGAAGCATGGATTCGCTTGTCTGTGGAAAGTACGCAGGGCCAAGAGTATGTCCGAAAACAGCTTAAGGAGGGCCGAAGATGCATTTGACCTGGGGGGACAGCTGGGGAACGAGGACACAGAGAAAGGACCAGAAAGGCTGTTTGGGATACAGAGCCTTCCCTCTCCATAGGTGAGTATCTTAACTTTTTTTATCGGTCACTTCAGGGTTGCTTTAAGTTTTTTAATGCAGTGCAGCAATTGGTGTTTAAGATAAGATGAGGCTTAAAAAAAAAAAAAAGAAGTAGAAAGCAAACAGTAGATCAGGGGTCTCAAACTCAATTTACCCGGGGGCCGCAGGAGGCAAAGTCAGGATGAGGCTGGGCCGCATAAGGGAGTTCACGTGTCCCCGCCGCAAAACGAGGGCTGCAGAGCCCCCAAATCGCCCCGGGGGCAATCCGCCAGCATTTCCTGGAAGGGGCAGAGCTTTCAGCTTCAGCTCTGCCCCTCCTGACGTCAATCACGGCGGATCGCCGCCTCTGCCCGCCCCTCTCACTCTTCCTTCACAGAGAGGGGTGGGGGAGAGGCGGCGATCCATTCGGCGATTGACGTCAGGAGGGGCAGAGCTACAGCTGGAAGCTCTGCCCCTCAGCGCAGTCGTGGATGTTTGCGCGGGGGATTTGGGGGTCTGCAGCCCTTGTTTAGCGGCGGGGATGCGGCGGATTACTTGGGAGCACTGAAGCGAACTATAAGGTAAAATGGGCAAATATAGTTCGCTTCCGTGTCTCTTTTGCTTTTGCCGGCAGGCAGGGCCGGTTTAAGCAACAATGGGGCCCCAGAGCAAAATAAACCTGCCCTCCCCCCCCCCCCAACAGATACCCTGGAACAAAAATCGGCATTAAGGGACCTTTTTTGCAGCTGGTATAGTCAGGGTGTGAAGCCCCAATCGGTCGGAGCTCCACATTCTGGCTACCCCAGCCTGCATGGGGGACAAGGAGTTAAAAAGCTTCAGGAGGGGGGACCCCACATAATTTTTAAAAAAAAAATTCCCACACTCTAAACATATAAAAAAAAATTGGGAAAATAGGAAAAAATGCCAGGAATCTTCATACAGCCATATTGCGGCTGTATAGCGATCCCTGGCCAAAGCGCTGCGGCTGCGTATGGACCCCCTGGAAACTCTGTCAGGAAATGTATTGCTCTTTCTTTTGATACATGTAAAATTACACTACCGTTAGGCTTGCTACTAAAAGTGACATTTACCGCATTTAAAAGTATACTATTTTCCTTCGAAACTTTAAAATCGATTTTCTCAAAAACTATAAGGTCTTTTTGAAAAATTGTTTTTTCCTCTTATTCCTAATGATCTCCTTAACATATCCTGCAAATTTAGGGTTTCTAGCATTTAAGGTGGATTTGCTATTAACCATTAAAGTCGGCGGGTTTTTAAATGTGTATTTTTTTCCTTTGCAACTTTAAAATCGATTTTCTCAAAAACTATAAGGCCGATTTGAAAATTTTTTTTTTCCTCTTGTAGCCACTGGGGGGCCCTACAAGCTCTGGGGCCCTGGGGCCACAAAATATTGTATCGCGGGCCGCAAATGGCCCGCGGGCCGCGAGTTTGAGACCCCTGCAGTAGATAGTCTTCATATATGTATGCAGGAGAAAGCAAACAGTAGATAGTCTTCATATATGTATGCAGGAGAAAGCAAACAGTAGATAGTCTTCATATATGTATGCAGGAGACCTTTACTTCCCTATCACTGATAATGGCACGCTAGCTCCCACATTGCTCATTACACCACTGCTATCCCCCAGCCAGTCCTGTCACCAGTGCAGTTCTCCATTCCACTTCCAGTTCTTCACCTGCTGGTGTCCCCCTGTAATGAAATATAGTGCAGCATGTCTTACCCCCTCTACCTTGCCAGCTGGTGTCCCCATAGTGTAACAACATACAGAACCCCTCCGCCATACCACCCTTTCCTGTGCAGAGTACAGCAGAGAGGAGTTGAGAGTGCAGGAGAGGGAGTGCATAACTATCTCTATAGGTCCACCCTTGGGCTTCTCACTTTGGCTGCTGGCCAGTGGCCACCCATCCTATCTTATGAGTCTTATTGCCTCTACTGGCAAAGTCCTACAGCCTGGCTGGGGTCCATTCCCCATAGAAGCTTCATATTGGCAGTAGATGCAGAGCTAGGCTGGAACACAGAGGCAGCAGAGGGAGGACCCACAAGCAGTGTTGATTGCAGATTTATGCTACAGTCATTTTTGCATCAAAATGCCATTTTTGGTTTCGCTTTTGTCTGTGAAAATACGCAAAAATTTTGCGTTTTCACCCAAATAGCGAATTAAAAAAAACAAGTGTCATATTTTCGACCTAATTAAAAAAAAACTGCCATATTCGAAATGTGCTTTGCGCAAAAACGCAAAAATGTATAGGAAGTAATGTCTTCTCTCCCTATATTAGACCTTACAGAAAGCAAAAAATCAAAGCGGAAAAAACACTAAACTAAATTTTACATTTTTGTATCAAAAATTATAAAATGAAAAAAACTGTAAATTATTCGACCGTATTTTCGCTTTTCGAAAAGAAAATTTTACTTTTCGCGAAAAGAATATCGTCATTTTCGCTCATCACTGCCCAGAAGATAATGGGTGGGCAGTGGCCTAAGAGAGAAGCATAGCAGGGGAACTTAGGGTAGGTAGCAAGGCACTCCCTCTCCAACATGCTCATTTATACTGTGCATGGGGGGGGGGGGGTGATCTACTGGGCACTCAGCACTTTATTGCATTTGGGATGCACCAGCAGTTGCAGGACTGGCGGAATTATGGAGGTAGGGGGAGGAACACTTTCCTATATTGAAGGGGGGACAGCAGCAGGAAAAGGAATGCACCACTACTCACACTACAGTGACTACAGGTTTATTTAAAGGGGAACTTCAGCCTAAACAAACATACTGTCATTAAGTTACATTAGTTATGTTAATTAGAATAGATAGGTAATATAATTTTTTACCCATCCTGTTTTAAAAGAACAGGCACATGTTTGTGATTCATGGGGGCTGCCATCTTTGTCATGGGGGCAGCCATCTTTTTGGTTGAAAGGAGGTGACAAGGAGCAGGAGACACAGTTCCAACTGTCCTGTGTCCTGATCACCCCTCCCAGCTGCACATGCTAGGCTTCAAATGTCAAATTCAAAATGTAAAAAAAAAAAAATTGCACCAAAACAGCAGAACGAGAGCAACAACATCAGAAATCCCATCATGCTTTGCACAGCATCAGGGGAAAAAAGCCCGGGCAGTTTTCTTCTGTGCAGCTAAAACTGAGGCTTGGATAAGAGAAACAAAGTTCTGATGCTGTGAAACTGTTAAAGAAACACCAAGCCTTTTCAGTGCTGCTGAGTCGATTTTTAGTCCGTAGGTTCACTTTAAGGCCATTCCTTGGCTAAAACAAATAAAATCTTGAATTACGTATAGTATCTAAAATAAGACAGAAACTGGACAAGTTTTTCAAACCTGTTTAATCAGTCATGTGACTTACAGATCTCATCCATCAGCTTCAGACAAGAACAGAGATTCACAAGCAGGGCTATTGCATACTGACTTTTTAACTAGTAAATCCCCATCTTTAGACATAAAAGTGTTACATTTTCCAGTGTGTTAGCATTGTAAGAGTGAAGTTTGGAATGTGCGGCTTACATATGCAGTAATCTCTTTTAATATGGATTTGGAAGCATTATAAGATTAGAGCCTGAGTGAACTGATGTCACTTTGCCACTGATGTCTATACCAGAAAGGTTAGAGACTAATGCTGGGTACATGTTATGAGATGTTATGGTCGATTTACTGTCAGATAGATTATTTCCAACATGTCCAATTTGCTTTCCGATCGATTTCCGTGCATTCTCCGATCGATTTCCTATTAAGGTTAACGGAAATAGATCGGAAAATGCTCGGAAATCGTTCGGAAAGCAAATCGGACATTTTGGAAATAATCGATCTGACAGTAAATCGACTATAAAATCTCATAGTGTGCACCCAGCATAAGTGTGCACAGAGTGACCTCCCACAGGGTGGGGAAGAGGCGGGCTATAAGTGCTCAGGATTTAACTTGACCGATTTTTAGTATAAGTGTATTTTGTATGGTCCTGTGTTTTGGCAAAGCCACAGAGAGACATGACTTTTTTTTAAAGGACCACTTTAGCGAAAAAAATAAGCAGACATAACTGACAGGTTTTGGACTAGTCCTTCTCATGGAGAATTCTCAGAGTTTTCTCTGTTTGTAAAAGCATTTTCTCAATGGCAGTTGCTAAATGACTAGTGTGCAAGTGAGTAGGAAGGCTGGCTGGTATCTTACATATATATACTGTATATATATTTCTCACAATGCAACAAGGTTCACAGACAGGAAACTGTCAGGGCCATGGCTACTGACTGGGATGAATTTCGGTCCCGGGTTGAACTTCCTCTTTAAAGAGATTCTGTATTGTTAAAATCGCACAAAAGTAAACATACCAGTGCGTTAGGGGACATCTCCTATTACCCTCTGACACAATTTCACCGCTCCCCGCCGCATTAAAAGTAGTCAAAAACAGTTTTAAAAAGTTTGTTTATAAACAAACAAAATGGCCACCAAAACAGGAAGTAGGTTGATGTACAGTATGTCCACACATAGAAAATACATCCATACACAAGCAGGCTGTATACAGCCTTACTTCTGAATCTCAAGAGATCACTTGTGTGTGTTTACCTTCTGTCCCCAGCTTCTCTCATGCACTGAACATTACAGGCTTCCTGCAGACAGCTCTGTCTATGTCGTTAATTCCTCAGTATGTGACAGACCAGCTCCTTTCACAGCCTCCAGAGGAGGATTTTTATCCAGCTCTCTTCTATCACTGATAAGATAGCAGAGAAGCTGCTGGCTTATGTAAATAAAACACACACTGGAGTGTGCATAGAGGAACAGTTCAACACTGAAGAACTTGGCAGCCTTCCAGACACAGGCCGACAAGTCTGACAGGGGAAAGATACATTGATTTATTACAGAGATGGTTATAGTAGAAAGAGCTGCAGTGAGCCAGAACACATAAGAATAGGTTTAGGAACTTGTAGGATGGTAGAAAAAACGTTGAAATTTTTGTTACAGAGTCACTTTAAGGTCTGCAATGTTGGGTACAGGGGGATAAATTCACCTATTATAGATAGTTTTTCTAGCTGCCATTAATACTAGGTGTACTATATCTGGCACTTTGGATCATTTCACCTCTGTATTTTCTCTTGCGGCATATGTAGACATTTTAAAAACAATGCCAAATAAGCAGGATGAGTATCGGTACACTAGTTTATTCAAGGCTGCTTATTAGAGCTGAATGTTCTCTCCTCCACAGGGATCATTGGCTCAATTATTTAAAGGACTACTCCAGCAAAAAAAGTAAGCAGTTAAAATCTGACAGGTTTTGAACTAGTCCATCTCTTCAGTGGGGGGGGGGGGGGGGGGGGGAGGGGTACATAGTATCCAGTAGAGATGGCCCAAACTGTTTGCAACAGGCCATGGGGAATGACCTCGGGGTCATTTCCGCATTCATCATACTACGCATTACTGCGCAGATGCTTTCCCAGTAGCCGCGCGTCCTTGTTCGCGCCTGCAGCCGGGAGTGCTCTGCATGGCATGCGCAGAGCACTCCCGACTACAGGTGCCCAATCAAGGGTGCGTAGCAGCCGGGAAAGTGTTTACGCAGTAATGCGTAATATGACGAATTTGGAAATTACCCCGAGGTCATTCCCCATGGCCTGTCGTGGCGAACAGTTCGCAACATCACTAGTATCCAGGCGCCTGTGAGTTAGGCGCAGGGCGAGCTGAATGGCGGCTCTACCTGCTGCCATGAAACTCCCCGCCGGCGTTAAATACTGTTCCCCCTCCGAGGTAACTTAGCCCCAAAAATTTGGGAGAGAATTGTAACATGTATTTACATTTTTTTTGTTCACTTTTCTAGAAGCAGATGAGCTTTTCGGTCATTTGTCTCAAGCTGGCCACTAACGGTCCAATTTCTAGCGAAAAATCGTTCGAGCGATCAGAAATTCTGATCGGACGAAAAATCGTTCACTACACCATCAACTAACCAATCATTGCTTCCTATCTATCACGACTACCAAGAAAATCCAAATTTTCGTTCGACGAAAATTCATTCGGGCGACATTTTTTTTACTCGTTCATAATCGATTGTGTCCACCAATGGAGATTATTTACAACCAATCCGATCAGAATTTCTGATCGCTCGAACGATTTTTCACTAGAAATTGGACCGTTAGTGGCCAGCTTCAGGCCGTATTTCTGAGATGTGCCAGATAATGTAAATGGCAGCAGCAGCAGTGTGACGCTCTCCCTGTGCACAGTATAGTGTTACAGTAAGCAGAGTAGTGCAGCCAGCGCTTGCTGTACACAGCAGTTCTCCTGAATGCGGCCTCTGATTAACCTGAAAGAGGAGTCACTGAAAAGCTTCTCTGCTATCCTCAAGAACTTTTTAATTTACCTAAGTAAAAATAGCAGCCAGTTAACATACAACCTAATGAGAGCCATGTGGAAGCAGAGGTGCCGAGTGTTGTTTGTTTTGCTAGATGCTGTAACTCCTTTTTCTATTGCCTGAGGAAGCGGGCACTGACCCGTGAAATGCGTTTCTTTGTTTTATCTGGAGTTCGTTAATAAATAGACTGAATGTACAGTCGTGTTGTGTCTGCTTGGAGGAGGTAAGTCCACCACTGCCTCCTCTAATTACCAAATTTTTGGCTTTTAAGCTCCTTTAAAACCCCTTTTATCCTTTTGGCGCCTCTGTTCTCTCCTATATAATGTGGAAGCAGCTGCTCCTGATTTAAAACTCTAGTTTAAACTCTGTAAATGACATTTTGCTACAGTGCACTATACTATATAGCGAGTTCCGAGTCCTGCATACGCATTTCATACATTGTAAAGCAAACTTGTGGATCAGCGCTGGGAACCTCTGGAGGTATGCACAGATTACGTTAAATCAGTTCAATTATAGGCCTCTTGCACTCTACATGCGATTCCGATTTTTTTTTATACAATCCGATTTTTTATTCAGTTTAAAAAACGTAGAAGCATGCAGTACTTTTTTTTAATCTAAATCAAAAATCGGAATCGCATGTAGTGTGCAAGTGGCTTTAAAAATCGTAATTACGTATAATTATAGTTGCTAACTTTTACACAAAATTTTGCATAAGCAAAGTTGGCACATTAGGATGGCACCAAAGGGGGCAGAGGTGGTACAAAGGGACACAGTGAAGGCTGAGGGACACAGTGGAGGCTGAGGGGGACACTGATGGAACAGAAGTGACACAGGTGGGGGGGGGGGGGACTTAAAACTCAGAAATCCACCGACTCCTCAGTTTAGGATTCCACCGACTCCGACTACTCGACTCCGACTCCTCTAATTTCCATATTACAATTTTGTTGATTAAAAGTATGTAACGTGAAATTCGTCTCTTAACTGCCAACGCTTAGGAATTTTACAAGACAACTGAAGTGAGAAGGATATGGAGACTGCTATATTTATTCCCTTTAGAATAAAACTAGTCCTTGGTAAGAGTACTTACATCTATCAGGCCCTAGGCAATGTAACTGTGGGTGCATGTAAGAATGATGTGCAGGTGCTCTGCAGGGGAACGAGGAGATTCTTCCTCTATTACACATTATTCATGTACAATCTGAACATGGATTAGGCCCTAGGCAATGTAACTGTGGGTACATGTAAGAGTGATGTGCAGGTGCTCTGCAGGGGAATGAGGAGATTCTTCCACTATTACACATTCTTCATGCACAATCTGAACATGGATAAGGCCCTAGGCAATGTAACTGTGGGTACATGTAAGGGTGATGTGCAGGTGCTCTGCAGGGGAATGAGGAGATTCTTCCACTATTACACATTCTTCATGCACAATCTGAACATGGATAAGGCCCTAGGCAATGTAACTGTGGGTACATGTAAGAGTGATGTGCAGGTACGCAGCAGGGGAATGAAGAGATTCTTCCTCTATTACACATTCTTCATGCACAATCTGAACATGGATAAGGCCCTAGGCAATGTAACTGTGGGTACATGTAAGAGTGATGTGCAGGTGCTCTGCAGGGGAATGAGGAAATTCTTCCTCTATTACACATTCTTCATGCACAATCTGAACCAGGTTTATGGGTGACAGAAAACACCTCTCTGTTCAATGTGCACAACATTCTCGGTGGATTCCCTGCAGTTCTGTGGGGAGTGCATATTTATTTATTTAAGTATTTATATAGCGCCAACATATTACGCAGCGCTGTACAGAGTATATATTGTCTCTTTACTAACACAATCTAGTTCCTACCATAGTCATATGTCTATGCATGTACCGTGTAGTGCATGTATCATAGTCTAGGGCCAATTTAGGGGGAAGCCAATTAACTTATCTGTATGTTTTTGGGATGTGGGAGGAAACCGGAGTACCCGGAGAAAACCCACGCAGACACCTGGAGAACATACAAACTCCTTGCAGATGTTGACCTTGCTGGGATTCGAACCAGGAACCCAGTGTTGCAAGGCAAGAGCGCTAACCACTATGCCACCGTGCTGCCCCATATGTAGAGTATAGTACTACTGTGTAACAAAGTAAACCTGAGACAGATGAAATTAAAGTTTTATACATACGTGGGGCTTCCTCCAGCCTCCTTCAGGCTAATCAGTCCCTCGTTGTCCTCCTCCACCACCTGCATCTTCTGCTATGAGTCCAGGTACTTGAGCCAGTCTGGCATAGTGCGCATACACACACTCTGCCGCCGGAAGCGTACTACACCTGCGCAGCACTATTGCGCAGGTGCAGAATGTTCCTGGCTGTGGGAGCGACACGTGGCTGGACTGCACTGACTGGCTGAATTACCAGGACTCATAGCAGAAGATCCAGGTGGTGGAGGAGGACAGCGAGGCACTGATTGGCCTGAAGGGGGCTGGAGGAAGCCCCAGGTATGTATAAAAAAAACTTTACTTTTAATTTGTCTCAGGTACCCTTTAATTTGTAGTCACCAAACCAAATTTTAACAACATATCAAATTATTTGATTTCATGAGCAAAGAGAGCGCGTACATTTGCATAAATCAGCATCAATGCAGAATTATTTCCATCTCATTGACCATTTCTATTAGTGACACGGCTACACATCAGGCTTTATTCTTATAGCATAGATGTTATTTAGTATAAAGAAGAGATTCCTGTGTACACATCATATATACTGTACAGTCACAATCAGATATGTATATCTGACTTTAAAAATATGGGGACTGCTTTATTGAAGCAACACAAGTAACTAATTTTGATTGGTTTATTTCATTTTTGTGGACTGAGCACAGCTATTACTGTATCTATACAGCCTTCCCGTTCTCCTGCCGGTCTTCCCGTTCCCCCGCAGGCTCTGTTTGTATCGCAGGAGAATTCGACAATCTTCGGAAGCACTCGGGCTTCCGAAGACCGATGGTTCTGTACTGCGCATACGAAAGTGTGTGCTCGTGCATGCGCAGTACGGAACTTGTCTTCTGAAATACTTAGGGAAACAAGACCTTCCAAAACCTTTTGAGGACTCTTAAAAAAAAAGGGGGGGGGGTGACAGCAGTGGACCAAGGGCACAGAGAGAGGTCCAGGAAAAAGCTCTATGAGATCAAGAGCCTTCCATCTACATGGGTAACTTTTTTTTTCAGGTGGCTTAAAGTGAACCTGAAGCCAAACAAAAAAAATGAGATGAACTCACCTGGGGCTTCCCTCAGCCCCCTGCAGCCGATCGGTGCCCTCGCAGCTCCGCTCCGATGCCTCTGCACCCGCCGGCGAGCACTTCCGGTTTGGCCGTCACCGGCCGACAGGCATGGGAACGTGAGTGATTGTTCGCGTTCCCAGCCTGTATATCGCCCCCTATGCTGCTATTGCGGCCAGGAGGTCGCAATAGCAGCATAGGGGGCGATATACAGGCTGGGAACGCGAACAGTCACTCGCGTTCCCATGCCTGTCGGCCGGTGACGGCCAAACCGGAAGTGCTCGCCGGCGGGTGCAGAGGCATCGGAGCGGAGCTGCGAGGGCACCGATCGGCTGCAGGGGGCTGAGGGAAGCCCCAGGTGAGTTCATCTCATTTTTTTTGTTTGGCTTTAGGTTCACTTTAAGTTTTACTTTGAGAACCCCAGGTGGTTTTTTTGCCGGGCAAATGGAACACAGAGGCATGTTCTCTGCCTCATGACATACCCCTGCGTCCCCACACCACAGCTCTCTGACCCCCCCCCCCCCCCCCCCACCCACGACAATATTTGTTGCTATCTCGGGGGCTAATTGCTGTCATGTGTCAGGAACGCGCTCTCCTTGTAAAAAATTAGTTTTAAAACTCTCTGCTTGATGTCCAGCACTGACATAGCAATTTCTTTCTTTCACAGGTAGAGATACTCTGTGAACATCCACGTTTCAGGGTATTTGTCGACGGACACCAGCTCTTTGACTTTTATCATCGTGTTGAACTTCTTTCTGCAATTGACACTGTAAAGATCAACGGGGACCTGCAGCTTACTAAACTTGGCTGACGTCTGAGAAGAGTGTGATGTCACCAGCGGACTTGCAGCAAAACACTCCAGGACCTCCGAGGACCCAGAACTCCCTCCCTCTGCAGTGACCCCCAGTGTCATCTCTGCAGGACTGCAGGACAGTAGAGTTACCCGTCAGCCAATTGCTTTTTTGGTGCATCCGAGGTGGCTGTTTGTAAATCAAATTCTAATGACTTGGATCACGTTTTTTGTTTGTAGCTCATCATGTCATTTTATCCTTTTTGTCCAGTATATTTTTTTATTTGACTTGAACAAAGATGACTTCTGGAGTTCATATTTTTTTTATATCATTGTGATCATCATCATCACAGCTACTGTTCAGGGTTTCCATGAAAAAGCCAATCAGTAAAGGGCAGATTGTAAATAGGAAATTAAAAAAAAATCTACTAGAAATAGTTTTGTTGGTGCTTATCTTTAAAGTAAAGTCTGGGTATACAGGGCCATGTCAGGTTAGCAGCTTGGTAGCAGAGCCGTGGGGGAGCATTCACAATACAAGTCTTAGTGACAGGTGACTCCCAGTGTGACATGGATATTAGCATAGGATTGCCCAGCAACAGCAGCAACTGATCTGTAAATGCAACAAGTCTTTTTTGCGTGTTGTCCAGGCAATGCAGCCTCAGCAGTGATTGTATATGCAGCATAACTTTTAGAGTGATCAATAGTTCAAATATCAGTACTGTATTTAAAAAGTGATTGAGGTACAACCTTGCCTTCTTACAGAGAAGCCTCTTTTACAGTAGGACGTTGTATTTTGATGCAACGTTAAAGTCGCAACGCAAATTACAACGCAACGCCCCCAAAAAGTCGGTGCGCAACTTAATTCCCTGTTATCGTTGCATACAGTAGCGCATACAGGCAATGAAAAGTATGCTTCCAAGTCATTACTGAGCATGTGCAAACAGCCCAACGCAGCTAATAACGTGTATAACGCACTGCATGCAGCACTTTCACTTAACGTGCAGCGTTAGTCACCAACGCAACATGTGCACTGTGAATGGGGCATTGATTTTTCATTGCAGTGAGTTATTCTGCGTTAAATGTTGTTTTAACGTGCGACTTTAACGTCACACTGTGAAAGAGGCCAGAAGGTATTTGCAATTTTCATCTCTACATGAGCAGAAAGCAGTGCCCATAATGTATCAGGCTAGGTTCACAGTAGGATGTTGCGGTGCTGCATTATAGTCTTATAACGCAACTTACCGCACTGCAATTAAAAATCTATACGACGTTCACAGTGCAACGTTAGCATCAAATTGTAACATGTAGTGTTACGGTAAGGCACTGCTGCAGTGTGATCCCTGTAAACATACACATTACCGGGTACAGGAAAGTATACTTTTAATTTACTGTATGCCCTACTCTACCTACTGTATACGACGGTAAAGCAGCGTTAATCTGCATTACCACTTTTTTGTTGCTTTGCAACTTTACAACGCAATGTCCCACTGAACCTAGCCTCATTTTTAGATAGTTAAATATGCAAATCATTCCTTTATGCCCTTGTAAGCCAGGCGAATGTACAGATCCACTGGTTTATAGTGTATCTATAGTTTATGTATTTTACAGTCATAACGTCAAAATCACAGATGGCTATTTCAGGCCATTATTCCCATCTTCAGTGCAATAGATGTTTATGGGTAGGGCTAGCAAGAGTGGTGTAACAGGGTACAGAGTTAAGGAGACACAGAACCAATAGGATTTTTGTACTGGGATAGAAGGATCCGGAAAGCCAGTGTTCAATGCTGATTTGCAGGGCTGCAGTGTAGAGAATGAAATACCCACTTTTTTTTTTTTTTTACTTTTGCACACAAATTTCTCTCTAGGAAAGGAAAGCTTTGTTGTATGTCAGCATCAGTAAAATACTTAGTTCACCCTCCTGTATTTTTCATTGTTCATAATGCAATACAATAACATTTGTAAAGCACTTTTCTCCCATAGGACTCAAAGCGCATAGATATGTCTCAGATCAATATATAGTTGCAGGGTGCACTGTGTTACAGAGGAAATAGGTGTTCATAAATGCCAGACTAAATAGGTGGTTTTTCAGTTTGGACTTAAAGAGTAACTGTCAGGCTGCAAAAGCTAATTTAAACCTCTATTCTCCTGTGTTAAACAGTTTAGAAGGAAGCCAAAAAGGCAATACTGAAGTTAAAAATCTCTCTTACTTTTGATGTGTGCTGACAGCAAGGCTCTGTATTCCCAAGCCCTTAAAAAGGACGAGAGGCCGCATACCATACAGCAAAGCATTCTGGGGCCCTCCCCTCGGCTGCTAGTGAGAAGTTACAGGCTCAAGTTACAAGAGCATGTAATGCAGCCCAGCTCACAGCACTGATAAATCTCCGGGCAGAGTACACTGCAGGAGTCCGCTATTGTTCCTAGCCCATGGCTAATTAATATTCACTGCACAGTAGTGGTATTCATTACGAGCTTTTTTGTGAGTGGAATCATCAGAGAGCAGGGAGGATATGACATCACAATTGGCTTCATAGGAGACAGACAAACATGGAACCTGCCATGAGCTGTCAGGAACATCATTCTCTGCAAATACTATATAAAAATTCTGTGAAGAACAAACGTGGACAGTGAAATGCATATGTAATGTGAGTACAGCCGATATTTAGCTACTGATATATGTGTTTATTTTCTCTGAGACCCTATACCTAACAGCTCCTCTTTAAAGAGAGTCTGAAGCCTCCTAAAATGCCACCTTTTTTAGGCAGTCTTCTTAAGCATTAATAGATTTGCTGAAACACCGCTATCCCGTGGCAAAACGAGGCTTTAATCACCCCGAAATCCCTGGGGCAAATTGCGGGGCTTCTTCCTGTTAAAAAGAGAACACAGAGAGCCCAATAAAGTGTAGTATGTAATGAAATATGAAGGAAAATTAAAGTGTGAGAATAAGATACTCACAAACCAAGGTTACCTTCCAGTCAACCACTGTACATGCAGGTGAGGAGATTAGACCAGTCCTCACTCAGGGATAAGAAGTCGCTCTCTGTAGATCGGAAAAAGTGGTTGGTCACCCCTCCACCAGGAGTGGACACAGTGCACATAGTAGAGAACAGAGGCGCCAGCAGGATAGAAAAATCTAAAAGCTTTAAAAATGCTTGGGAGGCAGTGGTGGACTTACGTCCAAGAAGCAGACACGATAACTGTCAATTAAGACAAACAATTTTATTGTATATTCCCCAAAAATGATGAAACGTGTTTCGCAGGTGGAACCCACTTCAACAGGCAATAAGTAGGGATACAGACAGTATGTCTTCATGAACATGAAAAGCGCCTTCTTCCTGTTGGAGGCAGAGCTTTGAGCTGTAGCTCTGCCTCAATTCGCGTCATTCTCCTGCGTCTCTCCGCCTCCTCCCGCCCTCTCAGTCTCTTTTCACTGAGAGGGGCGGGGAGAGGCGGAGATCCCTGGGAGATTGATGCGAATGGAGGCAGAGCTACAGCGCAAAGCTCTGCCTCCCCAGGCAGCAAAATCCAGGACTTAATTGGAGAGACGGAGTGTTGAGGACTTGATGCTAGCCATACACTTATAGATTTCTGCCCAGTGTTCCAAAATGCTCCTTCTGAATTGATGTGTACCAGACAATGCACATTTTCAATGCAGTGTAATGAAATGGAACATTGATCTACAACTGTCATTGCCCCTTTCCAAGTGTACCTAAAATTTCCATCCTGTCTGATCGATACTTTCGACTTTTGGTCAAAATTGATTGAAAATCGAACAATCAGACGATTCCCAGCAGATGAATCAAATCGATAAGTGTACGGGCACCTTTATTCTCTTGGCCATGCACCTGGCATTGGCACAAGACAGTGCCAGTCAAGTTATAAGAATGAATTAAAAAATGGTTTATGTGCAACACACAAAATTTTGTGCCATGCAAATGATCTGCTCCGCACAATATGCAATTAAAGAGATGAGCCTGAACTTGGTATTTTTATCGCAGCACATCTTTGTAGTGAGGCATAGATTCTGTGCTTGTCGCTTTTACTGCACACATTTATGATGGAAGTACAGGAAATGCCTACATGATGTGTAGCAGATGTATAGGCTAATTAGCAGTTTCTGAATTTCATTTCATTTAGCCACAATAAAAAGGCATAGCAACACAAACAAACACCTACCAAAGTGGACAGAAAACACCACCACACATCAACACAGTGTTAAAATGGCTTATATGCGAATAGCGCCTGTTGTTTAGTGTACCAGCTGCCTGATGAATAATGTATGGCTATGTTTAGGGATTTGTCAGGGAATACAGATTGTCCCCGGTTAACGAACAAGATAGAGACTGTAGATTTGTGAACCTGAATCTGTTCTTAAAGAGAATCTGTATTGTTAAAATCGCACAAAAGTAAACATACCAGTGCGTTAGGGGACATCTCCTATTACCCACTGACACAATTTCGCCGCTCCTTGCCGCATTAAAAGTGGTTAAAAACAGTTTTAAAAAGTTTGTTTATAAACAAACAAAATGGCCACCAAAACAGGAAGTAAGTTGATGTGCAGTATGTCCACACATAGAAAATACATCCATACACAAGCAGGCTGTATACAGCCTTCCTTTTGAATCTCAAGAGATCATTTGTGTGTTTCTTTCCCCCTGTTCTCATGCACTGAAGTTTCAGGCTGCTTGTTTCTTCCTGCAAACAGCTTTGCCCTTGTCTGTAATTCTTCAGTATGTGAAAGCCCAGCCAGCTCAGAGGATGATTTATCCAGCTTGTAAAAGATAAGAGAGAAGAGAGAAGCTGCTCTAATCCTAAATAACACACAGGCAGTGTGCATAAAGGGGCCTGGAACGGGGAGTTCATAGCAGAACCACAACACTGAAGAACTTGGCAGCCTTCCAGACACAGGCTGACAAGTCTGACAGGGGAAAGATACATTGATTTATTACAGAGACTGTGATAGTACAAAGTGCTGCAGTAAGCCAGAACACATTAGAATAGCTTTTTGAACTTGTAGGATGATAAAAAACAGGATGCAATTTTTGTTACGGAGTCTCTTTAAGTCAAAACAATGTGGTATCTCTGACCCCTGTATCTCCTCTATGATCTCCTGTGCTTTCAGTGTACCCTCTGTGTAACCTGTGCTCTTCCCCATGCCCCTCTGCCCCCCCCCCCCCTTCCAGTCACTTATGTGCCCCTGTGCCGTAAATATACCACAGCAACATTTTTCTTTGTATGTTTTTTAGATTATTTTCTTAAAAACTACAAACACAGAATCAAATTTCACATTCAGGTCATTCGTATTGGTGGTTCGTTCATAAGTTGGGGCTACCTGTAACTAATGTATTCTACAAGTACTTCCATTAAGCACTGAGAGCTCCATCCTGCTTCAATATACTGTATTTAAAAAGCTGCAACTGTCTCTCCACGTCTTGTGAAGCAGCCCAAGTCACAGCCTGTTTTCTCATAGCTTGTCAGCTGACATCCTCAAAAGACTTGACTGTTACAGCCGTGACCATTGCAAACCCATGCATCCTTATCAGTGGTGACAGGTACAGACTGCAGCCACAGCCAGCGCAGTGGTGTAGTGGTTAGCACTCTCTCCTTGCAGCGCTGGGTCCCTGGTTCGAATCCCAGCCAGGTCAACATCTGCAAGGAATGTGTATGTTTTCCCTGTGTCTGTGTGGGTTTCCTCCGGGCACTGCGGTTTCCTCCCACATCCCAAAACATACAGATTAGTTAATTGTCTTCCCTCTAAAAATTGGCCTTAGACCATGATACATGCACTACATGATATAGACATATGACTATGATAGGGACTAGATTGTGAGCTTCTCCGAGGGACAGTTAGTCAATACCATATATGCTCTGTACAGCGTTGTGGAAGATGATGTCACTGTATAAATACTAAAATAATAATAACCGTATTAGAATGGGAAAGGACTGACGCATAGGGATGCTCATTTGGATTCCGCGGTATTGAAACTTCCTTATTTCCAATCGAAAATCAGTAATTTTGACAACACTTTTCACCTACTTCTTGGTTCTTTTTCATTTGCAGAGTGCTGAGAAGTTATTTTAAACAGAAGATGAAAAAAGATTTCCTACGAGAAAATTTTAAATAAAAAAAGTGAATATGGGCCTTATAGTGACAAATTATTCTGAGTACTCCATGAAGCACGGTGGAAAATATTAGTGCTATATAAATACCTAATCCTGCATACTAAACAAGTATTTCCTATTCTGCATATGTATTCCAAGTTAATGACTCAGGGTGCTTTTACCTCTATTTGGTAATGAGGAGACAGTCACTGGCCCCTTTGGTAAGCTCTCCTCCTCCTGGTCTGGCCACTATAAGGGCTGGAACTCACTAGAGCAATTTTTTTTGAGTGTTTAGGGAGCGATTCAAAATGCTAGCGATTTCCCTAAATGCTCAGCTAATGTTAATGGATAGGCCAAATTCCACTGGAGCGATAGCGATTAGCAAAATCGCAAAAGTAGCACTTACAGCATTTTTGAGCATTAGCGTTTTGCGTTAGCGTTTCTGCAATGTAAAGTATATAAACGCTGGCATAATCGCTCATGAATCTGTATACAGAGCTATTTTGCTAGCGTTTTTAAATTACAGCACACTGTAAAAAAATCAAGATTAATTGAAAGGACCAATCAGAATTAAAAACGCAAATCGCTACACAATCACTGGCAAAACGCTTACACTTTTTAAAATCGCTACCAAAATCACCAGAAAACGCTCATAAAATCGCTTACAAAACGCTCATGAAAAACGCTAGCGATTGTGATTAGCGATAGCGCTTTGTAGTGGGTCTCAGGCCTTAATGACATTGGATTATTGTTTAAAAGGAAATAAATGTGGCAGCCTTCATATTCTTCTTACTTCAGTTGTCCTTTAAAGGTATTTTATTAGTAAGGTTTGAAAAAGTTTCCTTGTTCATTCTTCTATCGGAGGAATCTGTGGAAAGTACAGTATATGTTATCATTGCAACTAGCAGCTAATCATTGTTTTTTCTTATGTAAAAACAGGGCTGTACAAGTGACAGTTGGAAGCATAACAAAGTTTCTGGGGAACCAAAACTCATTATATATACAGAGGTGCTTAGGTGCAGGTACCTTCATGACACTGCAAACATTTCAAACAAATTAAAACAAAAACACACGAAAACAGAAAGGGTTTTTTTTGTTTGTTTTTTTATTCTGTACATCCATGTAACTTACTTAGCAATTTTAAATTCCTGTTCACTTAAAAAGTCACATTATTTGTGAGTACTTTAGGGCCCTTTTCCACTGGCAATCGCAATCACAAATCACAAACGCCAGTGATTGCGATTGCGATTTTTCATTAATTCTGTTATGCGATTGCGATTTGCGATTTTCATTTGCATTGCATTATGATTGTAAAAATCGCTCCAGCAAGCGATTGCGATTTGCGATTAGCGATTTCCAAATCGAATCACTGTAGTGGAAAATACTTCTCATGCTTTCTATGATAAAGTAACAACCCTAGCGATTTAAAAATCACTAGCGATTTGCGATTTTGCGATTCAGCAATCACAATCGCTCTAGTGGAAAAGGGCCCTTATACTCCTGTGAGGAAGCTTTTTACAACCACTGCTGCTCAGAGGAGAATTAACTAATCAGTTGAGCTGTCACTGGAAACCTTGAGGGGAAAGGGGCGGGATCTTTACTACAGAAAGCTGAAGCTTATTAGTTAGTCATTTATATGTCAGATCTAAAAAGATGTATAGCTGATTTTAAAACAAGAGCCCCAAAAATAGCATTTACTATTCGTACTGTGTGTAGTGCAGAACTTTATTTCAGTTTGGGAAGTGTCACGTTTACTTGAAATAATATGTGATCTTTATGCAAGCCATATCCTCTTTATTGATTGGCTAGTACTGTTCACTTTATTTTTTTCATCTTCACCTGAATCATCATTATTTTTAATGTTCCCGAATACCGTCTTCATTTATCTTGTGTCAGGTTGGCCACTATACGGTTATATCAGTGGTGTGACAATAGTGTTTCTCCATTTTTAATCACAACGTAACACTTAGCTCATTTTGGGAAGTGCTAAAATTCAGCATCTGTACTAATAAAAGGAAAACAGTTTGTGTGAAGACATTGTTTCTGCACTGAAGTGAATTTAGCATAGCACAATAACCTATTTATACAGTCAGGGTATTTGCATAGAATGTAGATCATGTTTATTTGCACAGTGTATTTGCTGCATTCTTTGGAAACTGTTGCATATTTATCCATTGTATGTAGAATTAGAAAGCAATACTTGTTCTAAAAAAAATTATTTCTTATTTTTCTTTAAACGTAAAAAAACAAACACTTTGAATGTACCACTGTGCTTTTACATATATATAATCACCCACCGAACATCTCATGTACTTACCGTAAATATTTCTAGATAGTTTGCATATATTTAGATAGGTCATCTATGGGTAGACCTTGTCATTTTCATGGTTTTTACATTTTTGTATTGACACGCGAGTATTACAACAATGTTGCCATTTTGTAATTTGTTACGAATTCCGACCGTAATTTCTCAGAAGAAAAAAAAAATCTATTCTGTAAAATAAAATAGCTGAAACCTATCGCTGATCCATGTAAGAAAATGTAATCATTTGGATAAGGGCCCTTTTACATTGGCGCGGTGTGGCATTTTACCACAGGCTTTGTAAGTCCACGGGGTAGTTTACATTGCACTGCGCTGGAAGTACCGTATCTACCGCGGGTGCATACCTATGTTACCCTACGGCGGACTGGAAGCCATATAAGTCTGTGATGACGCATGTTTTTTAAAATGCCCACCACAAGTTTTACACGTCAAGCATGCACAGAAGCATATTTTAGCAATATGCTTCCGCACACGTGATCGCTTTGGCCACAGGAAGTGAGCATCACCTCCTGCTTGGCCGGCTGCAAAACGGGGATTACTGCATACTAACGTGGTAATCCCTGAAGGCCTGCTCTGTGCCGTACCGCTACCGCTAATCCGCAGTGTGAAGCCGGCCTAAAGATGGTCTTTGCACAGTTTGATGGAAAGAAACAATTTGTGCGTGATTTGATCTTTTGCTGGCGTATGGACATCAATGTGTGATTCACAATCGATTTTCAGGATCTGATAAATAATTTGATTATTTGTTGTAAACTGGTAGTTTTCTATTGGTTTGAGCACTACAAAAAAAAAAAAGACATAGGGTAGAAAATTTCATTCATATGAATATTAACAAACAAATCCACTTGAAACTGCACTGTTATTTGTGCTACTATTTACCCTAAAATGATCAATTAACTGATGATTTCCTACGGATCGTTTGATTGACCATTATAAAAAAATTACCATGGCCATGACCATACAATGGACCTTTTTCCTGTAGGATTGCTGTCATTTTGAATAACTGAGTGTAGAGCTTTTAGGATTTGGCCCTTAATTCCATGAACTTTTCATCTTCTCTCTAAAATAACTTATTTTTTAAAAACACATGCGTCATTCAAGCGTTTCTAAAATGCGTTAGAGACATTTTATTATATTTATTTAACATGTTAAAACACACAAACGTGTTAAAACGGCTTAAAACGCATTTCAAAAACGCTTGAAAAACGCATGTGTTTTTAAAAATGCAGCAGTGGACTCATGCCCTAAATGATACAATCTTGATTGTACAATCTTACCAAATCTATATAGCATAAGGGTAAACTAAGGTAATATAGTTTGAATGGATACTTTAGGTAGTCCCTCAAGATTGTATCATTAGTGGGCTCCTTAAAGGACCACAATCGCAAAAATTAGTAACATTTAAAATATGTACAGTATTAGTTGTACATTTGTTCCAGAGTAAAATGCACTATAAGTTACTTTTTTCCTATGTTCATGTCACTTAGGCAGTAGGGATGTGATAGTTCTGACAGATTTTGGTTTAATCCATCTATTCTCAGGTAATCTTTATTTTTTATGGATAGCAGCGGCACGCTCCAAATGCCAGAAAAGTGTGCAAGGGGAGACGGTGGCGTTCCAGCACCATTGAAAAGGTCCTCTACAACAGAGTTCCCTAACCCTGACCTCACGGCCCACCCACATGTTTTGCAGAAAACCACAAACATTCACAGGTGGGGTAATTAGTGTCTCAGTAGAGCTGATTAACTACCTCTGTGGATTTCCACAAAACATGCACTCTTGGAGGGCCTTGAGGACAGGGTTGGGTAACTGCTCTACAAGGAGTGTTTTTGAAATGACTAAAGAAAATACTAAAAATCCCCCATGTGGAGATGTGCTATTTTAACTCACTTCTGTAAATGACAGCTACATAGGAAAAAGTACATTTATAGTGCAGTACATTTATAGTGCATTTCCCTACATTTTACAAATGTTTGTGATAGTTGTCATTTAAGGCTGGCCATACACCTATAGATTGCCACCCAGTGTGGCTAAATGATCGATTCCTCTCTAATTCAGACAGACACACACACACACACACACACACACTTTGATGCAGTGCAGATCTATGGGCCGTCCAATCATTACTTTCAATCAATTTTTGGGCAAAATTATTTAAAAGTCAAATTATTTTACATTTTGCGATAATCGATTCTAAGCAGATGTAACGATTGCGGAATCGTCTCCGTGGTCAGCGCACCAGACGTGCGCTGACACGGCAGATTTCCTCCACAAGCGTATAAATTTGCAGGAACCCAGCAGTGGGTGCAATGCACCTGCAGAGGGAAATTCCTGTCGGCAGGTGGAGCTGTGGAGTGCAGAGGAACAGCTCCTCTGCCCTACCACACATGCCAGACAGGAATTGTACGAAGGGAAGAACCGTAATCGCAAGAGAAGCGATTGAGAGTGAGCACAGAGACAGATTGTGTGTGTGTGCATAAAACTAGTCGCCAACCCGCGACTGTGCACACACCACAGCAGGTATGAAGTAGGAACGCGATCGCGAGAGGTGCGATCGCCAGACGTGACACAAGGCTACAGCAAGGCGGAGCACGAGAGTAGCAAAGGCACAGCAAAACATACAATGAGGAGATACGGAAAATAACAAACGCTAGCTAACCGCGAACACCGCACTCATTCGCAACAGTGCACGTGGTTATGCGCGGTCTCCACGTGATAAGCACAATAGAGACAAGCACGCCTAACTAACCATCGACAGACAAACATGAAACAGAGGACGCGAACGCTTGCTTAACGGTTACCTCACCGAGCCTCCAGCAAGCGTCCGTAGCAGACAAGACAGACATACGAAAACAGGGACAAGCGAGAGATAGGATCCACAGCACTAGCGAAAGTGGCTAGCGCGATCCAGGTACAGAGTAGCAGAACAGAAGGATCCACAGCACTAGCGAAAAGTGTCTAGCGCAATCCCAGGAGACAGAACAGAAGGATCCACAGCGCTAGCGAAAAGTGGCTAGCGCGATCCCAGGAGACAGAACAGAAGGATCCACAGCGCTAGTGAAAAGTGGCTAGCGAGATCCCAGGAGACAGAACAGAAGGATCCACAGTGCTAGCGAAAAGTGGCTAGCGCGATCCCAGGAGACAGAACAGAAGGATCCACAGCGCTAGCGAAAAGTGGCTAGCGCGATCCAGAGAGGCAGAACAGAAGAGATAGCTGGTAGCAACCGCTGCACCAGCTATACTCCAAGAACAGAGATCAAAACCATTTCCTGTCGACCACCGCTGGGACAGGACAACAGCAACAGAACAAACAAACAGATAAACAATCCTAACTGCATTAGGGAATCTGCCTAGCACAGTTTCCAGGAATTACTCTAAGCTGATCTTCAAACAAAGAGCATGGCTGACACTCTCCAGAGTGTTTCACAGGAAGACTCCTTATGACCAGCGAAGCATTGTGGGAAAGACATAGTACTTATAGTACACGCCTCCAATGAATGTGGCCAGGCAATTTGCATGACAACGTATGCAAATTCCTCTGCAAGCACAAGCTGCAAAACTGACAGAAGCTCTTCTTTCCAGAGTCCTGCAGCATGCAAACCTACACAATGGTCAAAAAGCTGCCTGCCTGCACAGGCAGCTGAGCAAATCATCACAGTACCCCCCCCCCCCCCCCTCCAGGGTCGAATTCCAGACGACCCTCAAAACTGCTATTAGCAACAGACTCAAACTGAAGACTCATGAAGGTCGGGACAGCCCGACAAGGTCCAATTCCAGAGTCAGTCCACCCGAAACCGACCTCATCGAAAGCAGAAGCCACCGAAACATGCCCATCAATACTACAAGTCTCAGTGTAACACCCATCAGGACTGTAAATGCCAGAGAAGAAGCCATCGACACCCTCCAGACAATACCCACTACCTTCCAAGGAGCGCCCGAAGACACCATACCTGCCACAATACCTGTTCGAAGTGTCTCTTTCAAAACAAAAGCCACTGTTGATCCTATCCAGGGTACCAAGCAAAATCTCTCCCGGAATCTCCCAAAACCCTTTAGAGCTCTGCAGAGATCCCAAAAGGCCAGAACGCTCACCAGGCTCACATGGAGAACTGCCAAGAACCCCTATGGAACCAATGATTATTCTGGTTTCGGAATTACCCAGACACCCATCAAGATCAGGACTTTCCGGGACCACTTCTGGGCATGCGACCAGGCAGGCCATATCAGAGCATGTCTCCACTGAGGAAGCATCTGAGTATGCTGGTAACCGAGGCACACTTGGGCTTTCTGGGTCACAGAGCACGTTGGGGTACACCAGCACAGGAGAAACCTCAGGACATGTTGGGGAACTGCCAACCTCAGAGTCTGAGACGAGAAAACCAAAACCAGGACCGGGCACAGAATCATCACGAGTAGTGGTCACAAGCACTGGACTTTCAAACGAAGGCTTAGACTCAAATTCAGAAATTTCTGTGACTGCAATATTATCATTGACTATACATGCGTGAGGCTCCACCAGAGCTGCAAAGGTAGACAGCACAACATCAATGCCTACTGGAGTGGGCATCACCTCAGAAGGACTTGGGGGGCAGGAGACATCTCCTACAAGCTCTGCTCCCTTTGGGAGAAACTCGGAGACCTCCAGAACATCAAACAAGACCTCAGGAACATCCTTTTTCAAGTTTTCTAAGAAGGATTCTGAACTATCCATGTTACAGGGCAAAACTGGAACTTTATTTTGTGAACAGGGCAGATGTCCCAGGGAAGGTTCCACCATAAACTGAGACTGAATTTCATCATCATGAGGGGAATGTACAGGTATATTTACTGGAACACACACTGACTCCCTAACTTCAATCTCACTGCACCCAGAATTCTGCGTAACAGTCAAACTAGCTTGCAACTCCAAAACTGCAGAAAAACTGGTGAAAATAGCAGCAATACCTAAACGAGCCTCTAGGGGCAGTGCAGGAGATATTGTACAAGGCAATATTGACTCATCCAGAGTACAGGGTGGAGAGTCAGAACTCTCTTCAAGGCAAGAAAGGGATTTCCAAATGTCAGTGTGATTGGACATCATATTGTTATTCATGGTACAGGGCAGGCTCAGAGAAACTTTCTCTGGACCCAGCAAAGATGTTTCAGAGTCAGATTCGCAAAACCGAAGCGCTGTCTCACTCTTAGATTCGGCTAACAATGTCAAATCTGAGGAGCCAGAACGCAAAACCTGCGAATCAAAAATCGCTTTAGGTTGCGAAACTGACGCTTCCAAAGCGCAAACCTCCGCGATCTGCGGGGCAGACTGTAAGGTGTTCAGGACAGAAACACTGGAGCAACTGTCACCAGGCAATGGGCCCTTACAGGTGTGAACAGGGTGAGACAAAGATGCATCTGCAGTAGAAATAGCGACAACATCAGGAAAAGTTTTATTAGACACATTACTTTTACTTTTGATGCTGCAAAATTTAGGAATTTTCCCCATGGCAGAATCACAGATGGAAAAAGATCCGTCTCTAAATGATAAGGGTTCCCACACATCCTTGAGAATACTGGCACATTCATGCTGATCACAATCTGCAGGAACATCCGAGAAACAGGCATCAGACCGCACAGATTCAAACTGCACACTGTCAGGAGAGAATCCCTCAGGATTCGCACAGGAATCAACCACAGCGGCACACTAATTCATTTCAGATTGCACAAAGTCAAGACTCTCATGCTTTACCCCAGAAAGGCAGGAACAATCATCCGACAACGATGTCTCTTTATTGGAATCAATTGGTTGGTGTGTGTGCAACTCATCCAAAATCGTCTGCCACACATAATTCACCAGATCCACATCACCCTCGTCACATTCACCGGAATCAATCAAAAGGTACATAGAATCAAGACAATCATTCAAGACATCTTCGCTGTTTGCGATGTAAAAATCGCAAAAGGCTTTCCAATCAAAATCGAATTCTTCCAGCAGGGCCCCAACATCCCAGGAAGCAAATGGGGGTTCAAACAGGCCAGTATCCAGATAATCTCCATATGGGTGGAGTTCAGGAACAAGAACAGATTTTTTAACTGCTTTAATATAGTGTGCGATCCTACCTATAGCAGGATCCACATAAGCTTTTGTCTCAGGCAATGACATCTGAAGCAAATCAAAGGTTCCCTCTGCACTGGGAATTTTGGTTTGGCTGGTCATACTGTAACGATTGCGGAATCATCTCCGTGGTCAGCGCACCAGACGTGCGCTGACACGGCGGATTTCCTCCACAAGCGTATAAATTTGCAGGAACCCAGCAGTGGGTGCAATGCACCTGCAGAGGGAAATTCCTGTCGGCAGGTGGAGCTGTGGAGTGCAGAGGAACAGCTCCTCTGCCCTACCACACATGCCAGACAGGAATTGTACGAAGGGAAGAACCGTAATCGCAAGAGAAGCGATTGAGAGTGAGCACAGAGACAGATTGTGTGTGTGTGCATAAAACTAGTCGCCAACCCGCGACTGTGCACACACCACAGCAGGTATGAAGTAGGAACGCGATCGCGAGAGGTGCGATCGCCAGACGTGACACAAGGCTACAGCAAGGCGGAGCACGAGAGTAGCAAAGGCACAGCAAAACATACAATGAGGAGATACGGAAAATAACAAACGCTAGCTAACCGCGAACACCGCACTCATTCGCAACAGTGCACGCGGTTATGCGCGGTCTCCACGTGATAAGCACAATAGAGACAAGCACGCCTAACTAACCATCGACAGACAAACATGAAACAGAGGACGCGAACGCTTGCTTAACGGTTACCTCACCGAGCCTCCAGCAAGCGTCCGTAGCAGACAAGGCAGACACACGAAAACAGGGACAAGCGAGAGATAGGATCCACAGCACTAGCGAAAGTGGCTAGCACGATCCAGGTACAGAGTAGCAGAACAGAAGGATCCACAGCACTAGCGAAAAGTGTCTAGCGCAATCCCAGGAGACAGAACAGAAGGATCCACAGCGCTAGCGAAAAGTGGCTAGCGCGATCCCAGGAGACAGAACAGAAGGATCCACAGCGCTAGCGAAAAGTGGCTAGCGCGATCCCAGGAGACAGAACAGAAGGATCCACAGCGCTAGCAAAAAGTGACTAGCGCGATCCCAGGAGACAGAACAGAAGGATCCACAGCGCTAGCGAAAAGTGGCTAGCGCGATCCCAGGAGACAGAACAGAAGAGATAGCTGGTAGCAACCGCTGCACCAGCTATACTCCAAGAACAGAGATCAGAACCATTTCCTGTCGACCACCGCTGGGACAGGACAACAGCAACAGAACAAACAAACAGATAAACAATCCTAACTGCATTAGGGAATCTGCCTAGCACAGTTTCCAGGAATTACTCTAAGCTGATCTTTAAACAAAGAGCATTGATGACACTCTCCAGAGTTTCACAGGAAGACTCCTTATGACCAGCGAAGCATTGTGGGAAAGACATAGTACTTATAGTACACGCCTCCAATAAATGTGGCCAGGCAATTTGCATGACAACGTATGCAAATTCCTCTGCAAGCACATGCTGCAAAACTGACAGAAGCTCTTCTTTCCAGAGTCCTGCAGCATGCAAACCAACCTACACAATGGTCAAAAAGCTGCCTGCCTGCACAGGCAGCTGAGCAAATCATCACAGCAGATAAATCTTCTTCCAGTAATTGAATGGTTGAATGGGAAAATGAATAAATGTATGAGCACCTAATTCCTGCTATATTATGTTTTTTTGGGGAACCAATTAATTTATCAAAAGGCTTTTGGGATGTAGCAGAAATCAGAATGCCCGGAGGAAACCCCATACAGATAATGTCCTGGCTGAAGTTTTACTGCAGGAAACCATTTGGGAGCCTTTAAAGTGTACCTGCGGAGGATCTAGACGGCGCAGGAGGATAGCAAGGGAGCGATCAGGCCGGAGGGGACTGGAAGAAGCCCCAGATATGTATAATTTTTTCACTCCAGTCCATCTCAGGTTCCCTTTAATTAAATAAAAAGTGAAGTTGTTCTTTAATTATAGTTTAAAATAAAGAAAATGAAGATTCACTTACCTAATCTAAAAATATGAGTATTATTGATTAAAGCACATAAAAATCCTCACGAGACCACAACTTTATCCATCCAAGCATTCTATAAATAGAGGCCTCCCACGATATGAGGAATGTCCCATGACAGTTGGAATTAACATATAAGTCATTTATCAAAGAAAATAGGCCAGTAGAAAAGTTGGGGAAATTTTGTAGCATTCTCTAGCATAGAAATCCTATTGGGGGGTGAATAACTACTCACACTAGGAGAGTCTTCTTAATTAATATCCATGCACAGATATCATTTTATCTGAGAGTGTTTTCTGTAAATGTCTATATGGAGGGAGAGACACTGACTGTCATCTGCAAAGTCAGAAAGATCTATATACAGTATAAGCTAAGTGCTAAATATAAGACATACTGGCCCATATTCAATTCACTTTGGGCCCAAACCAATTCACCCCTTCCCTTAAAGAGACACTGAAGCGCAAACAAAATTATGATAAAATGAATTGGCTGTGTAGTACAGATAATTACTACAATATTAATAATAAAGAAAATATTCTCATATTTTGATTTTTAGTTACATAGTTTTTTTTTATAACATTGCATCACTCTCTAATATTTGCAGTTTACACACTAATCAGCATTCTAAATGATGTTACAGAGCAGGCAAGTAAACTTTTGAACCCTTCTCTGCAGAGAAAAAGAAAATACAGTGACTGACAGTTGAGCTAACAAGCTTCAGAAGACAGAGCTCTCCAAGTTGTGGAGCTCAGATAAGCTCTTTTGCATAGATAACTGGAGCTTCTTAACTCTTCCTGTACTGGAAACAATATTAGACTTATGTCTCTGCTCCTAATGTTTTATTTCTTAGCTGTACTACACATACATTTTTTTCCGCTTCGGTGTCTCTTTAAAGAGACTGTATTTAAAAAAAAAAAGTCCCCTGGAAGGTACTCACCTCAGGAGGGGGAAGCCTCAGGGTCCCAATGAGGCTTCCCCCATCTCTGTAGCTGCAGGGAATCCAGTGCTGGCTCCCTCAAATCCTCCCGCCTTGCTCCCCCAACAAGCCTGACAAGGCTTGATTTATTTTCCGGTATATTAGTCCACAGTCCAGGGCCACGGGACCCTCCAAGTGACAGCAAGTCCTCTCTGGTTCCTGGTCTCATGGGAGATTCTTCTGGCTCACCACAGATCTCTGAGCTGCTCTCTCTTCTACAGACCACACACAACTGCCTTCCATGAGCTACAAGCATGATACCAGCTCTCCTCTGCGGTGCCTAGCTGTCTGCCTCCTGCTGAGAGCCAGCCACTGAGCAGCCTAGATAGTGAATGGCTTTATGCTGATAAGGTGAATCTCTGATGTCTCCAGAGCATGGGGGAAGGCGAGCTTTCTATGGGACATCAAATACAGTACTGTGCATAATGCTGGGCATACATGGAGCGTTTGCTCCTTATGAATCGAGCCGCTGATTGCTCAATTGATAATATACGACAGATCTGACGACCCACCGGATAGATTCCCCGATCGATCCCCGCGAGCGAACAATAGCGGGGAATCGAGCGGAAAATAAGGAACGCCCGTGGGGACGAGCGGGGATCGATTCAGGCGCCTGCGGCGACGAGCGGGGATGCGCCGGGATCGAGCTAGTGGCTCGATCCGGCGCATAATCTATACCGTGTATGCCAAGCATTAGAGTCTGCAGTCCTAATCCAGCCACCCATTGTCACAGATACGTATAGGGATTATTGAGAAAAAGGCTGTATAGCCCATATACAGTACCACTCAATTGTATCAATGATATAACAATTTAATTGAACAATAAGTACACTATAACACACAAATAAAACCATTTAAAATACCATAACACCGTCTGGCAAATATAATAGTTAGCACGCAATATCATATTGCACCAGTTCAATTTGCATAATAAAAAATGCCAATATAATGCCAATATCAATCACCTGAGATGCTCATAAATGAGCCATCGTAAGGTATAGAACCTGGGTTCTGTATAGTGGGTTCAATAGCAAAGTGCTGTGGTGATCAAGGATGTGCAAAAAGTAGCTCAATAGTGATAAACCTTAAAACAGTGAAAAAAACAATCAAAACTTGTTTATTAAACCAATGCCTGTTAGCAAACAAAGGGCTTTAGCAAATGCAAAGTGCATAATCTGATTAGTATGCTGCGGACTTATAGAGTGGGTATGGACTTATAGTATATGTCACCCGGTTGCAAGGGAAACTGGTGAGGCCACAGCAGTGAGATGAGGAAGGGAAGGCTTTGTGAAGAGAGGAGGAATCTCCAAGATTTGTGCGGCATGAGATGCTAGAAAACATAGTACCGGGCAGCAGTCACGTGTGTACGCAAGGACTGCGTCACGCATGGTAATCGGATGTGATTTCACTTGGTTGGGTGGACAGGATCTACCTTTTTATTTGTTCATTTTTTGTTTCACACTTACTCACCAGGGTGTTATCTTGACCTAACGGGAGTGCGGTCCAACCTTTTCCCCTCCTCTTTCCTCTTTCCCTTCCCCTCCCTCTCCCTTATCCTTCCCTCTCCCCTTCCCTCTCTCCTTTTGCTTTCCCTCCCCTTTCTTCCATTTCCCCTCCTTCTACCCTAACTCCCTCTCGCTTTCCCCTTCCCTTCTATTGTCCCTTTCCTTGCATGTTCATGTTCCAACAAGACTTAAAAAGGCATATATTTATATTCTACTTTTTGTAGGTGAAAAACTGCCCATTTAGGGGCCAAACACCTCTTGAGTAAGTAAAGGTTTCATAAAACCCATTGAGCAAAAGTGTTTGGCTTTGGATAACGTTTTGTTAATAATTGTTGGGTTATCTCTTGTGGATAAAAATACAAACAAGAGCAGCGCAAAATTAGATAGATTTCAGCTAAGGGGTAAGGGCAGGTTCCAAGCCCAATGGGGTAGTAGTGAATGCAGACAATTACCTCAGCGCAAAGAAAGTCACTTACATGGGCGCTATCAGCCCGTGATAGATGTTGCAAAAACAATTAGAAACAACGGTACCTTTTTCTGAAGTGATAGCGCACTTAGGAGCAGACGTGCGCTGACACTGAAGAAAATCTTGCTGTGATCCCGATTATCCCTTGGTACCCTTATATTTCAGGGAAATGTACCTCTATCTTACCCTTGTGGTCTGTAAAGTTGTAAAAATGGTGTAACAGTATATTATGTGCATTGGAACTTATATAGTTATGGTCCTTTTTTTATATGTTTTTTATATGTATGTTTTGTTTTTTCTTTTTCCCTTTTGGATTTTAATGAGTAAAACCAAAAATTTGAAGTTTGTTTACTCTTGAATGAGTATGTGATTTCCATCCATTTGGTTTTAATTTAATAATTTATTTCTATAATAAGTGATCCCTATTAAACTGCCTTAGACCGATAAAGAATATATTAAAGCAATATTGAAGAGACGCTGAAAAAAGTTAGATACTAACTGCTGTCCCATCATTTGAATATGTATTTGGGAGTCCTAACGAAGGCTTCAGAAGTACTTGTGTCGCAAAAATCTTAAAATTTAAAACACATACAAGTAAGAAGTACATTTCTTCCAGAGTAAAATTAGCCATACATTACTTCTCTGTGTTGCTGTCACTTACAGTAGGTTGTAGAAATCTGCGCAAAAAGTGCAGATTTAAGTTTAACTTGGTAGCGCGCCCAGGCTATGCATATGCATAGGTAGGATTTAGTTAGTGTCAGGTCCCCTCCCATGGAGGATTGACTTCTCCGCAGTGGGAGAGACGAGTACTTAACAAGTTGCATGCAAGCTGTTACAGGAAACCAACATCCTCCAGTGGTAGACAGGTCATGTGTATGCTCAGTGTGTATTTTATCCCATAAGTGGGGCTTGCACTCTTTTGCAGGTAGGCACTCATCTGTTTTTAAGTAGCGCTATTCATTTCCTTGCTATGTAGAAATCTGACTTACCGACAGGTTTTGGGTCAGTCCATCTCTTCATAGGGGATTCTCAGCATGGCCTTTCCCTGAAAAAAGATTTATACAAAGATGCTGGCCAGCCTCCCTTCTTGCTGCACATATTTTTGGCAGTTGGACAGAGCAACTGCCATTTACTAAGTGCTTTTATAAATAAAGAAAACCCTGAGAAGATGGGCTAGTCCTAAATCTGTCAGTAATGTCAGATTTCTTCTACTTAGTTACTAGGACAGCAACATAGGAGAAAAGTAATGTATTGCTCATTTTACTCTGGAAGAAACGTACTTCTTATTTGTATGTGTTTATATGTATTTTACATTTTAAGATTTTCGCGACAGAGGTCCTTTAAAAAGTACTTCAAAAGACGAGCGGGTCTGTACTGTACATGCCGAACCTGGGCTCACACTTGCGTAGTACGGATGTGCCGTCTTCAGAAGCATGCAAGTTCTTCCGAAGCCTTCCAAAGAGTCCTGAAAGCGTGGAATTTCAACGAGGGACAGCTGTAGACTGAAGGCACACAGAGAGGACCAGGAAGGCTCTTTGGGATCCAGAGCCCCCCCCTCTCTACGTAACAAAGGTGAGTATGTAACTTGGTTTTCAGTGTCACTTCAGATTTGCATGGGTCTATACATTGTGTTCCATGCTGGGGGGGAATATGAGAGGCAACTCTCCAGGTGTTTGCAGAGTATGTTAGCCTGTTACAGCTGTAGAGTTTAGTGGAGCTCCTTTCTCACCATCTCACCATGCGGCCACAACCAGAAGTCAAAAATGAATTTACATACAGTATTGTGTCTAAATGCAGAAACTCCTTACTCTACACAGTCATGTGAATGAAGGTCTATAGCTATGCACTAAGCCTGCCCAGATACTGTATGCTGCCAGACTCATAATAGTAACTAGCTATAATGATATCTGACTTGAAACTGAAGGCAGTAACTTCATTATTTACTTTCTGTTAGCAGTGCCATATATAATAACACTTAGCAGGTAATTATAAAAGGCGGATCTCAGATAACATCACTAATGCTCAATTAAAGAATTAGCAGAGAGATTTACATTTTTGCTTTTACACGCCTTCTGTTTCACGTAAACAAGACAAAACTCCCCGGCAACATAGGATCAGAAAATACCATAAATCACGGTGAGTGAATGACACCTCACTTGCCTGATACACAATGCCCAACCCATGTGCTTCCTGCAACTGGCAACATTTCTCTAACATTACAGCAATTAAATATGTATGCTGGTAGTAACAATTCACACACACACACACACTGCAATAAAATATGCATGATGGTAGTAATAAATTCTATAAACACATACACAACAATAACGTGTGATGGTAATGACAAACGATAAAATATATGTGATGGTAGTAGCAAATTATCCACACACACATCTAGGGCCTGCTTTACTGTAAGGCGGTGTAGGCACGTGCGTACAGGCGCCTGATGATGGACAGGCAGCTCCCTCCCCTATTGCCTCTGTCCCTCCTTCCCTATGCAGAGTCCTGATGAGAGCATAAATAAGAGGTTACTCACCCAGCTCTCAGCATTCTACTGATGAGATCTCCCTTCAGTCGGGTACACTAGCTACTTAATACTGAGGGTACCTCTGGCTACCAAATTCTAAGGGGCACCTGTAGCGACCCATGATGGGCAAGTGTAGTAGGGGATAAGTGACAGAAGTGACACTTGTGGTGCAGTTCGGTGGGGGTTTGTAGGTTCATGGAGAGCAAAGTCTAGGGTGCCAGGACATCTGTGCCTATGGGCTCCTTCAATGTAAAACCAGGCCTGCACTCAGCAATGTAATATGTGTGATGGTAGTATTAGATTACAGACACATACACATGCCGTAAATTGCTGTAATTAAAAAGCAAGCTTCCTAATAAGTGGGGTAGTAATTATAATTAAAAACATGAAGTTAATTTAGTTTGACCAAGGTTTACCTTCAGCACAAAAGCAATTCTCATAGGGCCTGTACACACTACATGCATTTTGATTAAATAAATAAATTGACGATAGCAAGGGCACCATGATCAGGGCAAGGGCTCTAAGCTTGCATGGCGCCAGCTCCCAATGCCTATCATGTGATCGAAAGTCAGGTATGCAGCATAGAGTGAGTGGCTGCCAAGAGGAAGATGATGACACCCGACACAGCACTGGAGCAGGTATATATACACTGTCCTGTACGCTTACTCTGCTCCAGAAAGGGCAGCTGTGTATGTGACTTGCCACACACGTGGGAAAGGGAGGGGGTAAGATAATTTGTTTGTTTCTCCAGTTAAGTACCCCTATAAGAATTGGTCTTCGCGGATCAGTTGAGGCCAAAAAGCTTTTCCTCTGAGGTGGACAAAGTTCAAAAGTTTCATTCTAACACAAGAATGTTTATCTGTCAAAGGCCTGATGATTTGTATGCAAAAATCTGACAGACAAAAATCTGCGGAAGACGGTGAAGCAGCAAGTGTATTTCTGAATAGGAAAAAAGGGTGCAGGAGCCCTTCCGGAAAAATAGGCACTGCCATAGTTGCCCATTATAAAAGACGCTATTTTTGGCAAAGAATGGAAATTTGGGTGCACAGAGGCATAAAAACATGGTCACCGAGGCTGGCTAATATGCAAATTGCAGTTCTGTGCCCGCTATGTAATGCTGCAGTTTACATATTGAGAAGCCTCGGTGCCCACGATTAGACCCTTCCAGGAGCTTCTGTAAACTCTGCTATAACTGTAAATTTGGGCACTGGACTTGACCCAATAAAGTAGCAGCGATAAACAGCGTGCACCAAAATTCATGGTGAGCATCCTGCCCAAATGTACGTGACCCCAAAACCTTGCCCCTCCTAGAAGAAAAAGCAAAATGGGCTATTTTTCACATTCTACCCCTCTATAATAAAAAAAAGAACTTTACATGAACTTAAAAATTAAATATTTTATTTAAAATAAGGAATAAAAAATGTATTTTTCTTTCTTATATTTCTACTTTTCTACATTCGTCTTTTCTTTTGTATTCTTCTGTCTTAATATCTGTATCCTTGTTCCTTCTTTTATATATTTCTATGTAGTGACATCCTCTTCCTCCATATACTTTTATCTTTTTCTTTTTTCAAGTTCTTATACTCATACAGCCTTCTCTTCTGGTTTTCTTTTATCTTGATAGGAGGAGATTATTTGCTGCTGTCAGTGTCCCAGCTCAGATTGGGAGTCTGGTCAGCAGGAGTTCCTATTGGTCTGAAATTTAAACTTGTAAGAATTTGGTGGGGATATTCACAAATGTCTTCCAGCTGGATATTTGATGTTTGAATTGGTTCATTTATAATACTGAATTTCCAGATGAGTTTCTACTGGTCAGCACCATGGCCCAACAGGGAGCCTTGGAGAGAAATTCAAATACCTGCCGATAGCAAGCCTGATAAGGCTGGCGGTCTCCTATCAAGATAACAAAAGCATAGAAGAAAAGGAGATTGCAAGCATAGAAGAAAAAAGACAGAATAAAATGAAACATAGAAAAACAGAAATATACAGATGAAAATACAACCAAGATAGAAGTATACAAATGAAGATGATGTCACTATATAGAAGTATACAGAATGAGTAAAAAAGGATACAAATGAAAATAGAAAAGTAGAAGTGAAAAAGAAAAAAGGGGAATTTTCATTTATTTTTTATATAAAAAAAAATGAACTTGTATTTGAAATAAAGTTTATCCATTTACTGTAAATAGGCACTGTATAGGGTAAAATAAGATGACTTTTACTTATTTACCCGAGAGGACCCGGACATCTGAGGCAGGGAACACACTTATCTTTCAGTTTTCTGCGCGGCTTTTTCTGCATACTTTTTCTGCACACCAAGTGTGCCCCTAGCAGGAAAACGCGCGTGTTTTTTCACAGCAGCTGATGTAATTGTTATAGAAAACTGACAAAATGTGCAGAGTCAGGATGCAGAATGTTTTTTTTCTGCGCGCAAAGAACATATTAAGTGTGGACTATCCCATTGATTAACATGAGTTCTCAGTTTTCCAGTGCAGAAAACGCGTACGAAAACTGTCAAGTGTGTTCCCTGCCTGAGGGTCGGCTTATTATTAAATAGGGCTCCAAGATTCTGCCAGATACCTTCCCTCCCCACCGGACCCACCCTAATCTCCCTAGTCATAAGCTGGGATACACCATACAATTTTCTGTTATGCTGGGCATACACGGTGAGATAGTTCTTATCAATCAAGTTGTTGATGGCTCGATTGATAAGATCCAACCTGTCCGATCACCGCGGCGGATCGACACCGGGATGAGCGGGCATCGATCCGCGCGGACGAGCGGTGACGTGCCGGAATCGAGCCGCTGGCTCGATACCGGCGCATAATCTCACCGTGTATGCCTAGCATTAGATAGATTTTTCTGTTTCATTATTTTCTGTAGAGACTGGTCATTATCTCTGGTGCATTGTCTTCTGGCTATCTCCTGCTGAGTAGAACAATGCCTAATTGCTAGGCAGATAGATGGTAAGATAGATAATTTCCAACATGTTGAAAATTATCTATCTTGCAGGTAAATTTAATGCTTGGCATACACGGACAGTTTGTTTCCTTATCAATCGAGCCGCTGATGGCTCGATTAATAATATCCGACAAGTCCGATGACCCGCCGGATAGATTCCCCGCTCGATCCGAGCGCTGGCTCGATACCGGTGCATAAACTGCCCGTGTATGCCCAGCATAACAGAAAATCTAATGCTGGGAATACACGGTACGTTTGTACCACTCGATGGAGCCATTAGATGGCTCGATTGATGAATTCTGACATGTCCGATCACCCGCCGGATCGATTCCGCGGGTGGGGCAATGGAAAACATAAGGAAAATTAGCAGAAGATAAGAGAATCGCCCACGGGGACTGTATTCCCTGTATTCCCAGCATAACACAAAATTGTATGGTGTGTACCTAGCATAAGACTTGTCCTTAGCACTGGGCAAAGCTGTTATCTATCTCATATTGTCCCCAATGTGAAGGACCATGTAAGGCGGTCTTGCTCTGCGGGCGGGGCCCCACATAGTTGGTATAGTTGGGCTCCTCTATCCCTGGGTTACTCTAGCATGAATGGAGAATAAGGGGCTAATGGAGCTTGAGAAAGAGGGAATGCTCTTTTCTTTGTTTCTCTTTATAGAGAAAAAAACCGAAAAACCTTTTTCGTTTTAAAATTTAAAAAAAGTTGAAACATTTCGGTGATGATTTATAAACATTTTCCCTAACAACGTCAGGGAAAATGTCTGAAATGCATCTCCACACGCTGCATAGGTGCAGCAGCTTCCCATGCATGGCCAATTTTTCTTAGTAAATGTATGTACACCAATTTGTGACACATGCTCCTTTACAGTACCCTAGTAACATGTGACAGTGCTGCCCTCTACAGCATTTAGGGTGAATAGCACCTGAAAATTATCTTAACTGATGTTTTCTCGTATCTCTTTTGCAGAACACAATTTAGGTGTTTAGGGGGCTCAAAAGAGGTATCTAGTGGGGTGCATGTATAGCATGTGCTATGGGAACCTCTTGCTTTAAAGAACTAGGGGTGACTGATGCAGCATACTTGGTGTTCCCCATATACATAACTCCAAACTGTCACTTCTTAAGAGAGACTGTCCCTCTTTGGGAGCCCAGTCCCTCTGTCCCTCTTTCTTCCTCATTTGTTCCTCTTTCAGGAACAAATAAAGGTACAGATCTACTACTGTATGTAAATATATGTATTTTTCTACTGAAAAATGTGTTTAATTGACTCCAAACTTTATTCCTATCCTTTAAATTGATATAGTTCTTAATTTCAAATGTTAATATGAAGAAAAACTAGTGATGATAGAAAGGACCAGTGTGGTTTACAATTACATCTTTTGCTTCTGAGTATTTCATTGTGTAGTAGGTTATGTTGCAGAAATGGTTGATTATGTACACAGTATAATGTTATATTCAGATATGTGGGTTACCCCAAAAGGCAACCACTGTATATGCAAGTGGGGAGAATTAGGACCTGACCCCACTCAGGTTAAGAAGTCGCCCTCTGTAGATAGGAAAATAGGGGTAACACCAGGGAAGCCATTGGTGGTCTAGTGGTTCCCTGCTCTCTCCCCCATATAACTTCCCTGCACTCTAGTTGTTACCCTCTCCCTCAATGATGTAGCGTTCCCTGGTGTCTAATGGTCCCCCTCCCACACACACACCATATAGATGGCCCTCTGTCCTCTGCTCCCCAGCCCCAGTATATGCAGCAAAGTATGGGGCGCAGTGGTAGCCATGATTATATCACCTCCTCTGGGCGCTCCAACGATGTCCGCCAATCCTCTCCAGCTCACTGCTCGCTCTCTGCCCGACATCTCAATCTCTTCATGTCACGCATAAATCTAATTACAGAAAATCTTACAGAAAGTCTAACAGAAAAATCGAACAGAAAATTGTATGGTGTGTACTAGGCATAAAAGCACAAAACACTAGCGTTTATCGCTATAGAGTAAAATAGCACTAGCGCTTTAGTGATTAGCCGGAATCACCTCCCCGAGGGTCCCTGTGCACCCGATCCAATCCAAAAAATGGAACCTTAGAAGAACTTGCAAGAATTTCAATGCAAGTTCTTCTAAGGTTCGATTTTTTGGATTGGATCGGGTGCACAGGGGCCCTCTCCCCGAGGGATGGTGATTGGCATGGTAAATTACTCCAGTGTCAAGCCCTTTGGATATACAAGTTGAAAGCATTCAGAGCATCGGGCCTAAATGATGGTATAGATTATGCTCCTTTTTTGTAGATTAATGACTTTTGATTTTGTGGACATGCTTTCCCAGGCTGCGCTTCCCTGTGCCTGCTCCTGCCTTTCTGATAATGTAATGGGATTTATGACCTGTAATTGTGTCTTTCCCATGAAATCTTGATAGTTTAGGCAATCTAATTTCCACTACCTACGGTGGGTGGGCCCTTGTGGTTCTCCTCCCCTGATTTTGGCCCCGCCCCTTACCTGTCATCCGTGGATCAAATACCGTATATATTCGAGTATAAGCCGACCGAGTACAAGCCAACCCCCCAACTTTTACCCCCAAACACTGGAAAAAAATGGCTGACCCGAGTATAAGCCGAGGGTAGGAAATTTGATGGAGGTCTCTTATAAGAGATGATTAACTGAAGGTATGCTGGCTGGAGAAGGTGACATATTGGCTTATGCTGATTGAGTGCATTGCCAGGAAATCCCATTATTTGTACTTTCCTGCCACTCTGGGACAATGCTGCTTAGGGGCTGTGTTACCCACTCTGGGTGTCCTGTGCCCAGCACTATTATCCCAGCAGGAGATCCCAAAGTGTGTCCTTCTGACATGTAGAATCAGCACCAGACCTGTTAGACATGGGAGATTCACAGTCGTTAGATGTCTGTGTGCCGCTGTGCTGCCCCCCGCCAGAGTATCAGATTGTGTGCCTTCTAATGTTTGCGCCCCCCCTCCTTTCCCCCGCATGAGCAGAGCTCGGACAGTTACCGTAGTTGGCCGTGTGCTGCTGGACTGTCCCCTGTCAGCATGTGGAGCAGAATGCATACTTTCCAAGTGTCCCCCCGACATTAGCAGAGCACTGTGTGCTGCTTACCAGACTGATGTAATGCACGGACCGTGCGGGTATGCTGCTATGTCCCGTGTGCGCTGGTCCATGCCCCGCTCTTCGGTTGCTTTGATCCTCGCACTGCTAGTGCACATTGTGACAGGCGCCACTAGATAGCGTCATAGCAAGGACACCAGCTTCAGCATTTACCGTAGTTCTTCCCGTCTCCACGTGTAGCAGTGCGAGGATCAAAGCAACCGAAGAGCGGGGCATGGACCAGCACACACGGGACATAGCAGCATGCCCACACGTTCCGTGCATTACATCGGTCTGGTAAGCAGCACACAGTGCTCTGCTAATGTCGGGGGGACACTCAGAAAGTACGCATTCTGCTCCACATGCTGACAGGGGACAGCCCAGCAGCACACGGCCAACTACGGTAACTGTGTCCGAGCTCTGCTCATGTGGGGGAAAGGAGGGGGGCGCAAACATTAGAAGGCAAACAACCTGTTACTCTGGCGGGGGGGAGCGCAGCGACACACAGACATCTAACGACTGTGAATCCCCCATGTCTAACAGGTCTGGTGCTGATTCTACATGTCAGAAGGACACGCAGACGTCACCGCTCAGCCATAATTTCTTAAATGCGGTGGCTGCTACATTCGTGGGGGGGGGTCAGCAACAACAACTGACTCAAGTATTTGCCGAGACCTCCACTTTTGGACAACTTTTTTGGTCTCAAAAACTCGGCTTATACTAGAGTATATACGGTATCTGACTTAACTTTATTTACCGTAATTTTATTTTTGAAATGTATTCTTTTTCTAACTGATACATAATAGAATATAAAGGGGTGGGTTTATGCTTTGGGAGGGACCCTTTGTCCCTCTCCCCCACCCTAAATTCATGGGTTTATATATATATTTGTATTGAGAATTCTGGTGAAAAAAATATTGTTTTTTGAATATCTTGTGCCGATCTGGTAGTGGCGTTATGACCCCCTTTGGTCACCTACAGTAGATGTGCACGGTCTCCTACCGGAGCTGATGGGCCGGTGTGGGGGGATGGGGTGTTCGTTGTGAGGCTGTATGCTGCTTCTCGGTTCAATATGGGGGATATCCCCCTAGCTGAGTTTAGTGTGCTATTGGAGCTGCCCCGGTTCACCCTGCTCCCTACCAGGCTTTTGGTGGGAGCCTGGTGTGCATTCTGACCAATGAGGTATGGCGCATTGGGCGGCCGGGGGGCACTGAAGCATCTGCTTAATCCATCAGCAGGTGTCGCAGTCCCAACCATCTAGCTGGATCAAGCGTTCCAGCGTGCGTTTCAATTGCTCTCGCCTGCGCTACCTCCCTTATGGCTGCTATAAAACCTGACAGCCTGGAGGGCGCGGCAAGACCTGAACGCATCATAGTGACAGCGATTGCTCCTCCTATCACCTCCCACCCGCTCGCTCTCTGAAATGTGCTAACGTAGCGGATGGGGATGTGTTCTCTGGAGGGGCGGGGCAGCGTCCTTCGGCCGCCCGGCGCCATTTTAGGCAGGTGCTCTGCCCCAGCTCGACACACTTTGGAGCCTGCCCTGACGATACTGGTAATCTGACCAGTGAAACCGGTCGGCAATTGGGTCCCTTTACAGACCACGCCTGCAAAAAATGGGAAACGCTATGGATGACATCTTCTGATATCACCATACACGCTACTTTGGATGAGTATCAGTGACTTTTTATGCCTATTACTCCTACAAGCACTATATGGCAATGCAATGTGTATCAATATGGAACTGTGCTTTTTGCTGCAAATGCTGATATATGTATAACTGTTGATTTGCAAATATATATCAATGGTCTACTGCACAAAGGTGAACTTGAACCGGTTTGAACATTGTAGGAATAACAACTTGGCTTTTGGGACAGTGCTGCATAAGGTTGATATCCTGGCGGACTTGTACATTTAATCCCTGCCCAAGCCTTTGCTGATGAAATTCCTAAATGATATGAACACTCTACTGGTATGAACACCTTTGTGATACCCACAGTTAACATCATAAAGGGCAACTCTGCATAAGGATTGTATCCTGGCGGACTTTAATCTTGTCCTGAAAAGGATCATAAAGGGCAACTCTGCATAAGGATTTCTTATCCTGGCGGACTCAGACTTTTGTCCTGGAAAGTGGTGACTGGATAAGCATCTTTGTTACTATATGCACCTTCTGAGAGAACCTTGGAGATAAAAGTGCACATACACTTTACCATCTAGGATAAAAAAAGCTTGCTATTGAACCCATATAGGATCCATATAACAGACATTAAATAACTGGCCAGTTTGTCTAGTAACCTTCTGATATTGTGGTACTATACTGATGTCATGGAGAGGGAGTTCCTTCTCTCTTTTGCTAACCCCATATGTGCAAGGTCTTGGTCTTTTAACCATTTTATATTCTGTAGAGAATGATAAATAAAGATAATTTAGTATTTTTCTAGACAGTGGTGTAGCTAAGGAGCTGTGGGCCCTGATGCAAGTTTTACAATGGGGCCCCCCAAGCACTCTATACATAACAATTGATATGTCACACCAAAACCTGCCAATGGCAGCCACAGTGTCAGAGGTGCAAGAAGATGGGGAGCAGTTTATTTATTATTACCACTATTCAAAGTATCTATACAAGTGATGATTATGAGCACAGGACCAATAGAGAGCTAATACTGTAGTTAAGGAAGGGCCCTTCGGGGCGCCTCTGGCCCAAGGGTGCCGATGCGGTCGCTACCTCTGCAACCCCTATTGCTACGCCCGTTTCTGGGGATATAATTTCTCTTCCCTTTCTTTTTTGGTTTTGAATTTGTTAGTGAAGGGTCTAAGACCCAGGGAAGTATATTGCTACATGTGATTTATTGGACCTAGGTGTTGTAACAATTAATGATTCAGCAGCCGCGGTGGATAGCTCTACAACCGCGGCTGCCTCTCTCCCTCTGTCTGCCCCGTCTCCCGTGCCTCGGGCATCTAGCACGCCGAGGACGGGGTTGTGTGCAGCTCACAGGGTCGCAATAGGGCGTGCGCGCGCGGGCGCATAGCCGCGACCTTTATTCCGGGAGAAGAGGAGTCAGCTGACCTAAGGGTCGGCTGACGTCACGGGAGGTGCCGACCGCTCCTGATTGGCTGGGCGGCAGGGGGCGTGCCTCAGGGACTCCTCAGCTTCAAAAGAGCTGAGGAGTCACTCGCAACTTGTCTGCTGTTGCGAATACCTCGTGTTAGCGCTCAGACCTTAGTTAGTTCCGGTGTGCTTTGATCCGGGAGGAAACTGGGGATTTCACACTAGATAGGAATTGTCTGATAGTGTATTACTTCTTTGCTTGTGATATCTGTGTATGACTCTGGTCTGTTCTGACTATCCTTCCTCTCAGTGATTCTGTACCGTAGCCCATCTGATCTAGCTGCCGACCCTGCCTGTTTTCCGTTTACTCTGTGCCTTCCGATTCTGTACTGTATCTGCCTGTCAGTTGCCAACTTGATTAGTCTGACCATTCTACTCACCAGTGAGCCCTCGTTCGCTGCACTGACAGTGCTCACCAGCTCCTCTGGTGAGGTATTGCTAAATCTGTCAGTACGTACTGTTGCACCCAAGCACCACCTGCACATTTGCTATCATTGTGTATCTATACTTGCATTATTGGTGATTCTGCACATCACCACATAATCAGGTATTGCATCTGTATTATTGGTGATACTGCAGATCACCATATAATCAGAGATCTGTTTGTCGTCTACACTGACTACTACATAACAGCAGACAATGACGTTTATGGGCGCACTGTGCCGCCAAGTTGCGGCATTGACCACAGCGGTGAACACTTTGACTGAGATGGTCAATTCCCAACAGGCTCAGATCACCCAGCTGTCTGAGGCAGTACGTATCCTTCAGACTGCAGTAGCACCAGTGCTGTCCCCTCCAGTTACTGAGCCTAGAATGCCCATGCCCGAAAAATTCTCGGGGCATAAATCCGATTTTAGAAACTTTAGAAATCGATGTCTCTCATATTTTGAGTTAAGACCGGTATCTTCAGGTTCTGAGAGTCAAAGGGTAACCTTTATCAAGACCCTGTTATCTGGGGACTTTAAGACTTGGGCTTACAGTCTTCCTAATGATCACGAGGCTTTGACTTCAGTTCAGAAAGGTTTTGATACTATGGCGATTATCTAAGATGATCCGGATATCGCTGTGACCGCTGAGAGGAAACTTAAGATCCTCCGGCAAGGGCATAACCGGTAGAAACCTATGCCGCTGAGTTCAGAAGGTGGGCAGTATCGGCTAGGTGGGGACAGTTCGCTTTGTTGGATTGCTTTATGACCGGCTTGTCTGACTCAGTGTCTGATTTAATGCTCGGCCATCCTGAACCTAAATCAGTGGACGAGGCCATTGCACTGGCAGTTAAGATCGATCGCCGCATCCGGTACCAAAAACAGTCCCTGGGTAAAATGGCTGTTAAAGCTGTTCCGTTCTCCTTTTCTCCTCCCTCTCCTCCTTCAGATGAACCGATGCAGGTCGGTCAGTCCCGACTATCTGAGGTGGAGAAATCCCGCAGGCGTAAAGAAGGCCTCTGCCTATACTACGCGGAAAAAGAACATTTAGCTCTGAACTGTCCTAAGAAGGCGGAAAACTCTGCCGCCTAGGTGTAGCTAGAGGTACTACCCTAGGCGAGCCAGGTTTACCTCTATCTGATAAACGGTTACTACTCCCTTGTTCTATTACCTGGGAAGACCATGTTTTGTCTACCCAGGCATTTATAGACTCGGGATCGGAGGCTAATTTTATTGACGCAGAGTTTGTTAAGAAATGGGGGATACCCCTGATTCCTTTAGACAGGCGAATTTTTGTTACAGCGGTGGATGATTCTCTGTTACAGGGCAGGCAGGCCCTCTCACAGACGCCAGTTCTTTTATGTCATGTGGGGGTATTACACAAGGAAAGGTTATCGTCTCTTTATTAATCACATCAGTTAAAATCAGCAGTGATATAACAACGACAGACCGCTGTTTCGAGCCATCGTGCTCTTTATCAAGTTGTCAGAACTGCAATACAAACATTCACCTTCCACCCCTCCTTATATACAAAAGCAGCACCAATCAGTGGTCAGTGTTTGAATCAACCAATCACAGTGCATAAACAGCATGGAGGACTTGATGGGGAACTGTGTGATTCTCCAAAAAGCACACCCCTTTAGGTCAAACCACTCCCACTGAATATGAATATAAGAGATTAAAAGTACTTAAAAATCTCACCTATTGGAGACAAAATGTTCTCCTGTCTCCCTGACTTCACATCTAAACACGGGAAGAGCCTCCAGCCAGCCGCGTTGCCTAAAGTATCATAACGTCGTTCTCGCCAGTTTCAGCCAATCCGCTGTGGCAAATGTCGGCCAATGAAAGGCCCCCATGGCCCGAAGCGGCGACCAATCCGCATCAACATGCGTCTCGGCCAATGGGCTACGCGTACGTCACGACGCGTCACAGGCGGCGACCAATCCGCATTCACATGCGGCCTGGCCAATAGGCAACGCGTACAACACGACGCATAAGAAGCGACGACCAATCCGCATACACATGCGGACCGGCCAATGACTGATGCGTACGTCATGGCACATCAGAAAGGCGGCCAATCCACAGCCACTAGCAGCGCAAAGTAAACAATGCGTACAAAATTACGCAACAGAACGCTGGCCAATGGGCATATAAGCACAAAAGACCATTCACGCGTCCTGAAGCCTGCATAATTGGCAAATAAAAGGACCCGCCTCCTCAAGAGAAAACACCAATAAGCTTCACATTAGTTGCCCTAGCAACCATATATAATGACTAAAGGCTCTCCCCATATCCAGCATCCTGCAAGCCAAAAATAGGAAAAAATTAGATGTCATGTAATAACTACATCTCTCACTGTGTCATTACAAAAAAATTGATTCAAACACCACACACCTCTACCACATAAAATAGTAAAATTACTGCAATCAAAAAAGAGACAAACGTACCACATGAACACTAACAATTTCAGATGCAAAAAGACAGATCATAATCCAGGTTTAAACCTCCATTACCTAGAACACCCAGTTTTTTAATCCAGAACGCTTCACGTCTGGATAACTCTTTTTCCCGATCCCGCCCCCCTCCCCACCCAATTGGAACCCCATCAATTATTTGGACTCTCAACTGTGAGACGTTATGGCCTGCCTCAAAAAAATGCCTAGCTACAGCCTGAGTGTTATCACCATTTCTAATGGCTGACTTATGAGATGAAAGTCTCACCTTAAGAGCTTTTGTGGTTTTGCCTACATAGGCTTGACCACAAGGGCACTTAAGTAGATAGACCACAAACGTAGAGTTGCAATCATAGTGTTCTCTAATAGTAAATGCTGTACCCTGAGAAGGGTGACTAAAGACATCTCCCTTAATTATAGAGTTACAAAGATGGCAACTAAGACAGGGGTATGTGCCTTTCTTCCCCTCTCTAGGTTTATGTGATCTAGCTTTTGTGTGTGCCAATTTGTCCCTAATTGTTGGGGCCCTCTTGAAGGATGTCAAAGGGGGGTAACGGAATTCTAGGACCCTGGGGAAGGCTTCCCTTAGCAAATGCCAGTGTTTCCTAATCACATTAGTGATCTTAGTGCTACAAGTATTGAAAGTGGAGACAAAGGGCATCCGGACTGAGTTGTCTCTGGATTTTCTATTCCTGTGGGAAATGCTGAATGTATGATCGGGATAGCCTCTGTTTCGGAACTTGTTTCTCATTTTGTCTAGCTGTACTTCCCTGTTAGCCCCCTCTGGCACAATTTTAGCTACTCTCTTCAGTTGACTTCCTGGAATGGAATTCTTTATCTGTGTAGGATGGAAGCTGGAATAATGCAAAATTTAATTCTTGTCAGTGATCTTGATATATAGATCTGTACTTAACCTAGGTCCCTCTCTGTAAACCACTGTATCTAAAAAAGAAATCTAGAAAAAATATTGTTATCCGCCCCGCGGACAAAGGCGGGGCAGTAGTAATACTCGATGCTGAATATTATAGAAACGAGATTTTGGGCCAACTAGCTCAAGTAGCAGTATACAGAAAGGTAGATAGGGATGCTGTTGAAAAGGTTTCAAGTAGAATTAAAGCATTGATTGAAAAAGCTCTGGTTGACGATATAATTGATGATAAGCTTGCCAAATTTTTGATTAAGGAACACCCTGTCACCCCCGGTTTTTATACGCTGCCTAAGATTCACAAGAATCTGGAGTCCCCGCCGGGCCGACCTATTGTGTCCGGCGTGGACTCCATTTCCGTTGGCACAATATCTCGATAGGGTCTTGCAGCCGATTGTGACTGGTTTGGAGTCATATCTTCGAGATACTTCCTGTTTTCTTGACAAATTGAGAGGAGTTGGAGACATCGATGGGGACACACTTTTGGTCACATTGGATGTCGAGAGCCTCTACACCTCCATCCCACACGATGGGGGTGTAGAGGCTGTTGATTGGTACCTTATGACTCACCTCGATCTTTCAAACAAACAAAGGACCTTTCTTCTTGAACTACTGAGAATTGTATTGTATCTTAATTACTTTTACATCCAACAGAGGGGAACAGCAATGGGGTCGAACGTGGCCCCGTCCTACGCAAATTTATTTATGGGTTTGTTTGAGGAATCAATTGTTTATACCGATGTACTGTTCCGCCAGCATGCTAAGTGCTGGTGGAGGTACATCGACGACATTTTTTGTTTGTGGGCGGGGCCGCGTTCGACCCTTGATGCTTTTTTGAATTCCCTCTCTGAGCGATGTCCTACAATACGCCTCACAGCACATGTTGACCTGCAGAGTGTTTCTTTTTTAGATACAGTGGTTTACAGAGAGGGACCTAGGTTAAGTACAGATCTATATATCAAGATCACTGACAAGAATTAAATTTTGCATTATTCCAGCTTCCATCCTACACAGATAAAGAATTCCATTCCAGGAAGTCAACTGAAGAGAGTAGCTAAAATTGTGCCAGAGGGGGCTAACAGGGAAGTACAGCTAGACAAAATGAGAAACAAGTTCCGAAACAGAGGCTATCCCGATCATACATTCAGTATTTCCCACAGGAATAGAAAATCCAGAGACAACTCAGTCCGGATGCCCTTTGTCTCCACCTTCAATACTTGTAGCACTAAGATCACTAATGTGATTAGGAAACACTGGCATTTGCTAAGGGAAGCCTTCCCCAGGGTCCCAGAATTCCGTTACCCCCCTTTGACATCCTTCAAGAGGGCCCCCACAATTAGGGACAAATTGGTACACACAAAAGCTAGATCACATAAACCTAGAGAGGGGAAGAAAGGCACATACCCCTGTCTTAGTTGCCATCTTTGTAACTCTATAATTAAGGGAGATGTCTTTAGTCACCCTTCTCAGGGTACAGCATTTACTATTAGAGAACACTATGATTGCAACTCTACGTTTGTGGTCTATCTACTTAAGTGCCCTTGTGGTCAAGCCTATGTAGGCAAAACCACAAAAGCTCTTAAGGTGAGACTTTCATCTCATAAGTCAGCCATTAGAAATGGTGATAACACTCAGGCTGTAGCTAGGCATTTTTTTGAGGCAGGCCATAACGTCTCACAGTTGAGAGTCCAAATAATGGATGGGGTTCCAATTGGGTGGGGAGGGGGGCGGGATCGGGAAAAAGAGTTATCCAGACGTGAAGCGTTCTGGATTAAAAAACTGGGTGTTCTAGGTAATGGAGGTTTAAACCTGGATTATGATCTGTCTTTTTGCATCTGAAATTGTTAGTGTTCATGTGGTACGTTTGTCTCTTTTTTGATTGCAGTAATTTTACTATTTTATGTGGTAGAGGTGTGTGGTGTTTGAATCAATTTTTTTGTAATGACACAGTGAGAGATGTAGTTATTACATGACATCTAATTTTTTCCTATTTTTGGCTTGCAGGATGCTGGATATGGGGAGAGCCTTTAGTCATTATATATGGTTGCTAGGGCAACTAATGTGAAGCTTATTGGTGTTTTCTCTTGAGGAGGCGGGTCCTTTTATTTGCCAATTATGCAGGCTTCAGGACGCGTGAATGGTCTTTTGTGCTTATATGCCCATTGGCCAGCGTTCTGTTGCGTAATTTTGTACGCATTGTTTACTTTGCGCTGCTAGTGGCTGTGGATTGGCCGCCTTTCTGATGTGCCATGACGTACGCATCAGTCATTGGCCGGTCCGCATGTGTATGCGGATTGGTCGTCGCTTCTTATGCGTCGTGTTGTACGCGTTGCCTATTGGCCAGGCCGCATGTGAATGCGGATTGGTCGCCGCCTGTGACGCGTCGTGACGTACGCGTAGCCCATTGGCCGAGACGCATGTTGATGCGGATTGGTCGCCGCTTCGGGCCATGGGGGCCTTTCATTGGCCGACATTTGCCACAGCGGATTAGCTGAAACTGGCGAGAACGACGTTATGATACTTTAGGCAACGCGGCTGGCTGGAGGCTCTTCCCGTGTTTAGATGTGAAGTCAGGGAGACAGGAGAACATTTTGTCTCCAATAGGTGAGATTTTTAAGTACTTTTAATCTCTTATATTCATATTCAGTGGGAGTGGTTTGACCTAAAGGGGTGTGCTTTTTGGAGAATCACACAGTTCCCCATCAAGTCCTCCATGCTGTTTATGCACTGTGATTGGTTGATTCAAACACTGACCACTGATTGGTGCTGCTTTTGTATATAAGGAGGGGTGGAAGGTGAATGTTTGTATTGCAGTTCTGACAACTTGATAAAGAGCACGATGGCTCGAAACAGCGGTCTGTCGTTGTTATATCACTGATGATTTTAACTGATGTGATTAATAAAGAGACGATTACTTTCATTGCTGGTGCCTGCTCCATGTGGATTTACTGAATCAACGGCTCCAGTGGTGTGGAACGCCATAAGCTTGGGCACACGCTTCTCTCTATCTGATGGGTGCTGATCCAAACCTTTTCTGTGTTTACAAGGAAAGGTTACAATTTTCTGTCCTTAAGATGGCCACTTCTACCGTGATCCTGGGTATGCCATGGTTGAGGAAACACTCTCCACACATTGATTGGAGCTCCGGCCAATTGTTAAGTTGGTCTCCATTTTGTCACCGGCTTTGTTTAGAGAGAGTGGCCATATGTACCACCAAGGTTCAGATAGATTTCGTACCTTCACAGTATGCTGAGTTTACGGATGTGTTCTGTCCCAAGTCAGCAGACAAGCTCCCTCCCCACAGGAGTTTTGACTGCCCCATTGATTTACGACCAGGTTGTATGCCCCCTAGAGGTCATCTCTATAATCTTTCTGGCCCTGAGAAACTGGCCATGCAAGATTACATTAAAGAAAATTTGGCTAAGGGCTTTATCCGCCCTTCAAAATCTCCGGCCGGAGCAGGTTTCTTTCTTGTACAGAAGAAGGATGGTGGGCTTCGCTCGTGTATTGACTACCGGGAATTGAATAAGATAACCATAAAAAATCGTTATCCACTTCCCTTAATTGACAATTTATTTTCCCAAATCACTGATGCTGGTATCTTCTCTAAGCTAGATCTGAGAGGGGCATACAACCTGGTACGCATCAGGGAGGGTGATGAGTGGAAGACGGCCTTTAACACGCCCGACGGGCACTACGAGTATTTAGTTATGCCCTTCGGGCTATGCAGCACCCCTGCAGTCTTTCAAGAATTTGTTAATGAGGTTTTTAGGGAGGTCTTGGGGCGTTTCGTTCTAGTCTACCGTGACGATATTTTGATTTACTCTCAAAACTTGTCAGAACACAGAAAGCATGTGAAATTTGTGTTGGAGAAACTTAGCCAGAACTGTCTATACGCCAAACTCGAGAAATGTCTTTTCGAGGTGTCAGAGGTTCCTTTTCTGGGCTATGTCATCTCTACTTCTGGTCTCTCCATGGACCCCAAGAAGGTGTCTGCCGTCTTGGATTGGCCGCAGCCTGCAGGCTTAAAGGCACTCCATAGATTTCTTGGTTTCGCCAACTACTACAGGAAATTCATTAAGGGATTCTCTTCAGTAGTATCACCCCTCACTGATCTTACCAAGAAGGGGGCAGACACCTATAATTGGTCAGAGGAAGCACATACGGCCTTTTCTACCTTGAAAAGTTTGTTTTGCTCCGATCCTGCGACATGTGGATGTCACCTGTCCGTTTATAGTGGAGGTGGATGCATCCGAGATTGGGGTTGGAGCTGTCCTCTCGCAAACACTCTGGGTATCAGGGTAGATTGCATCCATGTGCTTTTTTCTCGCGTCTCTCCGGCTGAGAGAAATTACGATATCGGTAACCGAGAATTACTGGCCATTAAACTTGCATTTGAGGAGTGGCGTCATTGGCTTGAGGGTGCAGAACATATTATTACAGTCTACACTATAATAAAAATTTGGAATATATCGAAGGGGCCAAGAGACTTAGTCCCCGACAAGCTCGTTGGTCCCTATTTTTCACGAGATTCAGATTTGTAATAACTTATAAACCTGGAAGTAAAAACATCAAAGCGGATGACTTATCTAGATGTTTTGAGCCAGAGTCAATACAGCCTTCAACTCCTGAGAATATTCTGCCCGAGAGTCATAGCAGCCACTGAGACATGGGAGGATTGGTCACTTACTTTAAGACCGTATCAAATAGAGATTCCCGAGGGGAAACCTGAAGGGGTCTTGTTTGTACCATTTCACTTACGGTTACAGATTCTGCAGTTGTTCCACTCCCACAAGAATGCAGGTCATTCAGGAGTGGCCAGGACTCAGGAATTGCTGACCAGGTGTGTATGGTGGCCGTCTTTGCCCCAAGACTGTAAGGAATTTGTGAGGGATTGCTCGGTCTGTGCCAGGAGCAAGCCATCTAGACAAGCTCCAGCGGGCACACTTCAATCTTTGCCCATTCCAGAGGAGCCATGGACTCACTTATCTATGGACTTCGTGGGCGAGCTTCCTAGGTCTGAAGGGAAGACAGCCATTTGGGTGGTAGTCGACAGATTCAGCAAGATGGCTCACTTTATTCCCCTGGAGGGACTTTCTTCTGCTAGAGAATTGGCAGATCTCTTTATCCAGCACATCTTTCGGTTGCATGGCATTCCGGAAGATATAGTATCTGATAGGGGAGTCCAATTCGTGTCCAAATTCTGGCGAGCTTTTTGTCAACACCTGGGTATGAATCTGTCTTTTTCATCTGGCTACCATCCACAGACCAATGGCCAGACTGAAAGAGTTAGTTGAGGGTATATCCACATTATGGAGTCTTTGTATTGATACTGTATTTTTTCACAGCTTAATGGCTGTGGCCGCTTCCATGTTGGGTGCTTATGAGCTTCATTATTATGCTGTTTGTAACAAACCTGCTCATTGTGTGAATTGTATAGCCCTGTTTATGCTTCACATTTACTCCATAAGAGTTTTATTGTAATTGTCACTCTCTGTGATGTTGTGCATTATGTAACCAGCTGTTATCTATCATTGCGATATTTTTGTATTTACAATACACTTTTTTTGCATTTACCTTTTGGCATGGTGTGCGAGTTATCTACATTTTATTAGACTGAAAAAGTTAACCAGTCATTGGAACAATTCTTGAGGTGTTATGTGGCCGATACTCAGCTAGAATGGGCAAAGTTTTTACCATTCGCTGAGTTTGCACACAATAGTTTGAAGAACACGTCTTCTGGCTTCTCACCCTTCCAGGTAGTCTCGGGAAGGTCCCCTAAGTTTTCCCTTCTGCCAGTGGTGTCCTCTCCTTTTCCTGCCCTGAAGATTTGGCAGAGATCATTAAAGTGGTCTAGGGTCAGGATTAATTTGGGAAAATCATTTCATGCTCAAAAGAAGCAGGCTCATAAGAAGCGGTCATTAGAATGGGAGTTTGTACCTGGAGACATGGTATGGGTTTCAACTCGACATCTGGCCCGTAAGCAACCTTCCGCTAAGTTAGGCCCCAGATTTATCGGCCCATATCCCCTTTCCAAGAAGATTAATGATGCGACCTATTTAGTGACATTACCATCTAGTATGAAAGGAGTGAAATCTTTAAATCTTTTCATGTGTCTTTACTGAAACCAGCTGTACATGTGGATTCCTCTCCCTCTCCCGCTCCCCCCCCCCCCCGTGGTGATTGATGGAGAGCCTGAGTATGAGATTGAACGGATTTTGGATTCACGCTGGGTACGTAACTCAATTCAATATCTAGTTCATTGGAAGGGATATGGGCCTGAGGAGAGATCGTGGGTTCCGGCTCATTGGATGCATGCGGAGGAATTGAGACGCGAGTTTCATAAAGCGCATCCTGAGAAGCCTTGTAGGACGTGTCCGGAGTCCCTGCCTCAAGGAGGGGTACTGTAACAATTAATGATTCAGCAGCCACAGTGGATAGCGCTACCACCGCGGCTGCCTCTCTCCCTCTGTCTGCCCAGTCTCCCGTGCCTCAGGCGTCTAGCACACCGAGGACGGGGTTGTCTGCAGCTCACAGGGTCGCAATAGGGCGTGTGCGCACGCATCGCCGCAACCTTTATTCCGGGAGAAGAGGCGTCACTGACCTAAGGGTCGGCTGACGTCACGGGACGCGCCGGCCGCTCCTGATTGGCTGGGCGGCGGGGGGCGTGCCTCAGGGACTCCTCAGCTTCAAAAGAGCTAAGGAGTCACTCGCAACTTGTCTGCTGTTGCGAATACCTCGTGTTAGCGCTCAGACCTTAGTTAGTTCCGGGGGTGCTTTGATCCGGGAGGAAACTGGGGATTTCACACAAGATAGGAATTGTCTGATAGTTGTATTACTTCTTTGCTTGTGATATCTGTGTATGACTCTGGCCTGTTCTGACTATCCTTCCTCTCAGTTACAAAAGAAAGGGAAGTCCCACTACACTCATAAGCTATGATTAAGGAGCCATGCAGAGCTCCGATACGCGTGAGCTGTTGTCTGTGTTTTTGCTGATGTGTTAAATAAAGTCAGAGAACTTTTTACCCTACAACGGTGTAGCGGGACATCCCTTTCTTTTGTTACTGCTGGCTGATGCTCCGGGTCCCAGGCTCCCGTTGGCTGCACTGGTGGTTGCAGCGATCCACACCTCTTCTCTATCCTTCCTATCAGTGATTCTGTACTGTAGCCCATCTGATCTAGCTGCCGACCCTGCCTGTTTTCCGTTTACTCTGTGCCTTCCGATTCTGTACTGTATCTGCCTGTCTGTTGCCAACTTGATTAGTCTGACCATTCTACTCACCAGTGAGCCCTCGTCACTGGTGAGGTGTTCGCTGTACTGACAGTGCCCACCAGCTTCTCTGGTGAGGTATTGCTAAATCTGTCAGTACGTACTGTTGCACCCAAGCACCACCTGCACATTTGCTATCATTGTGTATCTATACTTGCATTATTGGTGATTCTGCAGATCACCACATAATCAGGTATGGCATCTGTATTATTGGTGATACTGCAGATCACCATATAATCAGAGATCTGTTTGTCGCCTACACTGACTATTACAGGTGTGTACAGAATATCTTAAAGTCATTTTTAGGAGAAGTAGGATAGATACAATTGTTTATTTACTTCATTTATTTTTACCGCGGGTGTCCTTTAACTACTTTTGGACCGCGATAATTGAAATCTACGCCGTTTGGTGGGCTCCTGGCTGGCAGGGCCTAGATTTCAAATATCCGCCGCTGCACGTATCAACGTTTCCGTCGCTCCCCGCCGATCAAACCCGACGTCTCTCGCCACATCTCACTAAGACGGGGTCAATGAAAGCGGCTCCTGACCGGCTCACAGGAACTCTGCCATCAAAGTGATGGCAGAGTGGGTGGCCCAGGTTCCCGGCGTGCGGCAGTAAGTGCAGCTATTCATCGGGTTTCCGCCATTGCTCGTACCAGCGGTCTCTGGTCCTTAAGGGGGCAGAGACCGCTGGTGCTTAAGTGGTTAAGATGTTTTTGATTGAAATAGCTTTTGAATTCAGTACATATGACCTTCTAATTCTGCTAATTAGACTAATGACCATTTTCAGTTTTTTACAGCCTATAAAATGTTTTGAAAATGTTTTTGCATAATAATTAGAAACAGTGCATTTTAAGTTTTTGAAAAACACACTATTATCATTAGGTTTGTTCAGTAACATTCAAACTATAATTAGGTAGATGACTATGTAAATTATGCTGACTGCCACTTGCACCAACAATTTTGGAAAATCAGAGAAAGATCATTTGCATAATAGTTTGGAACGCTGTATAGTAACAACGTCATAAAGAGAAGTAATGAATCAGGCATTTCTTATCTTTCCGTTATGCACATTTACTACTTAGTCACAGAGTGCTGCCATGGCAACTGCTTGTTTAGATGAGAGGGGAAATACGTGATATACTTATGAATGAATCATAGCTGTACCTTTCCTTTCTAGAAAGATTACGAAGACAGCAGAGCTGGCTGAGGTGAGTCATTAAAGGAAACCAGTTGTGCGACATTAGCAGATAGGTTAAGTATTTTAATTCATGAGCACATTTAAAGGGGCATTGGCCTTGTTCGTCGTTCATGTTTATCACACGCGGTTACCGCCACGCAGCTGATCGGCCATATCGGCCCAAGATTTCAAAGTGTGTCCAATTGCTACATTCTACTATTTTCAGCCTGAAATCAGTCGAATCGCTGAGGAGGCATGATTGTGGCAGCACTGATTTTCATCTGATTCTAGGATGATCGAATCGGATGGTCGGTCAGCCGCCAAGTCGCCTGATGTATGGCCACCATAAAGTGAACCTTAACTGTATGAGAGAAAAAAAAAAAGTTTAACTTACCTGGGGCCTTCTACCAGTCCCCTGCAGCTGCACTGTGCTGTGATTTATGGCGTAGAAATAGCCCTGCAAAGTCCCAGGGCTCGCATCCTTCACCTTCCTGTAAGAGGCAGAGCTGTGTGCAGTAGCTCTGCCTCCTCTACAGTCAATCTCTACGGCTCTCCCCCCCCTCTCAGTCTTTTTTCACTGAGAGGGAGAGGCGGAGATCCATGTAGATTGACTGGGTAGGAGGCAGAGCTACAGCGCAACGCTCTGCCTCACCAGGGCAGCACAATCTACGACCTGCAAAAGGTCTATTTCTAAGCCATAAATCACTCGTTTTGATGTGGGGATGCAGCGAATCTGCTTAGGAGTTAATGCTGCATCGGACTGGATAAGAAATTAAGGTAAAAAAAATTTGAAAAAAATCCAGGTCTCTAAGTGTACCTTTACAAATATAAGACTACAAGTTCAGCTATGACTTCCTCAGGTGTAATTCAACCACTTTACCTCAAAGGCTGTGTTCACATCTAAATTCAAAATCGCAAATGCCAGCGTTTTGAGTTTTTGTGAGTTATTTTTTTCCCTTTGCGCTATCATTTTTTGTAAAGTGCTTTTCAAAGCGCTTTTGCAGAGCGATTTGTTTTTTTTACTTCTTGACGAGTCAGAAAGTGAACTATTTGACCCAGAAAACAATAAATACAATGTATTTATTCTTAAAAGCGTGAACACAGTCACCGCACAAAGCGATTTTGTGAGCGCTTTTCCTATACCTTCCATTGTAGATTTGTCTTTTAGGACTAGGACTAGATGTCCCCACACATTTTCCTGTCTCTCCAGCCAACAGGAAAAGACAGTTACTGTCATTTGCAATAGAATGAATACTGTTGCTTGTTGCAGCAGCAATCATTTCAATTTTTAACATTTAGATTGGGTTTAGAAACATATGTTCCTATTCCCCCAGCTGCACACTACCGCGGGGGGCTGCGTGTGTGCAACGGAAGTAAAGAGACAGGGACAAGGATCTACGCCCCTGGGAGCTCAGGTAAGATTTTTAGGGATGTAGCTACTCGTCCTGCAGGAGGTGAAGTAGTTAACATACTGATCTACAAAAACAAACACCAAAGAAAAAAAAACACCTTTGGAAACACTGGGAAGAGCACAGTCAAATTTTATTTTGAGTCAACTTAAAAGCTGAGAAATATGAACAAATGAATGGTTAAATAACAAAACTGTTGGATGTTAGAAATATAAATACAGTATTAGTAAGGATATGAAAATATAAACTCTTTAGGTAAGTTCAGGTTTCTGATAACAGATGTGTGAAATCTGCCTCTTTCTCCTCCATCCCAAGATGACATGGACGAGCCTTGCATTGATCCAAAAAGGAATTTCACCATAGAACAACTGTAAAAGGGTTTGCACAGTTCACTGACAGCAACAAACATAGCAGAGAGCCTAAAGTTAGAATGACTGTACAAGGAAAAGCATTCAGAACTCAGCAGCTCATAGATAGTCATATACAGGCCAATTTCCTCCCAGAATGTGTGCATGTGTGAGATGGTGCACGTTTCCCTAAAGCCAAGAATACAGAAAGTAGAGAAAAAGTGTCAGTGTAAACTAGTCAACATACAGGGCAAAGGAAGTGCAAAACGGACTATGAAAATATACATTATACATAAGAGTGTTTTAGTAATACAAATCATTTTAGTATGAAAACGTTTATTGTAGTGCCAGGAAACATGGTCCCCCATTTACTAAAGACAGCCAGCTATCGGCAAAGCAGACATCAGAAGTGAGCCAGCAAACCCGGACCAGAGTTTTCAAAAGTGGCGAGCTAGTAGGTGGAAAATTGGTGATAGGTGGTGAGCTAGTATATGGTAAATCGTCCTAGATTTGTTTAAAAGCAGACCTGAAATCAGAACTTCCTCTCTGCACTTAAAGATAAGCAACAGCATAATAACATTTAAAGAAAAAACATTTCTTTGTTACAGCTGATACAAGTCCTGCAATAAATCTGCAGTGTCTACTTCCTGCTTTCATGTAAGCAGATAAAGGGTTAATCCTGCGTTTACAAATTAGCTAGTCTGCTGGGGACTGCCAAGATTCCTGAGCTGACACAGCTAAGATACCAAGTTTACACTTGTGATTAGTCATAGACGAGGGGGGAATTAGATAAGCTAAACTCTCTAAATGCACATGGTGCATTTTTCTCTGTATTCCTTCTGTCCTGTGAAGAGTTTTGGTCCACTTTAAAACAAGCTCTTAAGGTGCCCATTCATTGTATAATTGTTCATGATGTCAGATGTCACCACCAGTGATAAATGTCAGTATGTAAATCAGAGTGAGGTAAGATTTTACAATGGCCAAACATTGACTAAATCATTTGTTATTATTCATTATTTATAGTAAATTTCCGTTTTGCCTAGCAGTCCTACGTGGCAATCCTAGCCACTTAATGGCTAATGGTTTTAAAACTAACCCGGTCCAGGATTGCTGGATCAGTTAAAGTGAACCCCGAGGAGAAAATAAACTGATGAGATTAATCAATAAATAACAATTGTATTTATCTTCCATGAATGTTTTATTGTCTCTGCTCAATGGCAGCCTATTAAGCGCCCCAGAGTTAAAATACATTAACTAAGGGCCTTGTCCTAACTCTCCAGTCCTCAGAGTTGCATTCTGCCAAGAAAACCTTTATGGCTGGGACTTGCTTGTCAGGAAGGTTTACTATACTCCGAAAGGGACCACATGATAGAAGCTGTCACTTGCATGCCTAAAAATTAACTCTTTCAGGCAGCAAAAGGAAAACAGCCTGGTTAATATGTTTTGCACTGCACATAAACATGTTAATCTCATCTTGTCGCCTCGGGTATACTTTAAGGATATGCTTCAAGACCACTGAAGATGCCTAAAGTCAGGTCTTAAGAATAGAGAGCATGTGGAGCTAAAAGAGGAGTGGTGCAGAAATAAAAGTGGACCTGTCATGTGATCAATACCTGAGCTGCCAATCCTGACAACCTCTGTAGATGCTAACTGCTTAGTGTACATATACTGCTATCGCAATTTCACCACGGAAGAAAAGTAAAATGAACATGGAACCTGACCATCTTTTGGTCTGATTCACACTATAAGAACTTTTCTAATCACACATAGCATTACATTAGCAAGGCGCTTATCAAATCACTGACACTTAGAAAAGTGCTTGTAGTTTGAATTAGCCCTTAAAGGAATACAGTAGGGGGGGGGGGGGGGGAAAATGAGTCAAACTTACCTGGGGCTTCTAATGGTCCCCCGCAGACATCTTGTGCCCGCACAGCCACTCACCGATGCTTCGGTCCCGCCTCCTGTTTACTCCTGGAATTTCAGACTTTAAAGTCTGCAAAACACTGCGCCTGCGTTGCTGTTTACTCGCTCCCGCTGATGTCACCAGGAGCGTACTGCACAGACCATACTGGTCCTGTGCAGTACGCTCCTGGTGACATCAGCGGGAGCGAGGACACGGCAACGCAGACGCAGTGGTTTTCAGACTTAAAGAGACTCCGTAACAAAAATTGCATCCTGTTTTTTATCATCTTACAAGTTCCAAAAGCTATTCTAATGTGTTCTGGCTTACTGCAGCACTTTATACTATCACAGTCTCTGTAATAAATCAATGCATCTTTCTCTTGTCAGACTTGTCAGCCTGTGTCTGGAAGGCTGCCAAGTTCTTCAGTGTTGTGGTTCTGCTATGAACTCCCCCTTCCAGGCCCCTCTCTGCACACTGCCTGTGTGTTATTTAGATTAGAGCAGCTTCTCTCTTATCTTTTACAAGCTGGATAAATCCTCCTCTGAGCTGGCTAGGCTTTCACATACTGAGGAATTACATACAGGCAAAGCTGTCTGCACTCTGCACTAAGAAACAGCCTGACACTTCAGTGCATGAGAACAGGGGGAAAGAAACACACAAATGATCTCTTGAGATTCAAAAGGAAGGCTGTATACAGCCTGCTTGTGTATGGATGTATTTTGTATGTGTGGACATACTGTACATCAACCTACTTCCTGTTTTGGTGGCCATTTTGTTTGTTTATAAACAAACCTTTTAAAACTGTTTTTAACCACTTTTAATGCGGCGGGGAGCAGCGAAATTGTGACAGAGGGTAATAGGAGATGTCCCCTAACGCACTGGTATGTTTACTTTTGTGCGATTTTAACAATACAGATTCTCTTTAAGTCTGAAATTATAGAAGTATACCGGAGGCGGCGGTGAGTGGCTGTGCGGGCACAAGATGTCTGCGGGGGACCATTAGAAGATCCAGGTAAGTTCAACTCATTTTCCCCCCGACAGTATTCCTTTAATCCCCCCCCCTTTTTTTAAATGCCAGTTGCCTGGCTATTGCAGATTTTGTTTGTTATACTTTGTGTTTGCATAACACTGATCTGTTTCATCAGAGTTGTACAGAGCATGTCAATCAATTCACCAACTGCCCCTCGATGAGGTTTGCAATCCATTATTTAACAGCAAGCCACATAATCTACCAATTTATTTTAGGGTTATGGGGAATTCTCCAAACAGGAAGACAATGTACAAGCAGATGGTGTCCTGGAGGCCATTTGAACCTGGGTCTTCAGCCCTGTAAGGCATTAACCACTTAGCATCCAGTGGCGTTACAACACTTCATCTACATACTGGTTTGTGGGTCAGTAGACCTTACAAGAGGATTGGTACAATGGCCAGGGAATCCATATTTAAAAATAAAAGTGCGAAACAGTAACATTCATATACTAGTCATTTCTGGCTGTAACGGCCCATACACATGGCTTAAATCATTGACATTGCAAAGTGCAGCTCAAGGGAAAAAAGTGCCCCAAATGTTTACTTATCTCAGTAGAGGCTTCCCCTGCCCCCCTTGTCTCTACTGATTAAGCACTGGGACCCGCTGAACTTCTTGGACAAGCCCTTGTGGGTGAGTGCGCACTGCTGTGCTCCTATCCATGACCCAGACTTCCTGAGCAGTAACACAGAGCCCATCAGGCTTGGCTTTCTACTGGGCCTGAGCAGGCTTTGTGATAGTAGAATTTTACCCTTAATTCATCACTATAAGATTTTTGTGGATCAAGCCTTTTATTTACCTCCATTTCTCTAGAGTACATATAATGAGAATACTGTGTCCTAAGAAGCACTTGCTAGGTTATCCCTTTCACTGTACATCTGTCACTGGGGAAAATGTGTGGACTATCCTCAATTCTGCCAACTTTCCATGCGATTTATAATCACTCATCCTATCTGTACGTCTCAGCTGCTAAATGCTGGTGTTCAAAGTGGAAGGATAAGATGAAAACAGCTGAACAGGTTTGTAGGTAAGCCTGGTCCTTGGCTGCTATCACAAATATAAGAATAGGTCACTTCCGTGGGGGAGGGTTTATGTATTTCAAGCAAATAGTCATAAGGAACAAGGACCCTGAGTTTGATATAATTAAATTGATGCTGAGCTTTTAGAATGTACCTCCATGTTGAAGAATAATAATAAAAAATAAGATGCCCTCTGTAGTTTTTGCAACGTTTACTGCAGCCTCTTCCTACTGTCTGCTGCAGGAATTTTGAGAGATGCAATATGAGCAACCACCTGAGAGGAAGTTGTAGACGGGACTATCTGTACATAATCAGCCCTGGCTTGAGAAACTAAATATGGCATTTCTGCCCATTTCATAAAATCACTTCTGGTTGAAAAAGGCATGACAAGATTTTCTTTTTTTAGGACATTAAACGACATATTGGCTTTTAAAGTAATACAATAATATACAGTACTTTGGAGCTATGTTTGCTGGTATTGTAGTTAAAATTTCAAGTGAATGGTGTGGATTAAAACATAGCCAACTGAGAATACTGCTTATGCCCTGATGCTTTGTGTTGTCTACAAGTACATTTGATAATCCTCAAATCAATTTCTGTAAACCTGAACCAGGCTCTCAGGTGCATATTGCACAGAAAGCTGCAATGTCTACCTAACCTTTGAGAGCCAAACGCTACCCTTCCTGCAGCTAAACCACACCCCAGCTGGGTAATAGCTCAATGTGAAAGCCTTCAATACGCCATAGAGATATTGGCATTGGAAGCAACAGGTGGAGCTCTGCACTAAGAGTGCTTCTGGATAACATGGGCTTCAGGTGCTCAAAAAACCCATTTGAGGTTTCTCCACGTAGCTAGCAAACCTGATCCTGCAGGAAAATGTTTAATCCTTGTACAGACAAGTATTTTAAGGAATTAAATAATTGCTTGTGATCATTTCAGTCAAAAGTCAGTTTGTCTGTACAGATGTCCCATCTTCTGCTCCTCAGCTGGGCCAGATTTGTTTTCACCAGATAACATTATTCCCAAGCTGTGCAGTGGGCCTCCTGCTGGCTCCCTTCCCACACAACTGTACTTACACCTTTCCACATCCCGAGTGCATGACTGTCATAAGGCTGCAGACAGAGACTAATGTCCATTTGGGGCTCAAAGAGAACCTGAAGTGAGAGGAATAAGAAGCCTGCCATTATCTTGTAAATAATGCCAGTTGCCTGGCTGAGGTATTGAGTAACACACTTGGAGTCAGAGCATCAAAGCATCTAAACCACATGCTCATTGTAGGCCAGTACAAAGGATCAAAGGCAGAGCATAGGCAAGGGGCATGGTTTGTAAGGGACTGAAGATGGGAGTCTCCATAACCCCCTCAGTTCGGGCTCAGCACACCATTCACACTGAATAAAAAGTTTCACGTTCAAGAATAAAATAAGCTTCCTCTCAGAGGCACTGTAACAACCACGGATTGCTAGTCTAGTGTTCAGCTTAATCTTACCGTTGTAAAATAATGAGAGAAAGAACAAATCAAAATAGGTTTAGAAGGTGCATGATCATCTTGGCTTCAAGCAGCAGACGATGAAGGGTCAGAGAATTGCGGAGACAAAAAAAATTAAAAATCTGCAAACTGCATTTGCTGTGAAAACCTAGCTTATATAGAACCTGTGCGACAAACCTAAAAACAATGCTCAGAAAGGTGCAAAGTAATTCAAGGACCACTATCATGAAAAATTGTAAAATTTAAAATACATGTAAACACATACAAATAAGAAGTATACCTATTCCAGAGTAAAATAAGCTATAAATTATTTTTCTCCTATGTTACCACTTACAGTAGTTAGTAGAAACCAGACAGGTTTTTGACTAGTCCATCTCTTCCCGGGGGATTCACAGTGTTTAATTTATTCTTTACAAAAGCACTCCCTGGGAAGTATCTATACAAAGATGCAACTTCCCCCCACCTGTTTGCATACTATTCTGGCAGTTGGACTGAGCAACTGCCATTCACCAAGTGCTTTTCAAAATAAAGAAAACCCTGAGACTCTCCGTGAGGAGATGGGCTAGTCCAAAACCTGTCAGTTCTGTCAGCTTTCTACTACCTACTGTAAGTGACAGCAGCATGTCACTTACAAAAGTCATTTATAGCACATTTTACTCTGGTAGAAATGTGCTTTTTCTTTGTGTTTTTGTGCATTTCAAATTTTACCATTTTGTTGCAATAGTGGCCCTTCAAAAATGAGTCCTTGTTTAAGCACAAGATGGCGACAATGTCCTCTGACCTAACATACGCCATTATTTTTCTTTATTTCCACAAAGGGCAAAGAAAGCAGCAAGGGGAAATCCATGATGTCAGTAGCGATTACAATTTAAAAAGGGTGTGTGCAAATTGTGACTATTGAAAAGGATGATGTAGTACACTTGCTTGCAGCCTGTATACTCAAGTTGTTCTGTACCTTGTAGACACTAGCGACAGAAGCAAATTTAAATAAACTCCAGCAACCATTAGACAATCCAACAGTGTGGAGAAAACAATACTGAACTGTATAAACATGGGAGGGGTTAAGCGAGTCCAGCCAGTCTACACATTAGTTTTGGGTGCAGAGCTGAGAGGAATCTCATTGAGTTCAGTCCGCAGGCAGAGGTACTCTCCGATCACTGCCATTAAACCAATGCAAACAACGTTCAGCAGCCACCAGGTCACTGTGCTGGGCAGCTGGGAGTTATAAATCCAACATCCGAACAGATGAAAGAGGTGGACAGTCACAGTGAAGTCTAAGCACTGCTTTCCTCTGCGGATAAAATACAGCAGGCCCAGAGCACAAGATAAGGAGTTCAGGATGAAGGCCATCATGGAGACTCTGCCATGCACTGTGGAAAATCCCAAGCTCTCATAATGAAAGATCTGGTCCAGCGAAGGGCTGTAGCGAATCAGCAAATCCAAACAGGCAATCCAGAGTCCCAGGGAGCTGTAGTAGATGAACTGCAGCAGAACGATCTGTGAGCTGATCAGGACTGGATCCCATATGTAGCTGCGGAACTGTCCACCCATCCTCATGGTAAAGTCTGTTAGCTACCACACACAGATGAATATCCACATGCAGGAATCACTATGCAGGAAGGAAATACACATATACAGCATTAAGGTTCAGTTGAATTGGAGAGAGAAAAAAAAAAAAAAAAAACATAGGTTACATGAGAAATATGGAGGCTGCCGCTAACCTGTCCTGAAAAGTTTATCTTCCAGGCTCTGATGCTAATCCATTGGTTTCAAAACTTTTTAAGCTTTCTCAAGTTCAATACATGCAGCTATTGCGTTTATCTTAAAGAATGAAAATTACCTTTACTAATAAGTGAAACCGAAAACATAACAACACAAGTGGTTTAGCTAATACCCCTAACCTCCATGGCGGTTTGATTATTTCCAGATTTTAGCGTCTGAAAGCAGTGCAATTCTTTAGCATGCTTTTAGACCCCACAGTAAATAAAAAAAACAAAACAAAATCACACCGCAACCCCTGCATGTACTGAGTTTTTTTGACCATAAGACACTCCTGACCATGAGACGCACCTTGGTTTAGACCCCTAATTATTACGTCCTGCTGTGTCCCTCCATGTTCCCATTGTGTCCTTGTATTTATTGTGTCCTCCTGTGTCCACCTTGCACCTTTTGTGTCCCCCTGTGTCCCCCTAGTACCTTTTGTGTCCTCCTGTGTCCCCTTTTATGTCCTCCTCGTCCCCGTTAGCTGTGTTGTGCCATTAGGAGCAAGCCCTGACTAGCCTCCCTCCCTCCGCTATGCACAGTGCTGCAGCCTGCAGCGATCGATGTTACTCGCCATTTGCTGCAAGCCTCCCTTCCTCTGATATGCACTGTTCTGCAGTCTTTAGTGACCGGAATTATTCACCACCTCCCCCTGATATTGCACAGTGCTGCAGCAATCAGTATTACTTATTATTTTAGTATTTATATAGCGCCAACATCTTCAGCAGCGCTGTACAGAGAGTATATTGTCTTGTCACTTTCTGTCCCTCTGAGGGGCTCACAATCTAATCCCTACTTTAGGATTATGTATGTATTGTGTAGTGCATGTATCATAGTCTAGGGCCAATTTTTTTTGGGGGGGGGGGGGAAAGCCAATTAACTTATCTGTATGTTTTTGGGATGCGGGAGGAAACCAGAGTACCCGGAGGAAACCCACATAAACACAGAGAGAACATACAAACTCCTTGCAGAAGTTGACCTGGCTGGGATTTGAACCGGGGACCCAGCGCTGCAAGGCGTGAGTGCTAACCACTATGCTACCGTGCTGCCCGTGCTTAGGCTCCATCTGGCAGAGCAGCATCTCTACTCGCTATATCTAGGAATGTTCTTCCGCACTGTGGCTTAAGGTCCCTCGCTGATGAGGGCAAGGGACCCTTAAAGCCACAGTACAGAAGAAGGCTCTGTGGTATGGCGAGCACAGCTACGCCTAATGGAGAGCAAGTAACACTGATCGCTGCAGGCTGCAGCACTGCGCATATCAGAGGAACAGAGCTACTTGCTACTAATGGCTAATGATGAATAACACCGATCACTGTTGGCTAAAGCACTCCTCTGTCCTCCGGGTGGCTCTGTAATACTATAGTGAGATCACCTTCTGTCGTCATGATGACAGACGGCGATCTCACCAGAGGGATGCAGAGCCTTCGAAGACAGGAAGGAGAAAGGCTGCCAGCATCTAGATCCTGGGGGTGGTGAGTAGAAACGCCTGCAGCGTATAAGGCTCTGTACAAGCCTGCCGGCAGCTACCCCTGAGTCAGGCTGGTGATTACCACTCCTGGCTTTTTTCCACCCCGAGACTGACTCGGGGATACCGCCAGGAAAGTTAGTGACTTATTGTACAAGATTTCCTTGCAAGCTTTCAAAATGATTTCTTCTTCAGCCATAATACAGAACTGGATCAGACCCACGTTTTTATACTTTTGTGGTTTACTCCAATGAGTAAACCTCAATAGGTCCAGTACAACTGCGCAGGTGCAGTACGCTCCTGATGATGCGGGCGTGTTCGCACGCGGCAAACACCTGCGCATGTGCAGAAGACGCTGACCCTTCGGTGGCCAGCGGGACCCGGGAGAAGACTGGAGCAGTTGCGAGGGACATACGTGATCTCTAGGGGCTGGAAGAAGCCCCGAGTAAGATAGATTTAAGCTATATTGATTCTATGCATAATGATTGATAGGTAAAACTCTTGCTATTTCATATGGAATACAAAATTACCAGTGTGACGTGAATGTGAACTTTGGACATTCATTTGTTTGGAAAAGGGTAAAGGTGGCCACTAACTGTCCAATTTCTAGCAAAAAAAAAAAAAAAAAAAAAAAATCGCTCAAGCGATCAGAAATTCTGATTGGTTGTAAATAATCTCAGTTGAGGGCACAATTGATTACAATCAATTATAAAAATAGTCGTCCGATTGGATTCTAGTCAAACAAAAATTTGAATTTTCTTGTTGGTTGGGATAGATAGGAAGCAAAGATTGGTTCGTTGACGGTGTAGTGAACGATTTCTGATCGCTCTAGCCATTTTTCGCTAGAAATTGGAGCGTTAGTGGCCACCTTAAGGCTCGGTTCCCAATTGCACCAAAAGCGTACCCGTTAAGTGCGTTTTGGTAATGCAGCGAGCAACGAACATGTCAATATATCCAATGTTAAAATAGCTTCTGCTTCCGCTGTGTACATTGCGTTAAACACAACTCAAAAGTTCCAATCAGCAGAGTTTCTCCAGATAGTGGATTTTTCCACATAGCCCATAAGTGGGAGTCATTGGCCTGAATTCACCAGAGGAGAGTTAGTAAGAGATAAAAGGTCGGTATTTTACCTCATGCGGTATTTTAACACTTTGTTTGCAATTCACCACTTTGAGAAGATAGAGAACTGTTCAGTAGCAGGCGATAATGGAGCGATATGGATGCGAAAACCGAGCGATAAACTGTTGATAGTTATGCTGTGTTAATGATTTGCATGTGATACTTTGCCTCTCTGGATGCTGGAAGGAAAAGATTGTGGGTAGGAGAAGAAGGTTATTACCATCACGTGACTGCAGAGGGTTTCCCTCCCTGTTTTTTGACCCTCTCCTTTCATTACAAATCCCTCCCTCCGTTCTGCATATTAAGCAATATTAAAGAAAACCTGAACTGAAAATTAAAAGTCAAAATAAGCATACACAAGTCATACTTACCTTTCATGTAGTCTACTCCTCAGTGTCTTTCTCCTGTCCCGCGTCCTGTTCACTGTGATCAAGGGAATTTTCCGTCCTCCATTTTGAAAATGGGCATTACCCATAACAGCTTTCTGGTCAGCACACAGTTAAACTGTAACATCGCCCACTTGAGCCATAGGGAAACATGGACATTACCTGGTACATCAGTTTTCATCTCAGCTATAACTGACAGCAACTGATATTTTACTCACAGCAACTGAGTACTATGGGAGAAAAGTGCTTTACAGATATTATTGTATTAGGTCTTATTTCCTCCTAGTTATTACAGCTTGGAGGAAGTGGTTAACCACCCTGGCGTTCTATTAAGATCGCCAGGGCGGCTGCATGAGGGTTTTTTTTAAATAAAAAAAAAAACTATTTCATGCAGCCAACTGAAAGTTGGCTGCATGAAAGCCCACTAGATGGCGCTCCGGAGGCGTTCTTCTGATCGCCTCCGGCGGCCAAAAGTAACACGGAAGGCCGCAATGAGCAGCCTTCCGTGTTTGGCTTCTCCTGTCGCCATGGCGACGAGCGGAGTGACGTCATGGGCGTCAGCCGACGTCCTGACGTCAGCCGCCTCCGATCCAGCCCTTAGCGCTGGCCGGAACTATTTGTTCCGGCTGCGCAGGGCACAGGCGGCTGGGGGGACCCTCTTTCGCCGCCGCTCGCGGCGGATCGCCGCAGAGCGGCGGCGATCGGGCAGCACGCGCGGCTGGCAAAGTGCCGGCTGCGTGTGCTGCTCTTTATTTCATCCAAATCGGCCCAGCAGGGCCTGAGCGGCACCCTCTGGCGGTAATGGACGAGCTGAGCTCGTCCATACCGCTAAGGTGGTTAAAACATAGAACTGTTAATACACACACAAATTCCATATTACAGACTCACCTGACATTAATCTTATCTTCTTGATTTTTCCATATTCGTGTGATCAGTAACAGGCCTTTAATGACATAAGAGGAGAATAAAGAGTTATTACATGTTTAATTATCTGTCTGAGCTTTGAAACTATTATGACAAACCATATGTAGTCAGAAACAGCCATTCTGGGGAGAGTAAACAAAAACCAGACTGGGATTATTGCAGTGTTAATTTAGGTAGGTACAGGAACAATGGAGTACAATATACAAAATAGGCAGACAGGTGGAATTAACCCACGGCCACTTGGGAACTTGTTCACTGAGGAATACATGTGGGCATGTGCACGCCAAAGCCAGCTAAGGGCTGATAAATTCTACCAAGAGCAGTGTTCTCCCCAGAGCCTTTTAACTGGGCGGAGCGCCCGGCTGGTGGTCAGTCCCCGCCCGGCTGCTGTGATCACTATCACTAATCCCTGTCTACGGCATATTTGCCGTCCTCCACACTCATCCAGCACAAGTGCGCAGCGGCTGTGGCATTGGAGCTGGCCGCTGTCACTCTGATACAATCTCCGCCCTCCTCCTCAGCTCCTGACATTACAAGCCAGACCGCGGGAGCTTTGAAGAGTTTGGGGCACACAGAGAAAGAGCCGAGAGAACGTGGGCTTGCTGTGTTCCCTCTGAGTCACTGATCTGCCCGAGTAGTGCAGAGAACGGGCTCTCCTCCTTCTGTCTTCCCATCATGCAGGAATTTTCTCAGCACGTGCCCCAGCCTCCCCCGATCAGAGCTCAGAGCACATAGAGAACAGTGTGTTGCAGCGCTCGTTCATGCCGGGGAGAGCAGCAGCAGGGCAGATGGTTATCTGATGGCAGTAATGGTCCCCCAGCAAAGGAATCCTTGTAACTCAGCTGCCGTCAAGACAGGTATTAGTAAACTTTACAGCTACTACTGCTTCCCTTCCCCCACTGCTCTGGCCGGAGAGGTTACATACGTAGCTAGCTGTCCTGGACATCAGTCTGCAAACTTCCTGCAGTGTGCACTCACATTTTCTTTTCTGCATTAGTCTGTTTCTCACTCCCTGTTACACATTTCCCTCTGTCTCTCTCACACACTTTCTCCCTCTTTTTTTTCTTTCCCCTTTCCCAGTCCTTTTCACACACACTCTCTCTGTCCCTCAAAGACAATCTATCTCCCAGACTCACACCTATTCCTCTTCCCTTCAGTTTGTATTCACCTTTTTCTACTCAACCCCCCTCTGTCCTCTATATACTGTATTTCCTGTATACAGTATGTATGTCTGCTTACCAGTACTTGATTTTGTTTAAGGGTAGAAGCCACAGCAGAAAGCCCCAAGCACTTTTTATGTTCCTTTGTAGTGCATGTTGTTTAGCATAGACAAACAAAAAGCATGTCTACACTGGGTTTACTACTACTATGTCAGCCGAAATTATTGTGAGACTTTTTGAATGAGATAACAAAACAGTCTGTGGGGATGTGTGGTTTTGGCCCTAAATTAGTCACCCTGTCCACAGCCCCTTTCTGGTATTAATCGGGCTTTGGCAGCACTTTATCTGATTGCCCATCAAAACAGCACCACTCAGTGCAAGATGCCTCTTTCTCCATTAGCATCATTTAGTGTAATCCTCTACCCCTATCAGCAGTGGCTAGCATGACTACCTCACCACCAGGTAACAACCAGCATGCTCCACCTACTCTTCTCCCCAGCAAGCAGCACCCAGCATGATCCTCCCTCTCCATTCTCAACTAGTAGTAGCAGACAACATCACCCTCCTTCCCCACCCATGGTGACCTTAAAGGGAACCAGAGAGGAAGGATAGGGAAAAATAGGAAAAGGTTTTATACATACCTGGGGCTTCCTCCAGCCCCATAAGCCTGGATCGCTCCCACGCCGCAATCCTCCGCTTCCTGTATCGCCGGTACTGGGCCCCGTCACTTCCGGCAGACGCGACCAATTGTCCGCATCACATGGGCTCCCAGCATACCCTTACGCATGCGGCTGCGCAGTTTGCATTCGCACGCCTAGGTATATGGAGGGACCCCCTGTGATGCAGACAATTGGCCGCGGCCGACTCACGGAAATGACAAGACCCGGTACCGGCAGATCCAGGCATCGGAGGACGTGGCGTGGGAGCGATCCAGGCTTATGGGGCTGGAGGAAGCCCCAGGTATGTATAAAACCTTTCCCCCAACGTCTCTGGTTCCCTTTAATTTCCCACCCGGCTACTTTTTCATGCCACCCGGCTGGAAAAAAATCCTGGGGAGAACACTGAAGAGTATTGAAGGACAGTAAAAGTTAACTGAGGTGGTATGCAAAAAAACCCATAAACACCTATTTACATCCATTGGCAATCTGAGGTGCAGAGACTGCAGCTCGTGGCACACCTTGTCTTATACTTCTTGTCAAGTACGCACAGGTCAGGCACCAGAAGAGAGAAGCTGTCTGGTTCAGGTAACAGAATGTCAAAGTCAAGCACTAGGAGGGGGTTCGATTCCGATTCAATCAACAAAGCAATCAACTTTATTGGGGAATTGACTTCAGTATAGTTGATCGAAAGACGATCGACTAGTGACCCAAACACTACAAGCAATTCCTATGCAATTCGCCTTCACTGATCGATCTGACTGATGTTGTGTCTCCATGCTCTGAATGCAAAAATTGATCAAATGACATGTGAACAGTAGCCAATTCCTGTGCGATAAACCGATATCTTGCATCCTGCTCGATTGACTAAACTGGTCGATTCAACAGGATAGCCACTTTTCATCGATTGGGAATTCTGGAACACACTCTCGATTCCTTCTCGATTTGTTAAAATGATCAAATCAAATAGTCAATCGTACTGCAAAATCGCTACATGTATGGGCACTTTTAGGACTAGGCTACAAGCTGAAAAGGTTGCGAAGGTGAAGTGTTAAGGTGGCCACACACCATACAATTTTCATGCAATCTGGCTGTACAATCAATTACCAAGTGCTGTGGATGTTGGTAAGGTTTTGTAAAAATTGCAGTCAGATTGCATGAAAATTGTATGGTGTGAGGCCATATGGGATAGAGAATCAGAAGACACTGCAGCAGGATTGTGATCGGCTAGGCAGGTGCCTGCACTGGGTGGGATAAGTGGAATGTGTTTAGAATGACATAACAGGGGTGGCAAGTATTAAAATTGGGTAATCAAACCAAGGAATCGGGGACAGGTAGAACATCACTCAGCAATACGTTTATGAAGAACCCACAAGAGAAAAGGGTTGGGTTAAACACTGCAGATTAGGTTAATTGATTATGGTTATGTAAAAAGGTCAATGTTAAGAGCAGTATAAGGATCTTATTGTGCTCGTGCTACATTGAATACCAGAAGCAAGTCCTTTAGCTTCATAAGAAATAGCTGACTAACACGATCTCACTAAACTGACAGGCTTGTGAGCCTGGGCAGCACCGCTTCTCCAGCCTGGAGAGGATTTAGCAATTGTAGTCAGTGCTTGCTACAATCTATGGCCTGAAAGCAGCAGTCAGGCTATGCTGGGACTTGTGGTGCTTCGTAAGTTGTCCCAGCGCTCCTCGCGTGTTACTGAGACTCGCCATTGCTTACCACATCACCGCTGCGCAGCCAGCGCTCCTCTACCAACACCAGCACCGCTCGCCATGCACAGCCATCATCACACCAGCTCTGTTTAGCGTCACTTCCGCCCTGAACGCCTGTCACGGAAGACGTACCGGATGTGACGTCACCTCCGCACACATCACATTCTGTCAGGCGATCTCCGCTGTATTATATGATGTGTCCACCGCCTGACACTCAGACAGCAACCCGCCCGAAACTTCCGCACCTCCACGTCACTCCACCCGCGTCACGGCCTGTAGATTCTAGGAAGTGACGTCATTCTGGGAGAGGAAGCGCTGGTGGCTGGCAGGCGCTTTTGACAGCTGCCCTTCTTCCGCCCGTTTTTCCATCCACTTCCGCCATCGCCTGCGCAGCGGTCTGTGTGTGCGGCTCGTACGGCGGCCGCGGTGGCTGCTGGGAAGGCGGATCCGGGAGACGGAGGGGGCTGCGTGTTGTGCTGTCTTCCCTCAGCTCGGGGTTACCTGGAGGACTGACCTGCCCGTTGGAGAGCGACATGAATGCCCCCCCCTGAGCTGTGCAGCCGGGGAGAGGGGGACAAGGTGAGCCCGGAGCAGCTGTCATCACATAGGGGGCTGCTGGGGGACTACAAGTCTCAGCATTGACAGGACGAGCACACAGCTTACCGGACTGTATAATGAGCCAGCAGGTAACCATCCACCCCCATCCCTAACACCTCTCCCAGTGCTGGGACCCTGCATAGCACAGAGCCGGTGCTCCACCTCTGCTGCTTCATCACACAAACTTCCTCATACTAGCCAACAGGTCACAACCTCACTGCTGAAGGCAAAGAGAACCAGACACAAATATACATGTCTATACATATGGAATATTCCTGACATTGCAGAAAGGGGAAGAGGCATATGCAGTAGATGAAATAGTTTAAAACCAATAAAATGAAAAAGAGGAGGTGGCTTACCTCAAGGGTGACACAAATTGAGTAAACATCGGATGGTGACACTGTGTTGACGCGTTTCACTGGACCAAATGCCTGCTTCCTCAGGACAATGTTCTATGTCTATTGCAATAATGAGCCAAGTTTCGAAACTATTCTATCTGCTCCAGGCACCTCTTCCCCCCCCCCCCCCCCCTGCATTGTATACCTCCTTAGGGCTAAGGCTCTAGCTTAGGCTACCCAGCCTGTCCCACTGGCCATACCTTTATCAAAAGTGTGAGAAGATCAAGAACTAGTGGAAACCCTGGGTATCCCAAGGTATACGGATTTCTCCTCATGCCTATACGGTTATTTGCCATTTGAAGCAACCTTATTTTATGAGTATCCCTTTTACATCTCTCAGATTACCAATTCAGCGTTAATACTACATCAGGGCTTCCCTTGTCTCTGTGTATTTTTTATAGGTGGTCTACATCTTATCTCAAGTAGTCCTTACCTTGTTCCACCAGGGAAATTTTACCAGACTGGGACTCCTGCTTGTCCGGTTATTTCATTGTGGTGTTTGTTTAGATCTTCAGCTCCTGTCAAGTTTGAAGAGTCTTCAGAAGACAGTCTGTTATTACTGTGTTTAGTGATTCTATTTGATTTCTCCTTTCCATCCCACTTTTTATTTACATTCTTCGCCCCACAATTTTAAAATTTTTACTTTGTTTTCCCATCCTTTTGTTTCTTTCCTAGGCCATTTGATAACATCCCTCATTTTCCTACCTTAATTTCCCTTTCTCTTTCACTGTACCTGCTTCTTTAAAGATGAGTTCAGATTTTTAAATCTGATCCTTTGAATGTTGTTTTTAACCCCGCAAAATGTAGAATTTACTTGAGCCAAACCGGAGCTTTGCATGGGATTAATCTGATTCCAGAACTAACAATGACTTGACAGCTGTTTAATAAGCTGACTGGAGAGGCACCATCCTTCTGGATCACACTAGTCCTTAGTAGAAATGGGCAATGTGATGTTACAATTCCAGCTTTTATGCAAATCACATGCAAACTATATGCAGCATGGACCAATCAAATGTATTTTCTGATGATTATCATAACCCAAGTTCCAGCTGTGTAAAATTTGCTTTAAAATTGCATGCAAGGCAGACATATATGCATATCATTGACCATAGCTTGTCTGTGCAAAGATCTTAACTAAATAATAATAATAATAATAATAATAATACAGAGCAAAAGAAAAACTGACAAGTTAAAATCCAGAGAACATGAAAACATCCTTGATGTTTTCTCTTCCTTCTTTAGTCCTTCCTTCTTGCCCCCCTCTCCCTCCAAACCTTCTACTCCTTCTCTAGTGATGAGGTTAAAACTGTACTTTACCTGAATTGTCTCTCCCACATGAATCTGAACTTTGCACAGAGCTAATAAAATAATAAAACCTAATTATAAATTTCCCGGCAGATTCATTAATTCATCTGTCAGATAATTAATCATTAGCATTTTAAATCTGATAAGTCCTATGCAGAGCTTCAATTTAGCCCTAGTAAATTCCATTAATAGTAGAGCAAAAAAGTTAAATTTTAGATCACATCTCTTCCTCCTCCTTGACTTGTTCTCCACCTTCTCTTGTTAAAATTATTATTTGTTCATATATTGCTGTCAGGTGTTTTACAAGAGTAACTGTCAGTCAGTGGAGCTCACAATTTAATATCCTTATTATAGTTGGTCTAATGCCTGCTGAAAGATAACTGCAATTTATGCAATTTAGAATAGTTATCTTCTGCTTCAATCTTGAACTTGAAAAATGGAAATGGCACTCTCTTTGTGGGATGTTCTGTAGGCAGATATAAATACTAAGGTCCTCTAGGTTCCTGTGATTCGATGTAAACAAATAAATGCCATACTACTGTGCTTACAGTGGCTGCAGCATAGACAGTCACCTGTTCACCATTGCATCCAAGCCTCACTAGAGTCGTCATATTGGGCAGTAGCACTGCACTAGAATGTTTTTACCTCTGGGAATGTGGCCAGCCTCAGTAATAATACATGCCTCCCAAAGAGAGATTGCTATTTACAGGCAGAGTGGAAAAGATGAATGTCCTTTACTGTAAAAATACAGTTCTCCTTTACCTTTAAGTTGCGCCTGCCCCTTTCTTCCTCTTTAAGCTGCTCCCATTGGTCAGTTGTCATCATCTTTATTCATTTGATGCTTGGTGTGATATTGGTGGCAGTGTTATTGGGCACTGAGCTTCAATTAATCTAGAACAGCTTTTTCTTTGAGAAGCCAGAACCCCAGGGCCTCATGAGAGAAAGGTTTTGCTTGTTGCATAGCAACCAAAAATATTTCCTGTTTACATTTCAAGTCAGTAGCGAAAATAACGTACTGAATAAAATTACTTTTTTTTTTATAATATTTATTTATAAATTATTTAGTCAGTGTTTGCCCATTGTAAAGTCTTACCTCTCCCTGATTTACATTCTGACATTTATCACATGTGGCAACATATTTAGTACTGTCAAGTGATGTCTGCAGAAAGTTTTTTCTTGGAGATTTATTTACAGAGGGACATATTGCTTGCTTGGTATTTTGAAATAGCTGTTATTTCCCACCATGCATCAAGGTTCACAGACAGCAAACCATGGTCATGACATCATGCTGTGGGAGGGGTTTCACCACAGTATCACCCATACAGACCCCCCTGATGATCTATTTGAGAAAAGGTAGGGATTTCCTGTGGGAAAGGGGGTATCGGCTACTGATTGGAATGAAGTTCAATCCTTGGTTAAAGTTCCTCTTTAAACTCTATTCACTTTTACTCAAATTCCGTTTTATGAGAAATACTAGGACTGAGGATATAATTCTTATATTAGATCTGCTTTGATGCATTTGACAAAGCACACGGTTGATTGTGGAGCAGTTGTTGGTGAGAGCATGATCTGCTTTGTAATGCTACGTACACACATGCGACAACGATCGTTCGTTAAGAACGACGAACGAACTTTTAATTGATGAAAGAACGACCTAAGTAAAGGTAGTTTTAAAATGTGTGTAACGATCTGATCGTTAGAACGAACGTTACATCACAGAAAGCAACTATTGCGCCTGCGCATAAAAATGAGAAGTTCCATGGAGAAATAGTGAAATGCGCATGTCAAGCCTAGTACGAACGATCGTTTCCAACGATGTACTACTTTTGCAAACGATCGTCGTTGGTTAAAATCCGCCGAGACAGAACTTTCTTTTGTAGCGATTTGGCTCGTTCGTCGTTTGCCTTAATAGTCGGTGGTTCGTTTTTTGTAACGATCGTCGTTGGTAAAGATCGGGGAACGATCGTTACAAACGACTATAGTCGCATGTGTGTACGCACCTTTAGTCTTTTCAATTTGCAAACTGGATTGACACTTTTAGCTGGAGAAGGATCTGCTGATTTCTGGATGTAGCTATCACTGTAGCCCTCAGGTCAGGTTGGGTTTTCTGGTTCCTCAGTGACCAGAATGCAATAGCGCCGCCAGGGGCGTAGCAATAGGGGTTGCAGAGGTTGCGACCGCATCGGGGCCCTTGGGCCAGAGGGGCCCGAAAGGCCCTCCCTCAACTACAGTATTAGCTCTCTAGTGGTCATGTGCTCATAATAATCCCTTCTATAGATGCTTTAAATAGTGATAATCATTAACAAACTGATCCCCATCCCCTTCTTGCACCTCTGACACTGTAGTTGCCATTGGCAGGTTTTGGTGCGCCGTATCAATTGTTATGTATAGAGTGCTTGGGGGGGCCCCATTGTAAAACTTGCATCGGGGCCCACAGCTCCTTAGCTACGCCACTGAGCCCGCCTAGCTTGTTATTGACTAGTTGTACACACTGTATGTACAGTTTTTAGGTTTTGTGTGGACAGTTTAAGTCGCGCTTCCTGTAATGCTTATACTTGTCACATATCAGGTCATTGCTGCTTTCTGACACGTTTGTGTGGTAGGATCATGTAGTTTTGTAATAGTGTAGTTTGTTTTGTGAGTACAAATTCTCCTTTTATAAAACAATGGTAAAAAAAAGTAGAAGTGAAATGGAGATTGAAGTGACACTGTCAGGATCACTGTGTACCCGTGCACACTAGGCAGCCTTACTACCTCTGCATCATTACCAGTTGTCACACACAGGACTCTCTTGAGCACCTGCTAGTCACCATAGTCTGTTCAGAATCCAAGCATGAGATCCCTAGTATCTCCCCACCTGTCATCTGCCTGAAATGCCTGTATTGGTGCAGAGGTCAGGTGATCACCAGGGGCAGGAGTGGAAAGGCCAGGGCAGAAAGAGTCGAATGAAGATGTGCTATGGGTGAGATGGAGCAAAATTGAGCTGGAAGAAGGCGTGGCTGATCTTCCAGTCTAGAAAGTCCACTGCAACTATTGGGACTTGAGGAAGAGCAGCAAGTGCTATAGAGTAGGCAAGATTGTTTATTATACAGCCTTACTCCCAGTTAGGGAAAGGATACTGTAGCCTCCCTGGCGGTATGGACGAGCTGAGTTCGTCCAGCAAAAACTTGCAAAAAACGTTAACGACGAGCTGAGCTCGTCCATGCCGACAGGGAGATTTCCTGTTTCTCTGCCCCGCCGGCTGCATTTTTTTCTAATCAGAGGGATTCCCCAGGATGGCTGGATGCCCGACTGCACGCTGTGGGTAGCGATCTGTGCTACCCACAGCGTGCAGAACAAGCATCCAGCCACCCTAGGGAATCCCTGGGCAGCCAGCGGGGCAGGGAATGTGCGGGGTTCCCCCCTGTATGCGGAGGCTATGTGGACGGGGGGATCCCCCTCTGTGCGGGTGGGGGGATCCCCCTTCTATGGTGGCTGTTGTAAGTGGGGATCCCCCTCTGTGCGGGTGGGGGGATCCCCCTTCTATGGTGGCTGTTGTGGGCGGGGATCCCCCTCTGTGTGGGTGGGGGGATCCCCCTTCTATGGTGGCTGTTGCGGGTGGCCTATTCCCCCCTCCCTCCCGATCTCCCCCTTCCCGATCTCCTCCCTCCCCCCTCTAAGCCCGTGGAGTAAATAGTTGTACTCACCAGAGGGCTTTCTCCAGCGATGCAGCAGCACTTCCTCCTCCATCTCCAAAGTCCCGGTCTCTGTACAGTTACATTACGAGGCTTGGTGACGTCACCAAGCCTCGTAATGTAACTATACAGAGAACGAGACTTCGGAGATGGAGGAGGAAGTGCTGCTGCCATCGCTGGAGAAAGCCCTCTGGTGAGTACAACTATTTACTCCACGGGCTTAGAGGGGGGGGGGGGGGAGATCGGGAGGGAGGGGGGAATAGGCCACCCGCAACAGCCACCATAGAAGGGGGATCCCCCCACCCGCACAGAGGGGGATCCCCGCTCACAACAGCCACCATAGAAGGGGGATCCCCCCACCCGCACAGAGGGGGATCCCCGCTCACAACAGCCACCATAGAAGGGGGATCCCCCCACCCGCACAGAGGGGGATCCCCCCGCCCACATAGCCTCCGCATACAGGGGGGAACCCCGCACATTCCCTGCCCCGCTGGCTGCCCAGGGATTCCCTAGGGTGTGCTTGTTCTGCACGCTGTGGGTAGCACAGATAGCTACCCACAGCGTGCTAGGAGGGGGGGGGGGACCGGGAGGGGGACATCTGGCTAAACACCTGGCTCACTATATACCTGGCTAAACACCTGGCTCACTATACATCTGGCTAAACACCTGGCTCGCTATACATCTGGCTAACTATACCTGGCTGCACATCTGGCTAACTATACAACTGGCTAACTATACCTGGCTGCACATCTGGCTAACTATACATCTGGCTAACTATACCTGGCTGCACATCTGACTAACTATACATCTGGCTAACTATACCTGGCTGCACATCTGGCTAACTATACATCTGGGTCTTATACTCACCATTGGCATGCTGATCCCTCGTCGCGTACCTCTGATAGCTTCCCCAGTGTCTTCTTCCATGTCCCTTGGCGGATATTGCTTCTCCCTCGGCGATCACATGTCCCCCGTTGATCGGCGTATATGACACCAGGGTCACACAGCGTCATCAACATCTTGCAGAAAACACTTTTTTTTTTTAAATTGAATTCAATACAATAACCTGTATTGAATTCAATATAAAAAAAAAATTGGTTGCAAAAAAAAATGGTTGCAAATTATTGGAAATTAATTGAAACACTTTTTGCACGGAAATCCTGGGGAAACTGAACGCCAGGGTGGTTAAACAGATTCTGTTTGGTTCTTCAATGGCTACAAACTGACGGTGCTACGTAAGGAAACCTGTAGGCTGGGTTCATAGTAGTCAGTTGTATAACTCAGGCGTTGTAATCACTGTGAACTGCAATGGAGACTGGACATAGACTTTATTACAAAGCCTGCATGCAGTGAGTTTAAAAAAAAAAAAAAAAAAAAAAAAAAAGTGATCTGTTACTGTGAACAGGCCCATAGAATTGTATGTGCAGTGAGTTGACATGCTGAATTTTTCTGCATCGCAACTGACCACTGTGAACAGGGGGTTAAAGTTTGCTGCCGCCTATTTTGCATACTTACCTCAGGAGTGTGAAACCACTGGGCCCTAAATAGGTTTCCCGGTCCCCCTCAGCCAGGCTGATCTATCGGTGAGGCCTCCGAAGCACTGCTGCACTGTGACTGCACAGTAGCACTGACCCAGTAGGGCTCCAGGGGAAAAAGCTGAGTCCAATCTGGTCCGTGCCATCGTGCAGGCAGCTTGCGCAGTAGCACGGATCCAATCAGGCTCTGCCTTTTGTTCCCGAAGCCCGAGTGGGTTCCATGATACTGTGCATGTGCACGCTGTTGACAAGTGGTTTTTCAGGGGTCCCAGTGCTGGGATGGCTTGGTGGAAGAGAACAGGGGTAGCCTCTGGTGGATCCATCATCTTCCACCTCCTGAGTACTCTGAAGTAACACTTTTTTTTTTTTTTTGTCCCCTACGGATAAACCTTTCATCCCTACTAAACTTTTGTAATGAAGTCCCTGACAGGGTTTTAACCGCTGCAGTTTTGCACAGGTATTATTGCTTACCACAGATGTGGTTTTAGTTATTTATTCCCCATAGCTGGCTTCTGCCATCATTCTGTTTTTTTTTTTTTTTCCTTTTGCCTGCATGGAAGCTGGCAATTTGCTGATGACATTACATTGTGCACAGAAAACAAATAATTCACAGCATTTTCTTATGTCACCATGAAGTGTTATGTGTCAAAGAATCAGGGCTGTGGAGTTGGTACAAAATTCATCCAACTCCAGACTCATGAAACCACCGACTGTGACCCAAAATTGCTCCGACTCCTCGACTTTGAATCCTCTGTCCAGGGGTGTCAAACTCAATCACACAAGGGGCCAAAATCTAAAACTTAGTCTATGTCACTGGCCAAATTGTTTATTAAGATTTCACTTTTATAGAACAGCCTATGGTCTGGAACCCACTAGAGCGTGTTTTTGAGCGTTTAGGGAGCGCTTTAACCACTTAAGGACCGGCTGAGTTTTTAATGATCTGTGCTGCGTGGGCTCTTCAGCCCCCAGCAGAGATCAGGTTTCAGGCAGGGCGATCAGACTTCCTCCCCCCCCCCCCTTTTTTCCCACTAGGGGGATGTCCTGCTGGGGGCCTGATCGCTGCCTATTTGTGGGTAGGGGGGGGCGCCTCAAAGCGGATTTCTTCCCCGGGTGTTTACATTTAGCCTGCGAGCCGCGATCGGAGGCTCGCACACTGTTCACGGAGGGCCCCCCCCCCCCCCGCCGCCGTGAACTGACAGGAAACGTTTCCATGGAAAACCACATGCGACCAGCTGCCGCCTATCGGCGTTAGCTGGTCGTTAAGTGGTTAAATCGCTAGCAATTTCCCTGAATGCTCTGCCAATGTAAATGGATGGGGCAGATTTCATTAGAGCGATTGTGATTAGGGAAATCGCAATCACAGGACATACAGCGTTTTGTGAGCGGTTTCATTCTAATGTATTGTATAGGAGCAGGGAAAACGCTGCAAAAATCTTGCAAAATGCTATCACAAATTGCTAGCTGTTGCGATAGCGCTTTGCACTTTTTTACTGGGTTCCGGGCTTCAAACTAAGTGACGTAACGATAGCGAACAAGGGGGGCCAGCCCCTCCCCCTTCTGCAGAGGAGCGCTGTGAAACAATTTAATATTTACTTGCCCCAGTGCTGCTTCGGCAGAAAAGGATCAAGATGAAATGTGATCTAAGGCAAGACGCTAGTCTCTCTCTCCCCCCCCCCCCCCTCCCCAAATAGACAAGATGTACATTTGAAGCTCTGAAGGGTCACATAAAAGGCAAGGAGGGCAATATTCAGCCCGCAGTCCTTGTGCTTGACACCTGTGGTTTATTATTATTATTATTTAGTATTTATATAGCGCCGACATATTACGCAGCGCTGTACAGTGTATATATATATATTGTCTTGTCACTAACTGTCCCTCAAAGGAGCTCACAATCTAATCCCTACCATTGCCATATGTCTATATTATGTAGTGTAAGTCTAGGGCCAATTTTTAGGGGGCAGCCAATTAACTTATCCGTATGTTTTTGGAATGTGGGAGGAAACCGGAGTGCCCGGAGGAAACCCACGCAGACACGGAGAGAACATAAAAACTCTTTGCAGATAGTGCCCTGGCTGGGATTCAAACCAGGGACCCAGCGCTGCAAGGCGAGAGCGCTAACCACTAAGCCACCGTGCTGCGGTTTAGTCTAATACTTACCAGGGCTATGGAGTAAATCCGACTCCTCAGTTTATAAAAGCCACCGACTCCAGGTACCCAAAAATTGCTCCAACTTCTCAACTCAGACTCCACAGCCCTGCAGAGAATTAAGAAAAAATTACTTTAGGTTCAATTTAGGTTCACTGTAAGGTCACTCCAAGATGTAGTATTTTCATACACTTTGGACTACTGCTAGCTTGCTCATTCACAGCGAGGAGTTTGCAGCCTCAGTTCCTGTTTCTGGACCTGTATACCTTATAAAATTTCAAGAACTCTTTGTGCTCTCTTGGCAGTATTTTGTTCAAAGATAGTATACAGGTTTACTTAATGCCTACAGAATTGTCAGCATTTGAACTTGAGCTACGAAACTTTCTATTTTCTTTTACATGTTTTGACTGAAAATGTATTTTTAGGACTTGTGTAAGTATTTCCGTTTTTAAAATCTGAAGCTTCTAGCCGTCTGTCTTGTTGGTGCTGCTGAACCTGTTTGTGTGGGAGAGGGAGGAGCTCTTGGCTCTGAGGTAGAGGTGTGACTAGCAGGTGCTACCTGATCCTGACTTATTAAATATTCAGTAGACCTGTGCTTGTTCTCCAGTGTCTGACTGACTCTGGAAAACTACAAGAACTTGATCGGCTGCATTCCGAGTGAAAGAGGCCTTTTTTGTAAATGGAAAAGTGCAATTAATTCATCTCTCAAGGGATACATTTTTAGCCATGCTGCCTTGTGCAGGATTTGATTTATTTATATCCTAAAAGTCATGGGCCAAATTGTTTATTAAGGTTTAAAATTTATTGAACAGTCTCCAAATAAGTGACACAACTATAGTGAACGTGGGGTGGGGGTGGCAGATTCTCCCCCTTCTGCAGAGTAGCGCAGTGGAGCAGTTTAAAGAGAACCCAAGGCAGCAATCCTAATAGGACCCAGAGGCATGTTGTGTGCACAATTACATGCCTCTGGGTCATTGTATCGCCACTGCCAGCGCCCCCCCCCCCCTCCCGCGCTCTGCTGTCCCCCCTTAAAAGATTGCCAGGCTAGCGACAATCTGCTTGTCGCTAGCCTGCGTTATTTATGTGAGGCTGTCAATCAGCCTCCTCCTCACCGCCGCCTCCATGACAGGCTCCCCCCGGCGCTCTCCGGCTCTGTTAGCTTCCTCCAATAGGAAGCCAAGCCGCGACCCAGGAAGTACTTCTGGGTCGCAGCTTGGCTTACTATTGAAGGAAGCTAACAGAGGCAGAGAGCGGCGGGGGGAGCCTGTCATGGAGGAGGAGGCCCACTAACAGTGCATGTTTTGTGGAAGTCCACAGAGGTAGTTAATCAGCTCTGCTGAGACACTAATTACCCCACCTGTGAATGATTGTGGTTTCTTGCAAAACATGTACTGTTGGTGGACCTTGAGGACAGGGTTGGGGAACTCTGCCTTAAAGGACGCCTAAAGCGAAAATAAACGAATGAAATAAACAATTGTATCTATCTTCCTTCTCCTAAAAAGTTTTATAACTGTTTAAAATAAGTTTTAACAGTTTTTTTTTATTGTTTTTGCTCAATGACACATTCATTGAAGTATGCCAGAGCTAACATTTATGAACTATTGAAAATTTTTATCTCTTTCCTGCTTTCAGAAGCCATTTTATGCCAGGAAAGTGTTCTTTAGTTGGAATTTATTATCAGTGAGGGTCACACTGTAGTCACTTCCTGTCTGGACTGAGCCAGCCACTTACACGCCTGATATTTAACTCTTTAAGGCAGAGAAAGGAAAAAAAGGAACACATAGTTATTTGTGTGCTTGCATACCCATGCCTATCTCCTCATGTCACACGTCACTTCGGGTTTCCTTTAATATTCTAACAGCAGCTGCTCTTGCTTTTCAGCAAATGAAGGCACTATACAAAATGTCAGTTATGCATAAAACCTATTGTTTAATAATAGTCACTTTCAGGACAACATGAGTATCATATGGGAAAAGCAGACAATGTGGTCAATTCACAAATAACACGCAAACGAGTTCATGAGCCGTTCGCCACCACCACACAGTGTGATAAATGGGGGGGGGGGGGGTGCTATAATGTCCAAACCAGGGTAAATAAATAGAACAGTCTGGAATCCAGGTATAGGCTGTAGCTAGTGCAGGAGGCCATCAATTGGGATCTGCAATCTTGGGCTCAAAATCCTCAGTGAAGCAACGCAGCATTTGGGTAAACCTTTAGCTTGGATTTTGCAAACACAAGAAGTGCCCCGCAGCAGGTGTCTTAGTCTACACACTCTGTGTAATGGGCAAGCGTGATTAGTTCCGTCAGCGACGGCCACATGGTGCATAGATCCCCTAGAGCTCCGTGCGGTTCTCCAGGTACCTGGTGTGGATAGGTGGTTTGGTGACGTCTGCAAGCCGCGTGTGTGCACAGCCACACCCACCAACATGTTTTGGTCACATTCCGTACCCTTGTTAGGGTGTCAATGAAGGCACTACTCACCTCTGCAGGCCGTAGAAATCAGCTCTATCCAGACCCCTCTTGCCCCCTTTCCTGTCGACCATGTCCACACACAACACCACACACCACCACCACCTCTTGAGCTCTATGGCAAGATGACTGAGTGGCAGCTTGGCCACATCCTGATTGAGTGGCCTCTAAAACAAGCAGCAGAAATAGAAAAATTATAAATGTTTTGGAGCCTACAAAATTGTCTGGGCAGAGGCAACTCCAGGAGAACATTTTATTTTAGTTTTAGCAATATAGGTTTACAGGGAGTGCAGAATTATTAGGCAAATTAGTATTTTGACCACATCATCCTCTTTATGCATGTTGTCTTACTCCAAGCTGTATAGGCTCCAAAGCCTACTACCAATTAAGCATATTAGGTGATGTGCATCTCTGTAATGAGAAGGGGTGTGGTCTAATGACATCAACACCCTATATCAGGTGTGCATAATTATTAGGCAACTTCCTTTCCTTTGGCAAAATGGGTCAAAAGAAGGACTTGACAGGCTCAGAAAAGTCAAAAATAGTGAGATATCTTGCAGAGGGATGCAGCACTCTTAAAATTGCAAAGCTTCTGAAGCGTGATTATCGAACAATCAAGCGTTTCATTCAAAATAGTCAACAGGGTCGCAAGAAGCGTGTGGAAAAACCAAGGCGCAAAATAATTGCCCATGAACTGAGAAAAGTCAAGCGTGCAGCTGCCAAGATGCCACTTGCCACCAGTTTGGCCATATTTCAGAGCTGCAACATCACTGGAGTGCCCAAAAGCACAAGGTGTGCAATACTCAGAGACATGGCCATGGTAAGAAACGCTGAAAGACGACCACACAAGCTGAAACGTCAAGACTGGGCCAAGAAATATCTCAAGACTGATTTTTCTAAGGTTTTATGGACTGATGAAATGAGAGTGAGACTTGATGGACCAGATGGATGGGCCCGTGGCTGGATTGGTAAAGGGCAGAGAGCTCCAGTCCGACTCAGACGCCAGCAAGGTGGAGGTGGAGTACTGGTTTGGGCTGGTATCATCAAAGATGAGCTTGTGGGGCCTTTTCGGAAGTCTGCATCCTTCAAGAAAAAACACGATTTTCATGCAGGACAATGCTCCATCACACGCATCTAAGTACTCCACAGCGTGGCTGGGAAGAAAGGGTATAAAAGAAAAATTAAGGACATGGCCTCCTTGTTCACCAGATCTGAACCCCATTGAGAACCTGTGGTCCATCATAAAATGTGAGATTTACAAGGAGGGAAAACAGTACACCTCTCTGAACAGTGTCTGGGAGGCTGTGGTTGCTGCTGCACGCAATGTTGATGGTGAACAGATCAATACACCGACAGAATCCATAGATGGCAGGCTTTTAAGTGTCCTTGCAAAGAAAGGTAGCTATATGGGTCACTGATTTGTTTTTGTTTTGTTTTTGAATGTCAGAAATGTATATTTGTGAATGTTGAGATGTTATATTGGTTTCACTGGTAAAAATAAATAATTGAAATGGGTATATATTTGTTTTTTGTTAAGTTGCCTAATAATTATGCACAGTAATAGTCACCTGCACACACAGATATCCCCCTAAAATAGCTACAACTAAAAACAAACTAAAAACGACTTTCAAAAATATTCAGCTTTGATATTAATGAGTTTTTTGGGTTCATTGAGAACATGGTTGTTGTTCAATAATAAAATTATTCCTCAAAAATACAACTTGCCTAATAATTCTGCACTCCCTGTAGGACCTCTTTTTGGCTTGTATTGCTGTCCTTGAAATTTTCTTTCATTTTAGATTAGATAAATCTCTCCTAGAGTGAGTGAGACAGCAATAAGACATCTTTTGTAATGCGGGGAAGAGTGAAAACCAAGCGGACCAATGTGCTGTAAGTACTGCCATGTTTGCTCCTGCCAATGACTACCCTCCTCTTCTAGTTCATCCTGATCTTAGCTACTCTTTCCCAGAACGTCCCTGGGACAGCACCCCTCCTCTGAGACTTGTCTCCCCTCCCAATTCTGGACAGGAAGCTATTAAACAAACAAATTTGCATAATGGACAGCAGTACATGTATAAATACAAGCCACTTACAATGATCCTCAGTTGTTTTTCCTGTCCTGGACAGGAGCGGATGGAGGGGCCTCGGTGCTCCCATGTCAGGTGGCAGGTGCAGCGTGTGGGGCAGGCAAGGACGGGCTGAGCAGGGGACTCAGTGTGCTATGCGCCCAGCGTGGTGGAGGCTTCTCCTTAGAGTGCGGAAGTTTTATGGACGGCAGAGCGCTAACCGGAAGTTCCGGCGGAAGCGCGATGTCATGTGCAGGCGTCCCACATGACTGGTCACATGATCAGGCCTGGTTGCAGGCCCGCGGCGGTGATCATTACGCCGATTGGCTGCTGGGAACAGAGGCAGCTGCTGGCAATTAAGGAGGAGGAGGGTAAGATTTAAAAAGATCTGTTGTTTGTCCATGACTCAATGCTGTTTGGTGGATCATGGAGGACGCCGCAGGCCTTTCCTCACTGCAATCTGCAGGGACTGGCTCTGAACCCTCTCTGGTGAGACATTGTTTGCGCTGTTTCTGCGGATTATGCTGTTTAAGTTACACTGAGGGGACTGATAGTTTTTTCTTATCTATATTTTTCAGCCTAAACTTCCAAAAGCTGACAAAGATAAGGAAAAGGATAAATCATCTCAGTCCACTCTGAGTAAACACTCATCATCCTCCAAAGAAAGACGATGTGCTATCTGCAATAATCGCATATCATCATCTGCTCTTTCATCTAAGAAATTATGTCAGTATTGTACAGATAAAATTGTCAAGGATGAATCCCCAGTAGTTTTCAAAGACTTAATGGGATGGATGCGCTCGGAGATGTCTTCAGCCCTAAACGAAATTAAGGATTCTGCTATAGCATCATCCTCATCAGCTGTAGCAGATCCTATGGAGGACATCCCCCCTTTGGAGGGCACTTCCCCTATGGAGGGCACTTCGGCTATTCCTGATGTCACTGTCCCTATACCTTCCCTATCTGTTCCTAAGAGAAAGAGGGGAGAGGATTCAGAGGAGTCAGAAAATTCTGGGGTAGGAGGGTGAAATATCTTCCTTTTGAAGAGATTTCCGCTGAGGATACATCTGATAGACCAGACAAAGGGCAGAAATGTGCTTTTTCTCCGGAGCTAATGAAGAATCTACTATCTGATATGCATACGGCTATGGGTATTACAGTTGAACAGAGAACTTTGACACCCTTGGATCAGATGTACGAAGGTTTGTCAGATCCCCAGTCCAGTTTTATCCCAGTTCATTCTTCTCTAAAAAATATGATTAAGAAGGAGTGGGATGAACCTGAAAAGAGAGCCTTTTGGCCTCGTTCATTAAATCGTAGATACCCGTTTTGTGCGGAGGACCAGAAATTCTGGGGTACATCTCCCAAGCTTGACCCATCTTTTTCCAGGGTGTCAAAGAAAACAGATTTGCAGTTCGAAAATTTTGGAAACCTAAAGGATCCAATTGACAAAAAAGCGGTTAATCTCCTCAGAAGAGCATGGGAGTCCTCATCACTAACTTTTAAACCTGCAGTAGCTTCAACAGCAGTGGGTAGGTCCCTGAAATACTGGTTGATGGAAACACAGGACAAGATTGCTTCTGGTGTTCCTAGGGAGGAGATATTGAAGGACTTTCCAAAACTATTCAATTCCACCAATTATCTCACTGATGCAGCAGATGATACGGTGAAGTTGACAGCCAGGACCACGGCTTTAGTAAATTCTGCTAGACGTGGTATATGGGTAAAGACGTGGCAGGGAGATAACTCTTCCCGCTCTAAATTATGTAGTCTACCTTGTGAGGGGGAATTTCTTTTTGGCTCAAAGTTAGAGCAGACTTTGGAAAGAACTGCTGATGCTAAAAAGAATTTTCCTGTTAAAAGGAGGACCTTTCCACCCAAACGCTCCTTTCGTTCCTCTAAACCAGAACAAGACCCCAAGACTTCATCGAGAAAGAGATGGGGTCCAAGTAGGCCTCAGAAAGCCAAATCAAATTTTGCCCATACCTCCCAGCAAAATAAACAATGACGTCAGGATCCCGGTGGGGGGAAGACTGGCCCATTTTTACGAGCAGTGGCTCCTTCTTCCTCAAAATCTCTGGTTACAGAAAATTGTGTTGGAAGGGTATGCCATAGAATTTCAGTATTCCCCCCCCCCCCCCCCCCCCGCGAAGGTTCTGGGTAAATCAAAGGCCAAAGACAGAAATTCAAACATTGGCATTACAAAACGAAGTGACTATGTTACTACAAAAAAGAGTTATCAGAGAGGTCCCATCATGCCAGAGGGGTCAGGGATATTATTCGCCAGTCTTTCTTGTAAAAAAGCCTCAGGGGGGAGTTCCGCTTCATCCTCAATCTGAAAGGGTTGAACAAAGCCGTAAAATATCGAAGATTCAGGATGGACAATATCACCTCTGTTATAAGTCTGTTACAGAAGGATTGCTTCCTGGCATCATTGGATCTCAAGGACGCCTATCTACACATCCCGATAGAGCTACAGTCTCAGCAGTTCCTAAGATTTGCCATCAGCATTCAGGAAGAGGTAAGGCACTTCCAGTTTAAAGGATACCACAACTGACATGTGGCATAATGAGATAGACATGGGTATGTACAGTGCCTAGCACACAAATAACTATGCTGTGTTCCTTTTTTTCTTTCTCTGTCTGAAAGAGTTAAATATCAGGTATGCAAGTGGCTGACTCAGCCCTGACTCAGACAGGAAGTGACTACAGTGTGACCTTCACTGATAAGAAATTACCATTTTTACCTCTGTCCTGCTCTCAGAGGCCATTTTCTGCTAGGAAAGTGGTTTATAGTTGGAATTTCTTATCAGTGAAGGTCACACTGTAGTCACTTCCTGTCTGAGTCAGGACTGAGTCAGCCACTTACATACCTGATATTTGCCTCTTTCAGGCAGAGAAAGAAAAAAAGGAACACAGCCTAGTTATTTGTGTGCTAGGCACTGTACATACCCATGTCTATCTCATTATGCCACATCTCAGTTGTGGTATCCTTTAACGCTTTACCTTCTGGATTAGCCTCGGCTCCTTGGTTGTTCACGAAGGTCATGTCCGAGGTCTTAGCTGTTTTGAGGAAAAGATCTATTAATGTTTTGGCCTACCTGGATGATCTTTTGTTTTGGGGTGAATCAGTAGATTCCTTGAAAATCCAGATTAATTCAGCTCTGGAATTGCTCCAATCTCTAGGATGGCTTATTAACTGGTCTAAATCATCTATTCAACCTAAACAGACTATGGAATATTTAGGTTTTGTTATTTCTACTTGTGATGAGAAAGTGTTTTTGCCTCAGAGAAAGATAACTGCTATTCTTAATACTGTTCTTTCTTTTCAGACCACAGGTGCCATTACGCTAAGAATGGCTATGTCGGTTCTAGGCCTTCTAACCTCCTCCTTCCCTGCAGTCCAGTGGGGACAACTCCATTCAAGAATACTTCAAAATTGGATCCTAAGAAATTGGAACAGAAAGGTGACGTCCTTAGAAAGAAGGTTGCTAATTCCTTTCAGAGTAAAGGCAGCTCTCAGCTGGTGGCAGAATCCAGTACGTCTGTCCGAAGGTCGACCGTGGTTTTCTCCAGTCGAAAAAATCATGACAACAGACGCCAGCTCCTGGGGATGGGGGGCTCATATAGACTCACTACCAGCACAGGGTCGGTGGTCCACTTTGATGAAAGGAAGATCGTCAAACAGCAGAGAGTTACAGGCAGTATGGATGGGCCTACTTCACTTTCGCAATTACATCAGCCACTGTCATGTTCTAGTACGTTCAGACAACGCCAGTGTAGTGGCATACATCAACAGGCAAGGAGGGACGAAGAGTCACCTTTTATGGTCTCAGACCTCAAAGATCCTATTGTGGGCAGAGAAAAATTTAAAATCCATCAGAGCAGTGCATCTGAGGGGTGTAAACCATTATCTTGCGGATTACCTAAGCAGATCGGCTCTAAAGCAGGACGAGTGGGCCCTGAACTCGGAGGTTTTCCAGGAGATCTGCATGACATGGGCACATCCAGAAGTGGATCTATTTGCAAGGAGGAGCAACGCAAGGTGTCAACTCTTTTGTTCCCTATGGCCCCAGGACAGGCCATGGGCGATAGATGCCTTTTCGATAGATTGGAGTGTCAGACTAATGTATGCTTTTCCCCCTCTATCCCAAATTCCGAAGGTTCTCAGCAAGATTTGTCGAGACAGGGCTCGATTAATTCTGATAGTTCCGTTTTGGCCGAAAAGACCGTGGTTCAGTCTATTACAGAGGTTATCGATCAGTCCTCCGTTGCTTTTGCCTCAACGTCTGGATCTATTGCAGCAGGGGCCAGTTTGTCATCCAAATCTTCAGCAGATGCATCTCTCTGCATGGAACCTGAGTGGAACATTCTAAAATCTAAGGGGTTTTCAGATGGTCTTTCGGAAACCTTAATTCAAAGTCGAAAGAAAGTGACAAGAGTAATTTATCAGAAGGCCTGGCGAATCTATAATAGCTGGTGTTTGGAGAGATCTATGGATGTTCATTCATCGACATCAGTTTTAGAATTCCTGCAGGCAGGGTTTGAAAAAGGACTGAGTATTAGTACGTTAAAAGTTCAGACAGCGGCAATCAGTGTTTTCCTACAAAGAAGACTAGCCCAGGAGGAGTTCATTCTTCGTTTTTTTCAGGCAATTAAGAGGTTACGTCCAGTGTTGGTTCCGAGAACACCGTCTTGGGATCTAAACATAGCCTGTAAGACTATGTGTGGTCCTCCCTTTGAGCCAATTGACCAAGTTTCGGAAAAACTGTTATCCTTGAAGATGGCATTTCTTCTTGCGATTACTTCGGCAAGAAGGGTAGGAGAGTTGCAGGCTTTGTCAATTAAGCCTCCCTACTGTATTATTTCAGAAGACAAGGTTACTTTGAGGCCAGATATTGCCTTCCTTCCAAAAGTAGTTTCAACTTTTCACAGAACTCAGGAGATATTTCTTCCTTCATTTTGCGAGAAACAGTCTAATGAGAAAGAAAAACAGCTTCATTGTCTGGACGTCAGAAGGTGTCTACTTCAATACTTGGAGAGGTCTAAATCATGGAGGAGGACAGATGCTTTGTTCATCCTGTTTGCTGGAAAGAATAGGGGGCTCCGTGCATCAAAGCCAACTATTGCTAGATGGATAAGACAAGCTATTCTAATGGCATATCAATCACAGGGTAAGGTCCTTCCAACATCTGTCAAAGCTCATTCTACAAGAAGTGTCGCAACCTCATGGGCAGAGAGGGCTGGAGCTTCCATTGAGCAGATTTGTATAGCGGCTACCTGGTCCAGCCAGAACACATTTGTAAAACTTACAGACTAAATTTATTATCAAGTGGTGATCTAGCCTTTGGTAGAAAAGTTCTACAGGCAGTAGTCCCACCCTAATGAGAATCTTGTTTATCGTCTCAGAGGAGGGGTGCTGTCCCAGGGACGTTCTGGGAAAGACCACACTTACCTTCGGTAAGGTCTTTTCCAGTAGTCCAGGGGACAGCACCCCTACTTCCCACCCTATGTGGGAAACTATTAAGAAGAAATTTTGCAAGCATAGTATGGTGAGTCCGGGTCATCTTTGTTATTACTGAGGATCATTGTAAGTGGCTTGTATTTATACATGTACTGCTGTCCATTATGCAAATTTGTTTGTTTAATAGCTTCCTGTCCAGAATTGGGAGGGGAGACAAGTCTCAGAGGAGGGGTGCTGTCCCCTGGACTACTGGAAAAGACCTTACCGAAGGTAAGTGTGGTCTTTCCACTTTAGGTGTGGCTTGTTTAGTATCCTCACACAGACTTTGCACCAGTGCCGTGACCAGACAATAGCCACTTTGGGGAAGGGTGGTGGGTCCAGGTTGGTAGGGATGCATGGTTGCAGTCAGAATTTGATACCACTGGGGGGGACCTGCTGAAGATTGACAGAGCCCATTTGCTTCATGCAGTGACAGGTTGGCAAGGTAGCCTAATAATCCCCTATGTCTATAAAGCACTAATTGAGAGAGTTTTTTTTGTGACGATATAGGCCTAAAGACTTCAGGCCTGCAATTGCTTCGCCTCCTTTTTTTTACTTGTTTACTCGTAAACATGTTTTTAGTCAACCTAAACTTTTACTTCTGTACAACTTTACATAACATCAAGGCGTTTAACTTTTATGATCTCATCCACCCAGATTTCGGTTTCTCAAAGCAGGTTGCTTGTCTTAGAAATACTGACTAAAGAACTGCTATGTAGTTGTCAAGTTTTTCTTTTTTTTTTTTTTTTTTTAACGTCAAATTTTTATACATTTTTCTGGAACATGTAAAATGTTACATACCAAGACATTGTAAATTGGTACAGAGAAAGGCAGTTAACATTGTGTATATGTAAACATGAGATGTGATCATCATTTATAAACCATAACATTCTATAACAGTAACAGTAAAAACTTCGTCCTTTACTTCAAAAACTTCACGACGTGGCTAACTGTGACATTATGGCCAAGTACAGTTATTAGGGCAATTTGTATGTTGTGTGAGTCTGTGCTCCATATCAAGATTAAAGTTGAAAGTGCGCACAATTGCATCTATTGTAGGTGAAGATGGGTCTTTCCAATTTGTGCTAATGGCTTGTCTAGTTGCACATAGGATATTTGTCGTATTTAGGCGAGCTTCCTTTGGGATATTTGTGAGGCCTATATGTAGTAGTGCTAATAGAGGATTTGGGGGTATTGTTGTGTTGTATTTGTCAAGTTTTTACACAATCTATTTTTATTGAAATTTTACCACAGAAAATTTCAAGGCTGTGGAGTCGGTACAAAAATCTTCCAACTCCGACTCCTCAGTTTATGAAACCACCGACTCCAACTCCGGGTACCCAAAATGACTCCGACTCCTTAGTCTAATACTTACCAGGGCTGTGGATTTTGTACAAAATTCTCCAACTCCTCAGTTTCTCCGACTCAGACTCCAACTCCGGGTACCCAAAATTGCTCTGACTCCTCCACTCCAACTCCGACTCCACAGCCCGCTGGAAAATTTTGCATAGTTTATAACCACAGGAAGAAGTATTTTGTTTGGTCAGTCACTCTCACACTCAGTAAGTCAGTGACTCTCGCATTCGGTCAGTTATAAATCTGATTATCTGAATCTAGAACACAATATATTCATTCTTATATACTGTATGTATAATACTGTCAATGTTGCTCTAAAAGTGATATGTATTTCTCCATTGAGGCAGGGGTCACACTTACCGGCTTTCGTACGCGTTTTCTGCACAGAAAAACTGACTTCAACTGAGAACTCATGTTAATCAATAAGCAAGGTCACACTTTAATGCAGATTTCGCATGCAGAAAAAAACCTTACATCTTGCGCAATTTGTCAGTTTTCTCTATAAATTACATTAGCTGCTGTAAGGCAGGGGTCACACTTGTCTTTCAGTTTTCTGCAAAGTGTAGAAACTGAAAGACAAGTGTGACCCCTGCCTCAGGGGTTGTCAGAGCACTGTAAATAGTCAAACTCCATGCTGATAGTATTCTGACCCAGGTTTGTACCAGGGATTCCGGTGCGCAAGCAATTTTTCCCTTTTAAGAATTCATGGAGAAGCACATGATTAACTTATCAGGTAGTTGATGTATGCTTCTCTGGTTGGTCAGGATCACGTGACCTTGTCTCACGTTTGCTTCCTGTGTGACCGGCCAATACTTGCGCAAAAGGTGGATCAGCGCATCACCAGGCCGCCTCCGAATGGCCTCGAATCAGAGGTGCGCTGAGCCCCCACAGAAACTGCAAACGCACCTTGAACCCAAACAGAAGCTCTGCATATACACCAAAAGCAAAGCTGTTAAGTGGGAGCAGCTGACCAAAATTGAATTAAATTAGTACATGGCAAGGAAATGAACAGCGCTACTTAAAAACAGACAAGTGCCTACCTGCAAAAGAGTGCAAGCCCCACTTGTGGGATATAATACGCACCGAGCATACACATGATCTGTCTACCACTGGAGGATGTTGGTTTCTTGTAACAGCTTGCATGCAACCTATTAAGTACTCGTCCCTCCCACTGCGAAGAAGTCAATCCTCCATGGGAGGGGCCTAACACTAACTAAATCCTAACCTATGTATATGCATAGCCTGGGTGCGGCTAATCAAGTAAAATCAAAAATTGAAAATTGTGCAAAAGGTGGATCAGCGCATCACCAGGCCGCCTCCGAATGGCCTCGAATCAGAGGTGCGCTGAGCCCCCCCAGAAACTGCAAACGCACCGTGAACCCAAACAAATTGACCGGCCAATCCTTACCTAGACAGTTATATGTGCAAGTGATCTACTTACTTCAGCTAGTAGTTTAGTTCAGGGGTCCTCAGAATTTTTCCGCAAAGTACCAGTTCCCTATTCGTCAGACTGCTTAAAGAGACTCCGTAACAAAAATTGCATCCTGTTTTTTATCATCCTACAAGTTCCAAAAGCTATTCTAATGTGTTCTGGCTACACTTTCTGCTATCACAGTCTCTGTAATAAATCAATGTATCTTTCCCCTGTCAGACTTGTCGGCCAGTGTCTGGAAGGCTGCCAAGTTCTTCAGTGTTGTGGTTCTGCTATGAACTCCCCCTTTTCAGGCCCCTCTCTGCACACTGCCTGTGTGATATTTAGATTAGTGCAGCTTCTCTCTGCTCTCGTATCTTTTACAAGCTGGATAAAGTGTCCTCTGAGCTGGCTGGGCTTTCACATACTGAGGAAATTCAGACAAGAGCAAAGCTGTTTGCAGGAAGAAAAGAGCAGCCTGAAACTTCAGTGCATGAGAGCAGAAGGGGGAAAGAAACACACAAATGATCTCTTGAGATTCAAAAGGAAGGGTGTATACAGCCTGCTTGTGTATGGATGTATTTTGTATGTGTGGACATACTGTACATCAACCTACTTCCTGTTTTGGTGGCCATTTTGTTTGTTTATAAAAAAAACTTTTTAAAACTGTTTTTAACCACTTTTAATGCGGCGGGGAGCGGCGAAATTGTGACAGAGGGTAATAGGAGATGTCCCCTAACGCACTGGTATGTTTACTTTTGTGCGATTTTAACAATACAGATTCTCTTTAAGGGCTGGACTATAAAAAAAATAAAAATAAAATATATATATATATATATATATATATATATATATATATATATATATATATATATATTCATATTCATTGAGTGAAATACGTTTTTGAACCCTCTAACCATAAAAGACTTAATACTTAGTGGAAAAACCCTTGTTTGCAAGCACAGAGGTCAAACGTTTCTTGTAATTGATGACCAAGTATATGTATTTTGGACGTACTAATGGTCTAGCACCATACAAAATAAATGGGATACAGTTGGGGACATCAAACTTGGAGAAGGACTTAGGAGTACTCATTGACAACAAGTTAAATAATCGTACTCAATGCCAAGCAGCTGCAGCTAAAGCTAACAAAATTTTGGGATGCATTAAAAGGGAAATAAAAACTCGAGATGCTAGCATAATATTGCCCCTGTTTAACTCTCTAGTAAGGCCACATCTGGAATATGGAATTCAGTTCTGGGCACCACATTACAAAAAAGATATTGCAGTTTTAGAGCAGGTGCAGAGACGAGCAACAAAATTGATGCGTGGGATGGAAGGTCTCACTTATCGAGAAAGGTTAGATAAACTGGGTTTATTTAGTCTAGAGAAAAGACGCCTTAGAGGGGATCTAATTAACATGTATAAATACATCAGAGGGCAATATAATACCTTGGCGGATGAGCTTTTTGTCCCTAGGCCTTCTCAAAGGACTAGAGGACATGATCTGCGCATGGAGGAAAAACGTTTTAACCATTTATTTAGGAAAGGGTTCTTTACAGTAAGAGTGATTAAGATGTGGAATGCATTGCCACAGGTAGTCGTTATGGCAAACTCTATACCTGCATTTAAAGGGGGCTTAGATGCTTTCCTTGCGTTGAAAGACATCCATGGCTACAATTACTAGGTAATGCCTAATGATGTTGATCCAGGGATTTTATCTGATTGCCATCTGGAGTCGGGAAGGAATTTTTCCCTTTAGGGGCTAATTGGACCATGCCTTGTAAGGGTTTTTTCGCCTTCCTCTCGATCAACAGGGATATGTGAGGGAGCAGGCTGGTGTTGTACTTTATACTGGTTGAACTCGATGGACGTATGTCTTTTTTCAACCAAAATAACTATGTAACTATATATATATATATATATATATATATATATATATATATATATATATATATATATATATATATATATATATATATATATATATATATATATATATATATATATATATATATATATATATACACAGTAGTTTGATTGTATTTTCGTGAGCAATGCCATTAAGTTTCTTTTTTTCATTAAAAATTAAAGCATGCCAAATAAAATAAAGCAAGGGTCCCATGTAATGAGTGCTGCAATAATGGTCGAGATATAACAAGTGCAGCCGTGGCGTCGCACAAGTGCAACCATGGCAACGGTCGCGCACAAGTGCAGCCAAGGCATCCCTCGCGCACCTGGTGTTATATTGTGTTATTAGTCATTCCCACTGTACTATCAGAGATTCTTTCTTGGAGAGTGAGAACAACTTGGCCAACCTTCCAGATAGAGATGATGATATTGATCTTTTCTGTAAGCCAGGATTACACCACAGAAAGCAAAAGAACAGATCTGGTATTCTGGCTGGCACTGTCCTTTCTTTCTGTAATTTACCACATCTCAAGAGAGCAGTTGTGTAAACATAGTCCTCTCTGAATTATCTAGCATTGGCACAGAATCTGCCCTGTATTAGGTGGAACATTGTACTGCAAACAGAGTTAGAGCATAAAGAACACCTTATTCCAGAGGAATAGAAAGTTCAAATAAGACTCAAGCCTGAGAATACAGAAGTGCAGATGAAGAAAAGTCAGTGTAGTATACATACCTTATTAATCAATTAGGATTCATGCCCACACTAATGCTGTCGTAACTCTTAAATCCAAGATAGCACAAACCAGCACAGGGAAATGGGGCTGGCAGCTATCAAAGTGTCAGGCTAAGGCCCCATTCACACAGCACGCGTTGCCGTCCGGATTTCGGCAACGCGTGCAGGAGGCAGACACGCATGGCATCAGACAGTGCATAGACTGCACTGTCTGATCTTCACACTGCATGCGTTCCGGACCAGTGTGGTCCGCGAACGCATGCTGCACGCATTTTTTACCAAAACACCCGACTGACCCATTCACTTTCACTTTCAGTGAATGGGATCAGCCACGCAACGCATAGACACGCAGATGACGTGCATTCGTACTCGTTGCATTCCGAACGCACGGCCATCTGCGTCTCATGATGTGAACATGGCCTTAGTCCAACACTTTGATCTGAAGAGAGTAACACTGTGCCAGATTTTATCTGGCAACTGCGCCACCTAACTGCAGCAATTTTTACTATATCAGACTACAGTATGTCCGACATTGGAGCCATGCAGGAAAATGTCAATGTTGGACATAGTCTGACATAGGAGTGGAATAGGTTAACACCCCTGTCCTTCAGTAAATAGCTATATCCTATACCAGGTACAGTAGATAAGAACCAGCACCAGTTCAGATAAATGGTTTCTCATATTTTTTTTTTCATGTTGTTTAATGCCAGGCTGTAGAAGAGATTAACCACTTCTTCATTGGAATGAAGGTTCATAGATCTTCCCATCCCTGTGCTCAAGGCCTACACACAGTACATGTTTTTTGCAGGAAACCACAAACATTCACAAGTGAGGTAAGTTGTGTCTCATGAGTGTGAGCTCATTAACTACCTCTATGGATTTCCACATGCACTGTTGGTGGTACAAGAGGACAGGGTTGGGAAGCTCTGATCTAGGCGACTGTTTGCTTTCCTTTTGTGAATTAACACTGTAGATTATGCTTTCATCAATGCTACCTGCAGTTTCTAGGGGTTGGCTACATTCACCAAACAACCCATTCACTGGTCTCACAAGCTTTTTAACGCAACCGATTACACAATTTAAAGCGCTTTACAAGAATGGGTGGGCAGTACTAGAAAAGAATTTGAAAATGTTTAATTCAGGCCCGGATTTACATCACAGGAGCCTATAGGCACAGCTCTCCTGGTACCCTAGACATCGCTCTCCATGAGTTTACAAATCCCAGCTGAACAGCACCTCAAGTGTGCTGGCTGGCCCAGCTGTAACTCCTCCCTTACTTCCCTTGCCCAGCATAGGTATCTACAGGTGCCCCTTAGCATTAGGTAACCAGAAGTACCCTCAATATTAAGTATGTAGTGGTGCCCCTGCCTGAAGACAGATCTCATCAGTGTAATGAGAGCCGGGTGAGTAACCTCTCATTTACGCTCTGCTCGGGACTCTGCTTACGAAAGGAAGGAGGTACTAGGGGAGGAAAGTGAGCTGTCTTTCCATCATCAGGCGCCTGTAGGCACACGCCTACACTGCCTTATGGTAAATCCGGCCTTGGTTCCAATGAAAGGAAACAAAATGCTTTCACAACCAACTGGTCCTTGGACAAGAGGGGTTAAGAGCGATCCTTTGAGCAGGAATGAGGTGGGGTTAGAGAGGGCGGAGTTAGAGAACACACCCACAGGGAGTTTTCATAGACTCTGCTGATGCTGGGCATTTTGATTCTGAGACATATTTAGTAAGAACAGTGTAGAATTTACGTATGTGTGATTTACTTATTGTGTAATCTTATATGTACTCTATGTGCCATGTTTAGTAGGCAGTAAAACCCTAAATAAACATGTATGTATTTTACACCTAGGCCCATATGCAATTCACATTTTTTTTATTCCTGTGATACAATGACAGCAGCCATGTTGTTTGTAAACATTACACAGAGGCAGGCTTATCTGCATCTTGAGCCATCAGCCTAATCTCCTCTCCTCCTCCCTCTGCCTCTGAAATCAATGCTAGTAACACCCCCCCCCCCCTCCTCCTGCCCAGACTGAGCTCCCATGAGCCCTTGCTGCTGCCAAGGCTCTCTGAAAACCTGTGGGCGTGGCTTTTTAGTTTATAGGGAATTGGAGTATTAAAACAAAAACAAAAAAGTATTTGGCTTGAGGAATGCCCTATAAACAATAGGAAGGGAACACAATTATGCAATGTGTAAAAGTTCACCTCGGATCCACTTTAAAAGGCATTTTATTGTCAAGTTTAAAAATATCACCTAGGAGAAAACTCAAAAGAAAAAGTTTAATTACATATGGGCCCTAGACTTGTTTTGTAGAAACAGAAATTGGGTTGGGCTGTAAATAGTTAAAATCCTTATAAAAAATACAGGGTGTATAGTATTTCTTCACTGTAACCGTATACCAGGAGGATTCCTTTCATAGGATGGAAACTGCCGCACTGCATTCTTTCAGCACATCCCCATTAGACTTGCTCTACTACATAGTGTATTGTGCTCTATAGGCAGCATGTAATGCTATTAATGCACATAACATTTATCATCTGCCCCCACATCAACAGACTATAACTAATCTGTAAGTGGTAAAGCGGACCTGAAGTCAGAACTTCCTCTCTGCTCTAAAAGATATTCAACAGCATAGAACATTTAAAGAAAAACATTTTTGCTACAGCTCATAGAAATCCTGCAATAAATCTGCAGTGTATCTACTTCCTGCTTTCATGGAAGAAGCCATGGGGTTAACATCCAGTGTTTACAAATTAGCTGCTCTGCTGAGGCTGTCAAGATTCCTGAGCTGACACAGCTGAGAGATCAAATTACACTTGTGATGAGGAGTAGTTAGACAGGCTAAACTCTCTAAATACATACAGGATGGATTTCTGCATGTTGTGCTGTTCTGTGCAAGAGTTCAGGTCCACTTTAAAGAAAACCTCTATCCAGTACAGTAGTGAATGGAAGTGTATAAATAACCTGTTATTTGGGGCTTCTTCTCTATCAGCAGCTAGATTTTCTTTCCAGATTTTTATTTTTCAAAATTTTTCAAAGAACAATTAAGTACATAATTACAGTTGACATCCAACAATGACATATGGCCTCGATTCATAAAGCATTACCTCAGGCGGTAATGCTGAAAACAGCAGACTTTACCGACCACTTAGCAAAATGTCAATTCATAAAGGCTGTTACCGCATGAAAAGCTGACATTACCGACCAGGGAGATAAATTACCGACTTGGCTGCAGTTACCGACAACACATGTCAGTAAATTGTCAATTCATAAAGCCTTCAACAAGCGGTAAGCCTGGCGGTAGTTACCGACACCTCTGGTGAGGTCTTAACAAGTCACCGACAGCTCTGATGAATGCAAAGTGCAGAGAGCTGAAGTCTGTTTGATTCATCTGTGGAGAGAGCCAGAGAGCCCTCTGTGTGAATCATTTCAGCAGGCAGGGAAAGACTGTGTGACTCATCTGTCTGAGTCATTAGTGGAGAGAGCCGGCTGTGTGAGTCATTTAGCAGGCAGGGAAAGACTGTGTGACTCATCTGTCTGAGTTATCAGTGGAGAGAGGGAGAGAAAGCCGTCTGTGTGATTCATTTCTGCAGGGCAAAGAGAGGATCGAGACACTGCTCTACTCTACCGCTCAATGGGCTGCGCTAATTTACCGACCTCCAAGGGCAACTGGGGAAATCTTTATGAATTAGCACACAGACCGGGAAAATACCGAGTGCCGTATTTTCCCGACAAGATTTTTTTTTATCGCACTGCTGTTTAGGAATCGAGGCCATAGAGTTGAATCCAAATAGTGCAAAACATAGTAGATGACATACATGGATGAACTGTTGCCTGGGACATATAAATCCACCCAGTGCTATAGAAAGCTGCTAACCAGTGCGGCCAGTAAACTTCCAGGCTGAACAAGTTACAACAACAATATGTTGGGTTACAAATTGTAAATAACAAATGTGTGTGTATATATAAGGGAAGTCACAGCATACGTTATCAAGCTTAGAAAAGGAAAACGGTTATATCCATTCTCTGAACCATTGCTTAGGAAGAAAATTGAACGGCACTTATGGGCCCAAAGGGAACATACACCAAAGTGCCTACTCGGTAGAAGGTTCATGTCAGAGAATCCTAGTGACTTCTCTACAGAGATCCCAAATAACCAACATGTCAACTTATATCAATAGAAATTTGAAACTTATAAGTATCCAACTAAAACATATATAATGTCATTGTTTGTCATTATTTGGGCAGCACGGTGGCATAGTGGTTAGCGTTCTCGCCTTGCAGCACTGGGTCCCTGGTTCGAATCCCAGCCAGGTCAACATCTGCAAGGAGTTTGTATGTTCTCCCCGTGTCTGCATGGGTTTCCTCCGGGCACTCTGGTTTCCTCCCACATCCCAAAAACATACAGATAAGTTAATTGGCTTCCCCCTAAAATTGGCCCTAGACTACGATACATACACTACATGACACATACACAGACATAGGACTGTGGTAGGGATTAGATTGTGAGCTCATCTGAGGGACAGTTAGTGACTAGACTATATACTCTGTACTGCGCTGCGGAAGATGTCGGCGCAATATAAATACTAAATAATAATAACAATAATAATGTCATACAGCTGCTAGATTTTGCCTCATGCTGCAGCTTGTTTGCATGAAGGGCCCTGGCAGAGTTTTCTAACAATGGGATGAGAGTCTCTTAAGACTCCTTCCCCACTTGCGCGCATCAGTCATCGTGGTTTTTCCATGGTTTTTGCAGATGCAATTGTGATTCCCATTCATTATAATGAATGGAAATTGCCATGTGTTTGCGGTAATAGGTTGACAAAGATGTTTTGTGATTCTTTGGTGAATTGCATAGATGGGAAATGAAGCTGTGCTGTCTATGTACTTCTGACCTCCCTTCAGATCGCATTTCCACAAGTCGCGAGTGTAGGGGCCGTAGGGCTATTTTACTGGGGAGGAACTGGGTGTGGGATGGAAGCTGCCATATATGGGGTGCTGTCCTGATGCCGTGATTGTGACGTCATACACAGAGTGATCCCGGCTGCTCGTGTGCTATAGGACCTAGGTTCTCAACGTGTGGTACGCGTACCCCAGGGGGTACTTCTGATGGTTCCAGGGGGTACTCGGGCTTGATATACTTAACCAAGAATAACAAATTTAGAGTTTTAGAAAATGATAAATCTTATGTAAACAACCCCAAATTAGTGTTTTAGCTAATCAAAAACAATTGTAAATTCTTGGAAATTGTTTAGAATATTATCATGTACTATGATTAAATATATATTTGTAAAGGGGGTACTTGTGATAATGTTTACTATGCTAGGGGGTACTTGGTGAGTACAGGGTTTTAAAAGGGGTACATGCCAATAAAATGTTGAGAAACACTGCTATAGGACACACGCAACCAGGCTAGCGCTAAGGCCCGACTTCGGTGACCCGGAAGAGGCTGCTGGGTGGGTTTAGGTAAGAAAGGAGGGGGACAGAGGAGAACGGGGACCGCTCCGGGTACATGCTGGCTCCCCCAGTTTCCTCCAAAGTGGTTCAGCACTGGTATCCTTTTAATGCCATGTATTGCCCCCTTCAACATCAATGACAGCTTGAAGTATTTTGTGGTAGTTGTGGATGAGGTTTTTTATCTACTCAGATGGCCATTCTTCCTGGCTAAATGCCTCCAGTTCCCATACATTCTTGGGCCTTGCATGATCTGCATGTTTGAGATCTCCACAGAGCAGCTCAGTGATATTGAGGTCAGGAGACTGAGGTGGCCACTCCAGAACCTTCACTTGGCTATTTTGCTGTAGCCAATGAGTCCAGAAACACATTGACCTTTTATACACACCCATTAATTACAAGCAAACAGATCAGAAGTGAAGATGGTTACCCTAAATAGCCATTAAAACCGGTTGTGTCGAGTTGTGTGCATGTTATCAGGCCAATTACCAGGGAATACAAACTTTTGATCAGCCATTTGGGTAGTTTGTGTAGAGATTATCATTTAATCCCAACATTTGTATAGCACATTTCTCCTGTTGGGCTCAAGAGCTGCAGCCACTAAGGGTACTCTCAAGGGGCCACCCTGCAGTGTTAGGAAGTCTTGTCCAAGGACTCCTTACTAAATAGGTACTGGCCATAGCCAGGATACAGACCCTGGTCTCCCACGTTAAAGGCAGTACACTATTTAAAAATGAGTAAGCACAGTTGTTTGTCAATAAATTGCTTCAGCCATCCACTAACCATGAATGAAATAAAAGTTTTTGTCTATTCTTTAAAAATGGTTTAGAAATCATACATTTTATGCCAGAGTATGTAAACCTATGAGCACAACTTTAGCTCTAGCCTTAATGTATACTGAGAACATGGGTTCTCTAAAGTCCAAGAATCTTCTCAAATGGAACTCCTCTTAAAGAGTAACTCCAGTGAACATTTTACTGTTGGCAGGTGATGTAGCTGCTGTATGGTTTATGGCAGTTGGAAACAGCTGTAAACAGCTATTTCCCACAATGCAGCAAGATTCACAGACAGGAAACTGCCAGGAGTATGTACTTTTCTTGTTTCTTGTGGGAGGGGTTTCACCACAATATCAGTCATAGAGTGCCCCCTGGTGGTCTGTTTGTGAAAAGGAATAGATTTCTCATGTAAAAGTGGGTATCAGCTACTGATTGGGATAAAGTTCAATTCTTGGTTGGAGTTTCTCTTTAAAGAGACTCTGAAGCAAGCACAAACCCCCCCCCCCCCCTTTTTTTTTCTTTTCTTTTCATAATCCTCTTCAGGAGTATCAGTCAAGATGATTCGCTGCATCCCCGCGGCCGTCTGAGATCTTTATCCCCCCAAATCCCGGGGCAAAACTTTTTTGCTGCCCGGGGGAGGCAGAGCTTTGCGCTGTAGCTCTGCCTCCTGTCCATTCAATCACCGCTGATCACCGCCACTCCCCGCACTTCTCAATGAAAGAAGACTGAGAGTGGTGGGGAGAGGCGGCGATCAGCGGTGATTGAATGGAATTGGAAGAGGATTCTGAAATTTTTATTTTTTTTCGCTCGCTTCATACTCTCTCTTTAAAGGATACCCGAAGTGACATGTGACTTGATGAGATAGACATTTGTATGTACAGTGCCTAGCACACAGATAACTATGCTGTGTCCCTTTTTTTTCTTTTTCTGTCTGAAAGAGTTAAATGTCAGGTCTTTAAGTGGCTGACCCAGTCTTGACTCAGACAGGAAGTGACTACAGTGTGACCCTCACTGATAAGAAATTCCAACTATAAAACATTTTCCTAGCAGAAAATGGCTTCTAAGAGCAAGGAAGAGATTAAAAAGGGAATTTCTTATCAGTGAGGACCACACTGTAGTCCCTTCCTGTATGAGTCTGGACTGAGTCAGCCACTTACATACCTGATATTTAACTCTTTCAGGCAGAGAAAGAAAAAAAGGAACACAGCATAGTTATTTGTGTGCTTGGCACTGTACATACCCATGTCTATCATCATGTCACATGTCACTTCGGGTTAATTGTGTGGTTAATTGTGTGGGCTTTTGGAGGCCAGTGTGCATTTACTTACCTATGGAGGGCTGCTTCATAGCCCACTGTATATATGGAAACCTCCATCTTCTGTGTCCCTGTGCTGCAGGTTGAACTTCCCATGTTGATATCCTGTGTTCCATGACTCCTGCATTGAATGCCGTGAATGCGTGATGCATGCTGGGAGTTGTAGTTCATTGATGTGGTTACATCACCTGGCCAGGAGACGTAATCACATCAATGGGAACTACATCTCCCAGCATGCATTGCGGCTGCCAAGGACATAAGACAAAATTGCATCATTCTGTGGTTTTGCGACACAGGGACATTGAAAATGGAGGCCTCCATATAGACAGGACTACTGAGCAGCCCCCGTAGGTAAGTAAATACCTGTTGCACCTCCGGAAGCCCACACAGTTAACATCTTGGGGGGGGGGGGTATCCTTTCAGCAGTTTTGATAAAGTTGTGCAAAGTTCACTTTAAGCCCACCATATGTATTAGTAAGTGATGGGACTTGCAGACCTGCTGTAACCCCCCCCCCCCCCCCCCCCCCCCTTCCCCCTCAGAAGACCAGTAGATTAATCACAATGCTCAGCTCATCCATGCCTGCAGTTTGTGTGTATGGAAAAAGAAATGGACCAGACTGTGAGTGTGCAGGAACTGTTGCTGGTGCTAATCAACATCAGACATGCATTTGGTGTGTTGTTCTGGTCATCATTTGCTGTATTGATGCATATTTGATTGTTGTCCTAATTCATCATAAGGCACTGTTTGCTGTACATTGCTGCAGAAGATGCTTCTGCTATTAACTGCAATTATGATCAGTATCTTAATTATTGTTTATGGCCCTTTGCAACATAAAACAAACAGTACATAATCTTTTTGAAGTAACATTCCACCCTAACTAAGAATATTGCTGTAAGCTTGTGTCACATAGACATCAATTCTGCACAAATGTTTTTGCAACTTAAATTGCAAATTGCCCTTTCATGACAAACTGCAGCCAGCTAGGAATTTTCAAACTGACCCTAAACCCAAGTTTCACTACTTTTCCACTCTGAAATCTGTGCTCTGTGCTGTGATGGTTTTCAGTAGACACAGTGCAGGTATTGTTCTCTTCTATATGAGTAATAAGGTCCACAGACCAGTAAGGATTCTTGCTTATCATCCATATCCACACAGGAAGCTCTGACTCTACCAGTCTTACCAGAGTCTGCTATAATTGGTGAGGATTACCAGAACATTTTAAAGTGGACCTGAACGCCTGCACAGGACAGAAGGAAAACATAGAGAAATACACCTTGTATGTATTTAGAGAGTTTAGCCTGTCTAATTCCATCTTCTTTGTGACTAATCACAAGTTTTAATTTTATCTCTTAGCTGTGTCAGCTGACTTCCACGGCAGAGCAGCTAATTTGTAAATACAGGATGTTAACAATATGTCTGCTTCTATGAAAGCAGGAAGTTGACACACTGCAGATTTATTGCAGGATTTGTATCCGCTATAACAAAGAAATGTTTTTCTTTAAAGGTTAGTATGCTGTTGCGTATCTTTTAGAGCAGAGAGGAAGTTCTGAGTTTGGGTCCATTTTAATTCTTCAAAGGAAAGTAAAGCGTTTGAGGTAACATTTGCCAAGAACCCTACCGATATGTAGAGCTGGACTGACTACTTCATTCTCAACGAATGAGGAATGCCATTTTAACACACTTAGTTTTAAGCAGTTTTTTTTCTCCCAGGACTCATTCTGAACAGATGTAGTTGTTCATTGTAAACTCTTTTCCATTAAACGTCATTGTGAGTGAATGCTTTCTCTTGGGCTACTGAAGAAGGATTTGTGGTGTTTTTTTTTTGTTGTTTTGTTTTTAAACAGTTAAACTTTATTTTGTATATAACAAGCGAAAAGAAGATACAGATTTGCACAATAATATTAGTTCTGATAACAGTCAGTGAGTTTACACATTGTTAACAGCATTCATGTGTACATAACATATAGTATTAATACAGTATCAACGATAGGGTAATACTCAGACTAGAAGTCCAATGCAATGATAGGTCCCTGAGGACTTTTCATTTCAGCGTTGTGCATATGAAGGAGGAACAGAAAAGTTGGAGAAGCACAAGAAGGGAGAAGGTCAAGGAGACCATAAAAGAAAAGATATAGGAAAAAGAAGTTGTCCGTCACCCACTCAAACCCCCCGAACCCCTCCCCCCCCCCCCCCCCCCCCGAGGGGTAATATGGTTCCTTACTCCAAGATAAGAATAAAGTTGGGATCAGTAGGTTCCGTTATTCTACATTCCCATATACCCCATATTTTAGTAAATTTCATAGGGCAACGTCTGTACGTAGTTCTATATAATGGGAGTATATTGTTAATCGCTTTGGCCCATGAGCCAATGGTTGGGACAGAGGGCTGTTTCCATAGCTTTAGTATTTATTTTCTTGCCTGAAAGCAAAGTATTCTGACCAAGGTTTGCCTATTTTTAGAAAGAGTGATTCTTAAAGTGTCCCAGTAATAGGACAGATATTGTGAGGGGTAGAGAAGTTTGTAGCAATTTATTAATCAAAGCAAGAACATCCTTCCAAAATGAAGCAATCCTAGGGCATGTCCAGAATATATGTATAAAATCGCCCAGTTCTGTTAAACACCTCCAACATCTATCCGAGTTGGCTCCAATCATTTTATGTAATCGTTCTGGAGCTAAGTAAACTCTGTGTAAGAATTTGGTTTGGATTAGTTGGTCGCTAGCTGATACTACTGTAGTAGGAAATTCCATTAGTATCGTACCCCAGTCGTTGTTGTCCATTTCAGGAATATCAATTACCCACTTACGATAACATTTGTCGAGTCTATGATTGTTTAGACATATTAATTCTGTGTAGATAGCTGATAAGGGTTTAGGAAGGTCTTTGGTCATCAGGAGCTGCTCTCGTTTGTCAGGTTTTTAGGTCAGGAGGTTGAGATCCAAACTGAGATCTATGAGCGTGGCTTAGTTATAGGTATCTGAAAAGATATTTATTTGGAAGGTTATATTGTTCCTTAAGTTCGTTAAACGTGAGTAGGGATTTGTCACACTGAATGTTCGCTGTGTTCTTAATCCCATATTTATCCCAGATGACAGGGTCTGGGATGGTAGGGAAGTGCCGAAACTGCGGGTTTCCCCATAGGGGTGTATGGGGAGAGAGGTTGCCTGAATTTAAAAGAGGAGCTCTGACCGTCCTCCATGCCCTCCAAGTGGTAGCCATAGCCGCAGTAACAGTATGTGATTTAGGTCCTCTCTACGGAAAGTTGGTTAGTTGTTCATATGATCCCAACATCGCTGCTTCCGCATTTATAGCTTGATTTGTACTATCCTGCGAGAACCACCATCTTATGGTGACTAAAACGGAGGCCTAGTAGTATTTTTGGAGATGTGGCATAGCCAGTCCACCTCTCGGTTTGGGGAGCTGCAGTATATCGAGTGCAATGCCCGGCTGTTTCCCAGCCCAAATAAAGCCCAACATAGTTGTATCTAATTTTTTGAAGAACGATAGTGGGAGCCAGACGGGGCATTGGCGGAATAGATATGTAAATTTAGGAAGAAAAATCATTTTCAAAAGATTGATTCTACCAATTAGAGTGAGCGGGAGCGTATTCCATATTGCACATTTAGTTTCTAGCTGACGGACAACAGGGTCTAACTTGAGGGATTTAGAAGTATGTGGGGATCCTTAGTAATTTGAATACCTAAATATTTAAATTGCGTTACCACTTGAAGAGGGCAAGCGGGGATTGGTGTCGTTTTGTGTTGAGGCATCTAGGGGAAATAGTAATGATTTAGACCGATTAATTTTAATGCCTGACATCCTACCAAAGTTATCAAACAAGCGCAGGGCATTTGCCAGTGAGTTATCAGGATTACTGAGGTATAATAATACATCATCCGCATATAATGACATTTTTTCATGAAGGTTGCACAGCCTTAAACCCTCAACTAAATTAGATTGCCTAATTTATGCCGCAATAGGATTCATTGCAAGTGCGAATAAGCTTGGCGAGAGCGGACACCCTTGTCTGGTACCTTTTTCCAGCCTGAAGAAGGGCGAGATCACATTTCCTGTTCTAATTTTAGACTTCGGGGAATCATATAGCAATTGAATCCATTTTATATAAGCATCACCAAAACCAAATTTGCGCAGTACAGCCCATAAGTATCTCCACTCAACCGAATAAAACGCCTTTTCAGCGTCGAGGGAGGCTATCACTCTCTTTCTGAATGGGAGGCAGAGATGTTGGTTAGAAGTCTACGTATATTGATATCCGTGCCCTTGCCAGGCATAAAACCAGATTGGTCAAAATGTATTAGTTTTAATACAACCTGATTCAATCTGTTAGCTAGGACCTTTGCCAGGTTTTTTGCATCAGTGTTCAGTAAAGATATTGGTCTATATGACGAGCATTGTAACAAATCTTTATCTGGTTTAGGTATCACCACTATCAGGGCTTCAGACATGGAGGGCGCCTCGAGTAAAAGATGATTGGAGAGAATCCTTTAATTGAGGTTAAATTGCTTAATATATTGCTTATAGAACTCAGTTGGGAAACCATCCAGTCCAGGGGTCTTACCTACTTGCATGTCTTTTATAGCGTCTGACAATTCAGTTACTGTTAATGGGGCATCAAGCAGTTCAATATCGTCTGGTTGCAGAGTGGGCAGGTGTATTTCTGCTAAGTATTCCTGTAACTGTGTCGGAAGCCTTTAGGCTACTTGAATATAGATTAGAGTAAAATGCAAAGAATGCCTCATTAATTTTATCAGGATCAATGATTACTGTTTGTGGATCTATTTGTAGCTGTGGAATAGCAGTCTAATGCTGGACATACACGGTTAGATCTGGCGGCTCGATTAGCCGCCGGATCGACTCCCGCCACGTTCCCGCTCGTCCCTGTGGGCGCTTCCTTATCTTCCGCTCGATTTCCGCTATTGTCCGCCCGCGGGTATCGAGAGGGGAATCGGTCCGCGCGGTGATCGGGCCTGTCGGAAATTATCAATCGAGCCGATAGAAACGCACCGTGTATGCCCAGCATTAGTCTGAGCATCTCTAGAAAGCCATGTGAGCATACACTTCTATCCCTTTGCTCAAAAATCCTTTGTTTTTGTTGTAGTAGTCCTTTTTTAGTAGCGTCAACTCTGTATAGTTCTAGTTTTTGTAGAGCCAATTGCCAGTGTCTGTATGCCTCTTGGGTATTTGTACGAATAAATTCAGCTTTCAAATCAGTAGCTGTTTTTCTCTCCACTGCACTGAGACATAGATTTGTGTTCTAGCAGTTTTGATAGCCTCTATGTAGTGTCCCCGCAGAAACGCTTTTCCCGCATCCCATCCCATCTGTGGTGTAGGTGTGTCTAGATTGGTTGAGTTTTCGCTTGGTAATGTCCTCTATTGTAGGGATTTGTGATGTTTTTTGTTTTCTTTATAATCAGTAGGGTAAAGAGTTGCAACAGCATGACATACTTAGTGGCGTGAGGTATATTATTGTGTTACAGTCAGTGACATAGGTGGCATCTCAAGGTATATTATTGTGTTACAGCACAGATGTACAGCCGGTGAAATCCCTGCACACAGGGTGGCATTGCTGCACTCTGCCAAGCAGCACTTGTGATCAGCATTCGTAATGTAAATACTTTGGCACCTCCACCATTTAGTGTGACCTGATTTAACCTTCAGTCTATGAATACTGAACAAGATAGTTTGTCAGACGTATGAGGCAACCACTGCTGGTAAACATACTCCAGCTTCTGGGATTTTAAATTGGTTTTTGAAACACAAAGGATAAATTATGTAAAAGACAATGGGGTTGATTTATCAAGGCTGGACAACAGTTATTCAGAAAATATTATTATTATTTAGTATTTATATAGTGCTGACGTCTTCTGCGGCGCTGTACAGAGTATATCGTCTTGTCACTTAAAGGATACATCCGAGGACTGGTAAAAAAAGAGATCTACTTTCCTGGGACTTCCTCCAGCCCCTGGCAGCCGATCTGTCCCTCGCCGCAGCTCCGGTGGCCCAGTGTCCCCGCTATTGCAGATTGCAGATAGCAGTGCATTGTGAAAAAACATTTCAGTTAAAACGCGTGAAGTGTGAACTGTGCCATAGAAAAACATGGGTATTACTTTGAAAATCAGTTTTATTTCAGTTATAACTGAGAGCAACTGATAAAGTGTAAACAGGGCCTAAGTCTAATACTTACAGGTAGTGCTGCTCAAATCCGGATCCGGGAGAATCCCACGATGCGGTCCACGCGGTGGTCACGTGACTACAAACACTTCCTCCTTCCGGGTTGAAGGAGGAAGTGTTTGTAGTCACGTGATGCGCGTGGACCGCTTCAGGGGAGTCGCCAGGGACGGACAAAGGAGACGTCAGACAGGTAAGATTTCTCCCGGATCCGGATTTGAGCAGCCCTTCTTACAGGGCGTAAGTCTAATACTGTGGAATTTGTACAAAAATCATCTGACTCCGACTCCTCAGTTTATGAAATCACCAGCTCCAGGTACCCAAAAATTGCTCTGACTCCACAGCCCTGCATGAGAACGCTACAATAATTAGGGATTGTGTGGTTGCAGTCATAAGCAGCGCTCATGTTTTTTAAAATAAATGCAGACACAACCTCCTTAGTTAACTTTGCAGAGGAAGTAAAAATTACTGGTATGACACCCCCTGTATGTACTGATGGTAAACTAGCTGCAGTGAGTGCTGATTTATTTCCTTCTCTTATTGTAAATAGTCTGTTTGCATTGCTTATTATCTGTGTGCAGCTCTGATCGGTATTCAGCAAACACTACAGTACAAAGTACAGACTAATGATAAATTATTTCTTATTGTAAACAAAGAACGGTCTAGCATGTACTCCTACTTCTTGTGCTTTGAAATGCTGATAGGATCTTAGCAGGGACAAGTTGTGCAAATATGCAGTTTACAAGAAAGAAATATATATTGCCATATATACTTGCGGATAAGCGGACATTTTTGTACCACAAAAAAGGGGGTAAAAAGTTTGCTTTTTGGCTTGTCTTGCAAATGAAGGTTGAGATTCTGCTCCAGCCCCCTCATGCAGCGCACTCATTGGAAGTGTGGATCTGCTGCAGTGTACACCTTGGAAGGGTGTTGTAACCGTAGTTACCTCTCCCAGCACTGGCAACAGTCTACAACCCTATTCAATGAACTTTTCTCCTGAGTTTTCTTACAGATGTTTTCACACTTCATCCATAAAACATTTAAATCCCCAGAAAGCAAGAAAATACTCAAAAAAAAATAAAAATTTTTTTTACTTCTTTACATGATTTCTTAGTACTTTTTGAATTGACTGGGGCTTCATAACTATTTTGTAGTTAAAGTGAAAATGTATCTCCTGGGAGAAAACACGGGAGAAAATGTGACTGGATGGGGTATGACCGAAGGCAGACAAGTAGTTAGGCAGTGAGTAGGGGAATAGATTTGAAAATAGGCAGAAGAATAGCTACATTAATAGAATGCTGGTGTAGCTGGGGAGGTAACTATAGTTAACAGACATGATTCCATTAGACTCGTTCTTCTGCAAAATAGTGCCGTTATAAGGATACACAGAAGCACAGTTTTTTTGGAAATTCTTAGTTGGCTGCAAATTGAAATATACTTTTTAATAGTATTTCATTTTAATAACATTAAATAGCACAGTGGGATTGCCGCACCCATTTCTGTATTTGGCAAACTTCTATTGAAAGTGAGTTTTTTGTTTGAGTTTATAACATTTGCAATCATAATTTGAGTTGGCTAGTACATGGTATCTACCTTGCTTCACAGTTTTAGTTTCAACTAGCTGGTACTTTCTTTTGTAACTTCTCTTATCCTTATCTGCTATCATACTTCTTGTTTTCATGTAAAACAGTGTTTTTCAGTTTTTGTTTTTCTATTTGTACAAGCTCCTGTTAATTGTTATTAAGAGATCCCAAATGGTTATTTTTCAGATGAGCATGGCAGCATAATTGGGTAACACAAACAATACAAAAAGTGAACATGGGATCCAATCTATGAATCTTAAAGGAACCTAAGGAAGTGACAGTAATGGTGCCCATACACGGTACTATAAAAACGTTCAGTTTTCCTGTCTATTCGGCCAAAAGGATAGAATCTAATGAAAGTCAAAAATAATCTATTTTTTTTTTCGATAAAAATCTGATTGGACATGTTAGAAAACTCTTTATATTCGATCTAATAGATTAATCGAACAAAAGTATCTAATGGAAAAAATTGTACCATATGTGGTCCCTTGTTGTCTTTCCGCTCTTCTTCCTCCAGCTACTATGCCCCTCCAAAAGCTTCATGCCCAGCCCTGGGCTGCGCACCGCCTCAGTTGTGCTCCCGTGGTGGCATTCTCATGTGCTTGCGCAGTTCGTAAAAAAATGCAACTGCGCATTTGCAGAATGCTACCGGCCACCGGATCGCGATCGAGTAGGTTGCACATGCGCAGTAGTCTGTGATTGGCTCAGTCGGCCAACTTTTGAAGCTCCTGAAGGGATCAGATTGAAATGACAGCGAGGGACCAAGACATCTACAAGGGGCTGGAACAAGCCCCAGGTAATTTAAAATGAGCACGTTGGTGTCACTTTTGGTATCCTTTAAGGTACACCTGTACACTAATAGATGTGCACCCGATGTGTCCAAAAGATCGATCCCTCTCAAATCAGAATCCGATCCGAGAGGGACCGAATCCTTCCACACAATAGACTTAAGTTTCAGCATAAAACCTATGAAAACTCTATCTAAGTACAGCGTTGCTCTCCAACATTATGGACCGTTGATCTACCGCTGCTTAAAATTTGGATACATTTTAATTGCAGTGTGTTTGCGATTTATCAATGGAAAAGGAAAAAAAATCCTCACTCTGACTTGCTCAGTAAGGACTGATTCGCCGGCAATCAGCAAAGCGCTACTACATTGTTTCCTTATGGATACATTCACACTGCAGCGGTTGCGATTTCGATCAATCACAAATGCGCTGCATGCAACATTTTGGGGTGTTTGCTCTGTGATTCCCATTGTATTGAACGGGAATCACAAGAGCAAATCGCGCTGAATCACAAGATGTTGCCCGCAAATCACGATTACAGAGCCCAACGTGATTGCGGGCAAAGCGCCGAGTGTGAACTGGCCCTTACAGCATGCCAAGTATCTGCTGTAGGCCCTATTGTGACTCATGGAAGTATGACTTGAGGGATACACATCAATACATGTAGCTTTACTTTCTGTTCTCCGACATGGCTCTGCCTGCTATTCAAGGTCAGGCTTCCATAGAACTCTGTGTTGTTCCTCAACATTTGTTACTGTGTCAATAACTAGGACTGTGGATTCAGATATCTTGTGTATTTTTGCAGAGCCGATAGGCTTTGTGTATACCAAGACTGAATGAAGATTGCCTTTACAATTCTAGACTTGTATAAAGCTAATTCCGTAATTGAGGTTTTTTTTCCTTTAATATGCAAATTTTATTATATTTTTTAAATACAGGCACGATTTCAGCAGACAAGAGTTTGGCAGTGCAATAAAGAATAGAGAAAGTCTATTTGTAAGTGGATAGTCTTGCCATAGATACGTGATGCTTATTCAAGACTTGGCTGAGAGTGTCCAGCTCAACAACAAAGATTTTTTTTTTTCTGGCCAAGAATCAATATTGGACAGGTCCGATCAATGGCCTCAATTCACTAAGCTTATCTCCTGTCTTTAATAACTCTTCTAGAGTTGTTACCATGGTGATAAGGCATGTCGTATTCAGGAAACATTTAACCTCAGGCAAAACTAAAGTTAACTCTTCTGTCTTTAAGTTAACTCTTTAATCCTTAAAATAACTCTAGAGTTAAAGACAGGTTGTTTATTAACTGCGTGTGAAAATAACTACAGAGGAGGTAACTTAACTACAGAGGAGGTAACTTAACTACAGAGGAGGTAAATTAACTACAGAAGAGGTAACGTCCTGTACAGAAGAGATAAGATAACTCTTACTGTGTGGAGGTAAGTTTTCCCTTCCTTTATTATCTCCAACATGATCTGAGTGAAATGAGGCCATTGATTGAGAAAGTTGGCTGATATATGAAATGTCTGCTGATTGAGGGTGCATGTTAATAACCAACTGCAGCACAAATAGCACTGTCTGATTCAACCTGCACTTCTGCCAGCTCTCTCATGTCATCCACTGAAGGAAGCAGACCTGATTATTGCTGTTAAATTTTATCACTTATCTTGTCACAGACTGTAAAGGTGCGTACACACACGTCTGATTTTATGCCCGATTGTCGTTCAACCTGGATGTTTTAACGACTTGTCATTCAAACAGAGAGTTGTTCAGATTCCTTGTACACACAGATGACAAAACATTTGAAATGCTAATTTACATGTCGTTTTAATCTTCAATGGACTGGACAAAACAATGGACCAGATCAAACGACTTGTTGTTTGAATGTCTTTAAAGGCGCGTACACACACCGGACTTTCTGTCGTCAGAACGACAGAAACATTCGAACTGACGATCCGTAGTTTGAAAAAGTCCGGCGTACGTACGCGCATTTAGTGTCAAACTAATAGACTTTCAATCAACAAGTTGTTTGTACACATGTACGGACCTAACTGTTGTTTGAACGACAGTTAGTCTACGGATCCGCCAAGTGGATCAGTCAAAACTGCTGCGATCAGTCTAACGATCGTTCGTACACACTCCAAACTGTCGTTCAAACGACCAGTTTGAACGACAAGTTGTTCAGAAATATCAGATGTGAGTACGTACCTTAAGGACCCCTTTCATCATTACAAATCCACTATACAGAGAGTCTCCTTATTACAAAACACTGAAGTTATGTTTCAGACATACAAATAGTTGTCTTCATGCACAAAATATACAGTATTTTTTTTTATTACATATTTTTGTGAAATGTTACAGTATTGTATAAACTGGTATGAGTAGTTTAAAAAACTTTAAAAGCACATAGAAAACAACTAAAAAGCAGTTTATCCTTTATGTCCAAATTCAGAGTTGTTCAAAAGTAAATCCATGTTTCACCATGATTAACACAGAAGTGTGACTTCTTAAAACCGTATTTTTTGGACTGTAAGACGCTCCTGACCATAAGACGCACCTAGGTTTAGAGGACAATACCAGAGGAAATAAAAAAAAAATACTAAACCTGGTGCATCCATGGTGAAGGGATACCTTGTGGATTATGCCCCCTTGTACCTTTTGTGTCTACCTGTGTCCTCCTCTGTCCTCTTTGTTTCCCCCTCATTTCCTCTGTTTGTCTCCCTGTGTCCCTTGCATGGGCACAGTACAGGGAGTCCCTGACATTGTGGCAGGTTGGAGGTTTATATTGGCAGGCGTTCAAGTCAGGAACTCTCTGCATTTGGACTATAAGACGTAGTGACTTTTTTCCCCACTTTTGGAGTGAGCTCTGAGGTGTCCCACAATGCATTACTGCTGAATATGCAAATTGTCCATTTGTTGTCCCTGATAGATAAACACACCTCCAGAACAGCTTGAATGCAATGATGTGTCAGCTTGTTAATATTACAGAGCCTAATATGCATATTTTCATATTCAGTATGTCATAATAAACATAAGAATCCATATGCCAATGTCATTCAAGGTTGAGCTTGATCTGCTTTCATATTCAGAATCTTTGGACGGTAGCTGGATAGTGTAATGGTTAGGGGCTTTGCCTCTGACACAGGAGGCCAGGGGTCAAATCTCCATTCTTTCTGTTCAGTAAGCAAGCACCATTCAGTGAGGAGACCTTGTGCAATACTCCCTAACACTGCTGCTGCCTATAGAGCATGTTCTAGTGGCTGCAGCTCTGTCGCTTTGAGTCTGCCAGGAGAAAAGCACAATATAAATGTTATTTGTCTTCACTATTTGCCTTGTCTTGTCTGTTTTTACCCTTACTTGATAGGTCAGTTTGGGATACTTGGAAGCTCAACTTGTTATTGGTTACCAACTGATTTGACATGCAAATCTCATTGAAAATAACTTTTTTTTTCCCTGTAGAAAGATTTTCCTTTGCTGGTGTTTATGGCAGGTTTCTCTTAATTAGTGTAGGTGATGACCTGTAGGAGAGAACTTTAAAAATCTATCACAAGATCAAATCTATTATAAGTGAACCCAAGGTGAGTGATATGGAGGCTGCCATATTTAATTCCTTTTAATCAACACCAGTTACCTGGCTGTCCTGCTGATCGGCTACCTCTAATACTTTCAGCTATGGACCCTAAACAAGCATATGCAGATCAGGTGTTTGTGAATATATTGCTGCATGCTTGTTTCTGGTGAAATTCAGCCACTACTGCAGCCAAATAGATCAGTAGGGCTGCCAGGTAACTGGTATTGTTTGAAAGGATTCAAATATGGCAGCCTTCCTATCACACTCACCTCGGGTCCACTTTAAGCCTCTAATTGTCTATTTGCACCTACTTCCTGTTTGAGCCTAAACAGGAAGCAGTAGTGACATCATGACCAGTTAGAGGTTCATCTCATGCCCATGATTTCTCTTATGGGCAGTCAACTCAGCTTGAATGTCAGTAACTGATACAAATGTCCCACTTGTGACTTGTGTAAAAGGCAGATGTATCTTAAAGAGGAACTTTAGCCTAAACAAACATACTGTCATTAAGTTACATTAGTTATGTTAATTCAAATAGATAGGTAATATAATATCTTACCCACCCTGTTTAAAAGAACAGGCAAATGTTTGATTTCATGAGGGCAGCCATCTTTTTGGTTGAGAGGAGGTGACAGGGAGCATGACACAGTTCCAACTGTCCTGTGTGCTGATCACCCCTCCCAGTTGCTAGGCAACATGAACAACATAGGAAATCCCATCATGCTTTGCACAGCATCAGGGAAAAAAGCCCGGGCAGTTTTCTTTGATGGGGCAGAGCTTAGCTAAAAATGTAGCTAAAAATGCTTTGGTAAGAAAAACTAAATTCTGATGCTGTGAAACTGTTAAAGAAACACCAAGCCTTTTCAGTTCTGCTGAGTAGATTTTTAGTCCGGAGGTTCACTTTAAGAGTGTCTTTTTACTACATTACTACAGAATCTGTTCACCTGAAGATAAATAATAAAACCCTGAATTTCGGAAAGAACTGGTCTGCAATGTGTTATTGGCACACTAAAAACTGACAACTTTTTTTGTTTTTTTTTTCTAGGTGTAACTTTTCTTCTGTTCTCCTGAGAGCACATCATGGAGCTGTATTCTTCATCCCCGCCTCCTCTGGATATCATCGCAGATGATGATGAGGAAGACGAGTTTGGCGATTTCGGAAGGTTCTCTGATGTCAACAACCCTGGAATCGGTTTTACAGACTTTGACGCAGTCAATTATCCTAAATCCCGAGAGGACTTCATCCCATCCAAACACTTCTTGCCCATACACGATTACACAGATAACTCTGTTAATAACATTGCTAGCCTTACTTCAGTCAAAGCCAGCGAGGGCATCTCAGAGATCAGTACCTCTAAGAAGGGACTTTCGTCTGGGCTTGAATCGGACGCTAACCACGAAACCACCCAGTTCAACGATGCTGCACTGGAAAATAAAGGGAACTCAGGGGAGACCGATATTCATTTGAACTCCAGAATTAACCTTTCTTCAGATGACGATGACGATGCAGATGTGGTATCTAGAAGTCAAAATCAAATAGCAGGCACTTGTAATGGTGAAAAAATACAGAGTCTAGAAAATCTAACCAATGGGTTTACAGTGGTAGATTCTGCTAACCCTCAGGGATTACAAGATGTGGACAGTGTGGGGCATTCAAAGGGATGCAAGTCTCACAGTACAGATTTAAAGTTAGACTTTTCACCACCCAGCCCTGGTGATGATTTTGCAGACTTTGCAACATTCTCAAGTAAAGACACTGTAGACTTGGATGATCCAGAGCCACAAGCACACCTGGGTTTACATGAAGGACATACTCCAAGTATTAAGCATAGCACTAAAATAGACAGATCTGAAGATGAGATAGTCTCTACTCCTACGGAAGTACTTAATGATCCAATCTCTCAAGGCAGAGAGGACTCTCATGATTTAGCACCTGCAGATCTTCCTTTGGAAAGGGATATACTAGCCGTTGACAGTGTTTTACCACCTCATCCTGGGACAGCTGTGCTAGAAACTAGTATACCTGATAGTATGCATTCAACGGATACCAAAAGAACTCCTGGACTTGCACAAACTATGAATGAAAAGGTGTTATGGCAGTGTAATGATGCTATGTCTATAACACCTGATCAGTCATTGAATGCTAAAGAGTTAGCACTCAGTTCCAATGCAGAAATTGAGGATACTACTGCTGGGAGCCTTTCTCAAGATCAGCCAGAGTGTGATAGTTCTTTTGGGGATTTTGATGCTGCTACTGAAGAGTCACCTCCACCTTTGACGGACAATAGTGAGTCAAGCAAGACCTACTTCCACGCACCTTTAGAACTGGTTATGAATGAGGCAGATGATGATTTTTGCGATTTTGACGAAATAAACGGGTCTCTTCATGAAGATTTGACAGCTACTTCAGAAAAGCTATCACTGTCAGATGTTGCTGAAGAACATTCTCCGGAGAAATCCAGTGAAGGAACTGATGAGTTTAGTGACTTTGGTAATTTTGTTACTTTGCAAAAGAAAGAAGATTGGGGCGCTGTCCAAGGCTCAGAGTTTGCGGCGTTCAGTACAGCAGATGATCCTCCACAGCCTCCAGAATGGAATGCATTTGGGGAGGACCAGGGAGAAAGTTCCTCATGGGCAGCCTTTGAAGAGCAGAAGACAGATTGCCAGGCAAAGTCTGATGACTGGCAGTCCTTTAGGACAGATGTGCCCTCCAGCACTGATGACCAAGTCATAAACACCCAAAACATAGACTTGCCTGCATGTCATCAGACAGAATCCAATTTAGTTTGTGAAGATCCTTCATTTGCCTTCCAGGTAACCTATAAGCAGAATTGTTTAATTGTTTAGGGTCTATGGTTAAAAGTATTAGAGACACAGGATCAGGAGAACTGCCAGGCAACTGGGATTGATTAAAAAGAAATAAATATGGCAGCCTCTATATCACTCTCACCTTGTGTTCCCTTTAAGTTCACTGTCAGCTTAACCTCAGTCAGTTTGAGTGCAGTTCCATGTCAGTGAGGATGTTCTAGTTGACCTCAGCTTCCTGTACAGTAGTTTAGATGGGATATAAACTGAAAGCAAACTGAAGTCATAGGCCTATTTGCAATAGTCCTAATAATGATATCCCTGTATCTATCAAAGTTACCAGAGTAATTTACTACTGCCTAGAATGGTGATGGTTATTTCTCTGAAATATAAAACTGTCAGTGAATAATTAAATTTTTTTAGCTATTACTGCATAAGTTGATAATTATTGCGCCTTCTGATTAGTGAATCAGGTAAAAAGGGTTCCAGAAGGATCTTGGTAACATGGTGCCACCATGAGCAGCAATGATAAAAGCCACAGTTAGTGGCATTACAAGGAAATTTAGGCACCCGGATGCACTAGATGAAATAGCCCGATATGCATAGCCGCGGTTTGCATAGTGGGTAGCCCCACCTCCTCCTTGTAATGCCGCTAATTGTGGCTGGGGGGAGCGGGGTTTAAAGAAGTATAAAACCCTGTTCGTTATAAAAAAAAAAACTAATAGGTAATAATTAGTATTGCTTACCTATCCAATTTGAGATCGTTAGTTAGTTAGTTAGTTAGGAGCAAATAGGGGTAAATATTGCTAAAAAAAAACAACAAAAAAACACTTAGCTGAGATTCCCACGTTGACTTCTCCTTTCTGAAGCTGAAGATGATGTCACTTCCGCCTTTACTTTTTTTTTTTCCTAAGTACAGATTGTGTAATTGAGAAGACATGACAAGCTAACATTCCATACTTTGTGTTTCCATTTTTTTCTAGTATTTAGAGAAAATAAACTTTACTGATAACATTGTTCCCTGCCAGCTAAGCTTTTAATGCTCCTTCCTCTGTGCACCACTATTCTCTCTTCAGTACAGTGTAGCTGAGGAACTATGGAGCTCAGCTGAGAAACATGGGCAGTCAGTGCAGACTTTATCTCTCCCCTTCACTCTGATTGTTACTGCACTCATATAGATAGCTCCTCACTGCAGCTGAACAGAGCAGGAGGTAGAGAGCAATGCAAGCTGTGGATGAGATGCACAGTAATCAGAAGTCTCCCTTGAATACACTTAAGGCCCATACACACGTCTGATTTTTGCGAACGACTGGTCGTTTGAACGTCCCGTCGTTCAGTCGTCCGCACCCCAAATCGGGCGTGTGTACAGACTGTCGTTCGCGTGATAAGACTGAGTTTGAGCGATCCGCTCGACGGATCGCTCAAACTCAGTCTTATAACGCGAACGACAGTCTGTACACACGCCCGATTTGGCGTGCGGACGACTGAACGACGGGACGTTCAAACGACCCGTCGTTCGCAAAAATCAGACGTGTGTGTATGGGCCTTAATCTGGCTCCTTCTAATACAAAAAAAATAAATAAATCCCACAATGCCTTGCAACATTGCAGCTTCCTCCACCTTGGATGCGGATCATTAGCAGAGCTGCATGTCATCCAGCTGCTTTCCAAAGGATCTGTATACTTTTCAAAATGATTTGCCTTTTGAATAATACATTTTCTGGGGAGCAAATATTTTTTTCAATATTTTATTAAGTGGCTTTGATACCACTTTAAGGGTTAGGAACCACCAGGGGGGTGCAGTTAAAAGTTAGGCACCACCGGGGGGGTTAAGGGTTAGGCATTAGTAGAGGGTAGGTTAAGGGCTAGGCTTTAATAGAGGGTGGGTTAAGGGTTAGGAACCACTAGGGGGGGAGCGGTTAAAAGTTAGGCACCACCATGGGGTTTAAAGGACATCTGAGGTGAAAATAATCTGAAGAGAAAAACAATTGTATCTGTCCTCCTTTTCCTAAAAATGACTTTCTTTAGATATTCCACAGTTTTATTTCATATTTAAATCTAGTTTTTACTGTTTCATTGTCTCTACTCAATGGCCCCTTCATTGAAATATGAGAGAGCTCAAATCTATGAATTATTGACACTTTTATCTAATTTCTGCTCTCAGAAGCCATTTACTGTCAGGAAAGTGTTTTATGGCTGTAATTACTTATCAGTGAGGGTTATGCTAAAGTCTTGACCCGGTCCCGAACCGGACAGAAACTGTCACTTGCATACCTAATGTTTAATTCTTTCGGGCAGAGCAGGAAAAAAAGGAACACAGTGTAGTTATTTGTATGCTTGGCACTGTACATACACATGTCTATCTCATCATGTCACATGTCACCTCGATTGTCCTTTAAGGGTTAGACATCAGTAGAGGGAGGGAGGGTACTGTGTGAGAGTAGGGTTAGGTTAGGTCTTAGTAAAATATTGGTAAAGATAAACATTTTTTTTACTCTCTGGAGCAGAGGGGAAATGTTGTTGTTGTTGTTGTTGTTGTTGTTGTTGTTATTTTTATTATTATTATTGTTATTATTATTATTTATATAGCAACAACATCTTCCGTAGCGCTGTACATAGTACAAACAAATAATGGGAAACAAATATACATAAGAGATACAAGACACTGTACAGTCATGACTCATGACATTGAATAGAATAAATACAAATACATACCTAGTTGAGGTGTAGTTGGTACATGTGCATATATTAAAAAACACTAGGAGGAGGTCCCTGCCCTCGCGAGCTTACAATCTAGAGGGTAGTGGGGAGGAAACAGGGAAGGAAACACAGGGGTTAGTGGGTGAGCCAGTGTGCCTTCAGTGCTGCCTATAGCAAATTATAGGCTTGTCTGAACAGGTGTGTTTTCAGAGTACGTTTGAAGGTTTCCAGACTCGTGGCATGACGAACCGGCTGAGGGAGAGAGTTCCAATTGAAAGGGATAGCCGTGAGAAGTCTTGGATGCGAGAGTGAGAGGAGATGACTAGGCTGGAGGACAAAAGGGTCTCCTGTGAGGAACGGAGAGTCCGGTTGGGAAGGTATCTGGAGATTAAAGAGGAAATGTATGGAGGTAATAGCTTGTGTAGAGCTTTGTATGCAAGCGTGAGAAGTTTAAACTGGATCCTTTGGGCAACTGGTAACCAATGGAGGGATTGGCAGAGAGGGGCTGCCTCAGAGGATCTAGAAGAGAGGTGGGTGAGATGGGCAGCGGAGTTTAGTAGGGATTGGAGAGGTGCCAGTCTGCTTTTTGGTAGACCACAGAGTAGGGTGTGAAATGTTGACTGTCCATCCACATTCCAATAGCTGGCCTTAGACCACCCTAGTAACTATGGTAACCCCTAAATTCCTGTGCTCCTTTCATCAGTCAAATGCTAACATTCGATGTACTGAGAGCTTGTTGCCATAAACAGCCACGTTATGCCGGAGGAAGCAATCTCTGCTTAGGCATCCACAAAATCACCTGCGAAGTGTTCTGGATGGTTTTGTATTTTCCTCATTTAATCTCCCTTAATTTGTAAGAGTATCATGAACTTATGAAGAATATAAGGGAAGATGCCGAGAGCCCAGTATAGTGTAGTATGTACTAGGCCTGAACGATAAATCGTTTTTGAATCGAAATCGCGATCACGGAAATGACGATTCCGTGATCGCCATAGCGGCGATTTTTATCCCCCTCTCCTGTCAGCATTCCCCGCTAACGCTCGGTGCAGCAGCGGTTTGGGGCGGCTCAGAGCCAGTACTTTCAGTCGCCGTGACGGAAGCAGCTCAGTCTCTCCTACAACTTCCGCCTACTAGTGTGCAGCCAATCAGCAGTACGGATGGCAAACTCCGCCCACGGGCTCTCACACTAGCGGCGGCTGTCTCCTCTTAGTACCTTAACATCACTGGTCCCCAGCCCCCGGCCCACTATTGAGCCACAGGACAAGTTGCACCAGGCCACAGCTACATCCCCTGCCTCTTCACTGCAGTGTGCAGCCGCGGCTATAATGTAATTTAAACTTCGTCCGGAAAGCCTCCAGTCTCGCCCCCTCCATCACAGCTCCTGCATCAGCCGCGTCATGTGCACGTCCCGCCCCATCCTCTCTTTTCAGCTTGTCAATCATGGACAGAACACCCCCTCCATTGCTGCTCATTCCATCGGCTGTAGCTTGCCAATTATGCACGGCCCGCCCCCTCCATCTTCATCAGCTTGTCGCTAGTGTGCACGGCCATGTATGTGGCCATGCAATTTGGAATTGTACAGTCCTGCCCCCTCCCTCAAAATAGCCAATCACAGGCAGCGGGACTTTTTAGGAACCATGGGGGGGAATGTAATTACAAGATGTCCACAGATTACAGCAAGCAGGTAAACCTTTCTCATTACTTTGTGCAATATTTTGTTAGTTTATTCCTCCTGATTGTACTTGCAACCATTGCTGAGGGAGGTTTAAGGTGGCCATACATCTGCAGATTAAGCAGACAATCGACCATCTAATTCGATAATTAATATTGAATTGGATGACAATCGGCGCTGGCAAAGACATGCTTGATCAACAATGCAACTCACCCTCCCTTTTCCTAGTGATGTACATTGTGAATTTAGTGCTGAATCTTGATTTAAAGAAAATCGTGAATCGAATCGAAATCGCAATTTCTGACAGAAATCGTGCGATTCAATCTTTTCCTAAAATCGTTCAGGCCTAGTATGTACTGTAAATTGGGTATGGAAGGTAAGTATAGGAAGCTTATACTCACAAACAAGGGTTACCGTCCAGGTAACCACTATGAAGGCAGGTGAGGAGATTAGACCTGTCCCCACTCAGGATTAAGAAGTCGCTCTCTGTAGATCGGGAAAATGGAAGAATTCCCCTCCACCAGGGGTGGAAACAACTGCAAAAGTAGTACAGAGACGCCAACAGGGTAAAAACAGACACAAAAAATTGCTGGTTTAAGCAAAAATCAGTTTATTTACATACTCCGAACAAGGTGCAACGCGTTTCGCGGGCATATCCTCAGGCAATAAATAGGAGCATATCACCAATGCGGTCCGGTACATAGCCTGGCGCCAGGCTATGCTCCTATTTATTGCCTGAGGAAGTGGGATATACCCGTGAAACGCGTTGCACCTTGTTCGGAGTATGTAAATAAACTGATTTTTGCTTAAACCAGCAATTTTTTGTGTCTGTTTTGGAGGGGTAAGTCCACCGCTACCTACTTCATTTTATCTATTTTAAAGAAATATTGTTTTTACCCTGTTGGCGCCTCTGTACTACATTTATGGACTTATGAAGTGAGGTTAGACAGAAATAATGTTGGAAGGCAATATTTGAACAGTTTAGCCTTCTCTCTTCTTGTCTCAGTAGTCACATGTCCCTTGTCTGCTTGGCCTGATTGGCTCCTGAATTACAATCATTTGTCTGCTACTGATGCACAGAAGGAAAGGCAGCGCTTCTACAACTCAGGAAAGATCCTCCCGGGCCTGGGCTCCAATAATTGAACAGAATTGCTGCCCAAGTAATTTTAATTTCCACGGATGCTTTCCCGGCAGACTGGCCTGTAACTCTTTTATATCGTTACAGCGGCTTCATTTTTTTTAGGAGATCTTAACAAAGAAAAAATGCTAGTTTGGTAAATTTTGTTGCTTAAATAATATTTCATGGATGAGTTCATTGCTATCAGTAAATGATGAAATGTTTACTATATAGAGCAGAGATGACTCCTCTGTCACGTTATCCCGGTGACGAGTATCCTAGTACAGCGATGGGCAGAGCATGCAGTCTTTCCGTTTACATTCTGCTGCTTGGTTAAGGTTTGCCAGTTCATGCAGATTTCACAGCGTGACATGTTAGCTGTCAGAATTGGCAAAACAATGCAGCAGAATTGTTTGTGTCCCTCTGTATGATTACTGAGCTGAAGTCATCTGCGTAACTGAAAATACTGTGCCTTCCTTTTAGTTTCAAATCGCTTATTGAAGTTTTTTCAATAGAGAAATATACAAGCAGTGTTTTGTCCCAAATGGACCATCATAACAATATCTTAAAACAGATAATCATTTATTCAAACATATCCTGAAAGAATGAGTAATAATCACTATAAAAGAAGTAACTCAAATTGGGTAACCATCTTATGGAAGTTAAATCAGTCAATGATAATCGCACATAAATGTTAGGAAACGTTTTTTTTTTATGCTGCAAGGCAGAGGGATAAGTGAACAAGAACGTAGGCCCACGAGATCAGTGGCTGATAGCCATGGTTGCCATGTCTTGGGGAAGACCTCCAGTATGTTATTGGCTATTGCCAACAGGCGCTCAGAAATTAAAATACCAGTGAGAATGATATCAGTGAGATCAATGGAGAGGGTAAGCTGCAACCACTCTAGCTATATGCGATTTTGCTGCTTTGGAAATGTGTTGAGCTAGCCTGTGTTGGGGAAATTTCCATCCCAGTGGTTTATCACCCAACAGCAATAGTAAGGGGTCAGGAGACAGAGCTTTACCTAGGGCTGTACCAATGAGGGAGGTTACTTTGGTCCAATATTGCTTGATTACAGGATAAAACCACCATGTGGCTGTTGTGCTGCCAGACGACAACCTCTAAAACACAGACTTGATTTGGTGGAGTCAAATGCATGGAGCCTTGCTGGAGTGTAATTAGTGCGGCGTAGTACCATATAATTACTTTCTATGTGGGAAAAATAGCTGCTTCCTTTAGCCATGGTTAGGCAGCATTTGAACCATCCTGGTATAGAGAGCGTGAGGCCTAAATCCTCCTCCCAATCACACATAGCTTGAAATTTAGTCGGTACTAGCTGCTGGGAAATGACAGAGTAAAGGTAAGAGATAGGTGCACCGTCTAAAGGTCTCAAAGCAAACCATGCTTCATAGGGGGTCCTCGGGCATGCCTTCCTTTTATCACCTTTATTATAAATTATACTTCAGAATGAATGGATCCTGGATTGCCACCTATCACTGTTGTAGTCTCACTCCTTGTGCTGTTACACTTGTGCTGTCACTCCTTGTGCTGTTGCCCAGCAAGCTCATGGTGAACCAGAACTCCTAGAAGTGTGAGGGGGCTAAAAAGGACCAAAAGGCCCTCTTACTAAAAAGCTTTGCAAAACATGGGGAGTGTGAGCAGGTATTTGGCATGTATGTTTTGGCTGTGGCCGCACATGGGCAGTGTGAGCAGGTATTTGGCATGAGAGTTTTGCTTGTGGGCAGTGTGAGCAGGTATTTGGCATGTATGTTTTGGCTGTGGCCACACATGGGCAGTGTGAGCAGGTATTTGGCATGTATGTTTTGGCTGTGGCCACATATGGGCAGTGTGAGCAGGTATTTGGCATGAGTGTTTTGCCTGTGGCCACATATGGGCAGTGTGAGCAGGTATTTGGCATGAGAGTTTTGCTTGTGACCACATGTGGGCAGTGTGAGCAGGTATTTGGCATGTGTATTTTGGCTGTGGCCACACATGGGCAGTGTGAGCACCTGCAATGGCAATGGCATGAGTGTTTTGATTGTGGCCAAACATGAGGAGTGCGAGCAGGTATTTGGCATGAGTGTTATGGCTGTGCGAGACTACTAATTTCGGAGCAGAGCTGCGACGATGATTTGGGCACTATCAGAGGCCATAATAAGAATTATGGCTATAGCAGCACTCAGTGACTAATAGTAGTAATAGTATAGTATGAACGCCACCCCAGACTTTCAGCAGGCACAGGGTGAGCTGTCTTTCGGCTTCACCCAGCAACCAAGATTTGGCCGTGAGAAATGTAAATGTACGGGTTGGCTGTGGCCGCATGTGGGCAGTGTGAGCAGGTACTTGGCACGAGTGTTTTGGCTGTTGCTGCACATTGTCTATGTGAGCAGGGATTTGGCATGTTCTGGCTTCAGCAGCACATGGAAAGTCTGAGCAAGAATTTATTATTATTATTATTATTATAGTATTCTAATATTTTGCAATTATGCAGAGCTGACATCTTCCACATCAGTTTACAAAGTGTATATATATGGTATTGTCACTAACTGTCCCTCAGAGAAGCTCACAATCTAATCCTTACCATATTCATATGTCCATCATAGTCTAGGGCCAGTTATATAGGGTCAGGAAATGAAAAGCTGTGTCTCAGTTGATTTTGATGTAGTCGTGTCTGATATCTGATGAAAATAATGATGGTCATTAACCTTTTGCCGACCGTGTCACGCCGATGGGTGTAAAGTCCTGGGGCTCTGTTTTGAATGAGATCGCGCGCACGCTGCGCGCATCTCATTTTCGGAGGGCGGAGCTCCGCCCCCTCTTCAGTCTCCGAGCGACTGTTAAACGGCGTAATCGCCGTCTAATTACCCGTACAGCGCTGCGATCAGCAGCATCGCTGTACTGGGGACAGCCGTGTGACACGGATGTCCCCTCCTGAGCCACAGAGGTGATCGGCTGTCATAGGCTGAAGCCTATGACAGCTGATCACAGGGATTGGCCAGCAGGGGGAGGGAGGGGGGTATACAACAGGGGGGGGGGGGGGGGGGAAAACACACCTTTTTTATAAAAAAAAAACCCAAATAAACAAACACAAATAAACAAACAAACACTGGGGGGGCGATCAGACCCCACCAACAGAGAGCTCTGTTGGTGGGGAGAAAAGGGGTGAGGAATCACTTGTGTGCTGTGTTTTGCGGTCCTGCAGCTTGGCCAATAAAGCTGCAGTGGCCAATTTATTGAAAATGTGCCTGGTCTTTAGGGGAGTTTAACACAGCAGTCCTCAAGAGGTTAATCGATACACCCCCAACTATAACAGTGGAACATTTATAGTGCAGACCAGATTATAAAGGTAAGGAATAGAATAGAACTAGATTGATGCCAAACATGCCAGTCTGTAGCCATGTGTAATGACTCCTTTTCTCCTGTACTGCAGCATTCATTATTGGGACGTCTTGAGCGAGTCATCCAGTCCTCTTTTCCCATTCCTTCTGTTGCTGATATGGAAGAAACCATCTCTCCTTTAGATCTTCTGCTATGCACAGAGCACCAGGAGGAAGCATCCACATCCAAATCCAGTAGAAGGTATGTGCAGTGCATAGAACAGAACATGGGCTCATCCTATATCTATTTTATAGCCCCAGATCAGACACAAGTGTTATTGCTAGATCTATGGAGGCACACAGCTGTAGATCCTGTCTGTGTAGGAGCTCTTTATTAGGTGTTCTCAAATACAGTATATTTGTTATATAATACCTGGTGAGAAGCCCAGGCATTGGCCACTTTCTGCACCACTGTCTGTGCTATAGGCTGCAATCCTTTCAGACAGATGGAGGCTGTGCCAGCCCCATTCCAGTCTGCACAGTGTGTGTGATGCAACTTTGATAACAGGAGCAGCCACACCCCCAAAGACTGAAATCTGACAGCAGCTTCTGGTCATTTGATCAAAATTTCAAGACTGGATTTGCAGCTGCAGAAATCTCTTTTCACATATCAGGTAACATTTGAACACTGATTATTAAACTACTATATAGTATGTGCCTGGAGATGAGCTTTAAAAACTAAATCCAATCATTTATAATTTGAAAAACAGACTATTTCTGCCACTGTTGCAGACAGAAATTGAAGCTTTGGGGTTGCCAGAGTTTGCTGACAGTCATTAGATTTGTGCAGGTGCTAAAAATGAGTTATAGACCGTTCTCACTTGGGCGATTTAGAAGGGGATTCCCGCTAATCACCAAAGCGCTAGCGCAGTATATTAACCTTATGGCAGTGATCTAACTGCTGCGATTGCCGCCCATGGCGGATGTTTCACGATTAGCTGCAATCGCAAAACATGTTACCGGCAGCACCCCCATACTCTATACAATGTACAGCAAAGTGCTGATTGCGATCGCTCTGAATTGCGAGGAATGTACAATGATGTTACTGCGCTAATTGTGGTAACATCCCCTGCACAAAACCGCTTTGTGTTTTTAAGTGTGAATGAGCCCTAAGGCTTCCTTCCACAAGCTGCTGACAGAGCTTTTTCCATCCACTGGCCGGGCACTTGCTAGTGCTCGACATGAGCGGCAGACAGGCACCCCACACCCATGGAGTTGTATCTGAGTATGCTGGTTGCCATGCTCAGACATGACAAAAGTTTTTTTTTTTTTTTTTTTTTTTTTTTTTTTGCCGCTGGGCAACATCCCTGTGTGTCAACATGTGCAGTGTTGCCAAAGGCTGCCATCGGGTTGCATGTAATTGCAGGCGAATAGCGCTTGTGGCCAGCAGCCAGGGCAACTGAACTGCTTGACAATGAGCAGTTCAGCCCTCCTTGGAAAAAAGGGTTAATGCTGGGAACACACAATGGAATTTCTGATCCGATCGATGGGAATTGGATGATTATTTCTGACCTTTCTGTTTGATGAAGGGATCGATTTTGCAGAGTTATGATTGGAAAAGCGATCCGTTAATCAACCGGAAGCAGTTTGGACTTGTACACAGGATACAACTTCCCATCAGAGTACCCGTCGACCGGACAGAAAGTTGCATCGTGTGTTCCTAGCATAACAAAGGCTGTGGCTTTGTACAGAGAATTAGTTTTCAGCAAGGTGGGAGAGTCTGGGCAGGCTCACGGCAACGAAGAGAGACAGCAAGAGTATTATTGACAAGTGTGCAGAAAGGAAGATTTCTGCTTACTGGCAGTTTGGGAATTTCAACACACGCTGCTGCTGGGCACCTGCCTTCTATGTATGGCCTTTGTGAATCCTGTCTCTTCTTCCCTTGTTCTAACATCTTGCCCTGTCAGTCATTATTCGGCCTAGGAACATCACAGCAGGGCAGTGTGGAATCTGACACACATATAGTAGCTAAATATCTGAGAAGCTTCTTGCTACATCCCATCATGGTGAGCAGCAGCAAGGTTACATTTTGCCAGGTGCCAGCACTGCATTGTGGAGCGGGCGGCCGGATGCCTGTACCCAGACTGGTGTAAGAAGGAAATGGCATACTACACATGCCATATGAAGGCAGCAGTACATGCCAGCAGCTTGTGGTGTGTTCTCTGTACTATCAAGTTGTTGATATCCCATGATGGTAAACATAATACTGTGAAAGCAGCAGGTATGGAAATCATGCTGACGTGTGGATAGATTATTATGCAAGGATTATTTTCAAGCAAACCAAGAATTACAACCCTATTCCCCCCCCCCCCCCCAAAAAGAAGGAAAGAAAAATCATTAATTGCAAAAACAATTCATTTGATTCAGTCCAGTTCATTATTTTTGTTGTCCTTCCATTCTGTAAAATACCAGCTAAAGCTAATAATTCTTCATTGGTTGGTCTAAAATATTACCCCAAACACCAATTCAGCCACCATGCTGCTGTTAGAGGTAGGGGTGCGTGTGTTTGTTGCATGCGTGCGCGCGTGTGTGTGTGTGGGGGGTGGAGTCTAGACAGCAGGAAGCTAGCGCTGGTGTGGGAAGAAGGTGGGCTGCCTGTTCAGAGAGGCAGGGTGCCCATTGAACGCTACAATTTACCACCTGATTGACCATGCAACAATTATATCGGCCATTGTTGGTGGTATGGGTTGACAAACAATCATTTTGCCATTCTTTTCGTTGATCCATTTTTCATATCGATTGTGGTTTTCTTCCCGTTTGTGTGCCCAAACAGTAGTTTCCACATTGATTTATGGGCACCGTTACAGTATAATTTTGCATAGATGCAGTTGTTTTATGAGCCCTCACTGGTCTTAACTGCTCTATCTAGGAGTCTGGACTTGCATTTGCTTTTGTGGCTGACAGCAGGAGAGTGACAGAGATTGCTGCTGAGACATGTAGAAATGCTCCATAAACTGATTACTGTGTAGCTGTTACAGGGAGTGGTCTGTCCATTGCACATGCTGCTTGTAATGCCTTTGTTCATCTCGTTATATTTAGAATGCTGCTGGGACTTTAGTATGGGAAGAATCATGCAGCAGAGAGGGCCGCGTGGTTCTCACTGATGTACAGGACACCACAGAGTAGAAGTGATATTGACATGTTTATACGGTGAAATCTACAGCTGCACAATCTGTGGGAAGTTGTTAATGTGTTCTTTCTCTTCAGCTTGCACACTGTAGTGCTGGACATATGGAACGAGGTTCAGGATATCCACGATGCCTATGGACTGAAGTACCAGTGGGGAGGTTCACATAGCAACAAAAAGCTCCTGTGCTCCCTTGGAATCGACACAAGGAACATAGTACGTTGTTCTGCTGATGCTATTGTCTGTCTCTGAAAAGCGGCTCTATAAAGACACTGCAGGAAAGCTGCTCGAGTGAACCTGCTAACTAGCCATTTCTGGGCAGACGTCATGTGCTAGCAAGCACCGTCTTGGGTGACTGATCTCTAACTTTTTATCCATTTCAATGCCAGGGAACACTGAGCTCGTGGAAAGCACTTAATGTGGACCTGAACTCTTGCACAGGACAGAAGGAAAACCTAGAGAAATGCACCCTGTATAGAGAGTTTAGCCTGTTTAATTCCCCCTCATTTGTGTCTAATCACAAGTAGAAATTTGATCTCACATGATCACATGACTGCCACAGCAGAGATGGCAGATAAGCTCATTTGAAAGCACAGGAGGTTAACAATAAGTCTGCTTCCATGAATCAGGAAGTAGAAACCGGCCAGATTTTTTTTTAGGATTTCTATCAGCTGTAACAAAGAAATGCTTTTTGTTTAAAGGTTATTATGCTGTTGCGTACATTTTAGAGCAGAGAGGACGTTCTACGTTCAGGTCCGCTTTAAGTGTCAGTGCTGCACGGTGCTCTTTTTATTATGCTGGAAATACTAAAAAACATTTTTTTAACAACTACAATTGAAACCGTAAACTAATTTATTTTCTTATGCTTGTGTCCGTTTACACATTGTCTACCTTTTAAGGAAAACTGAAGTGAGAGAGATATGGAGGCTGCCATTTTTATTTCCTTTTAAAGGGACCAGCTGCACTGCTGAGGCATAAAATACCTCCAGTCTGTACTGTTTGTCAGTTGCTACAGCAGCCAGCAGTGCCTTCCTCTTCTGCCAGGTGTGCGAAGTGAATAGAGGGAGGGACAATGACTGCTTTCTCAGGCAGACATCTTCTAGAACTGTATTAAGGTGCCCAAACATCTAGCAAAGTATGGGCAGATCGACCAAGAGATGGATCTCTCCCTGATCAAATCTGATTATAGAGATATCTGTTGGCTGCCCACACACCATTATTTGATTCTCCAAATCAATACAGCGCTCACCACTCCTTCTAATAACTCATCCAGTATGCAGTTAACTGCCAAAGAGCAAAACCAGTCAGTTCTCCTCAAAAAGAAGTAAAACGATCACAGCAGCGCTTCTGATATTCCTTCCTGTGCAGAAGCGCTGCTGTGATCGTTTTACTTAATTATTTGATTCTCGATTGATGTCAGCATGAAATCTCTTGGGAGTAGGCCTTGTGACGCCATATTCCACCGATGTCACCCCCCCCCCCCCCCCCAAACGTTCATTTGCCTCCCAGTGCAGTGCATTAAAATCTCTTACCTGTCCGGCTGGCACAAGCCCAGCTGCTGTAATTCTGTGTTTTTGTCCCACGTGTGCCGATACCGTATGCGGCAGCCACGTGTGACCAGAATATGTGGGGAAAGGAGCAGCTGGACATTTGTGGCAGTCGGGCAGGGAGATTTCAACTGTGGCACTGACATGTGTAAAAACATGACCGATCCAATAACCCTTCTCCATGAAATCCAGCACTAAAGAAAAAAGTTTTCAGTACTTTTTTCTCCCCCCAAGTCTGATGCTGTAATTGTATATCTATTTCTTTCATGTAGATATCCAAATCCTGATTAGGCCTTATATGTTGGCTGCTTTTTGTAGAATGCATTGACTTGTGTATTGTATGGCTGTATTGTTCTATGTAGTCTAATTGCAGCTTGTTTTTCATAGCTTTATACAGGTAACAAGAAGCAGCCTGTCATCGTTCCTATGTATGCAGCTGGTCTGGTAAGCAAAGTTTTTCCTCTTCACCAGTATTAAATAGCATTGTTTCTGTTACCTGGAGTAGGAAGTGGGGTGAGGTGAATAGAATGTATATAAGTTGTAGTACATCTGAGTACAGTGCAGTGTAACATGCCTGCGTGCATCAGCCACACTGCAATACTGAACTCCACTCGGTCCAGCCAGTCTTCCTGGCACTTCCTGATAGTGAAGGTATATGCGTAGCCCCTCCTACATCACTCCATAGCCTCTACCCTAATGTAATGGCCAAAGCATGGTCATCCAAGTTACACTTAAAGGACAACCGAGGTGTGACATGAGATTGTCATGTGTATGTACAGTGCCAAGCACACAAATAACTAGGCTGTGATCCTTTTTTCCTTTTTCTACCTGAAAGAGTTAAACATCAGGTATGCAAGTGACAGTTTCTGTCTGGGTCATAACCGGGTTGGACTGGGTCAGACTATAGCATAACCCTAACTGATGAGTAATTACAGCCATAAAATACTTTCCTGTCAGTAAATGGTCTCTGAGAGCAGGAAAGAGATAAAAGGGGTCAATAATTCATAGATTTGAGCTCTGGCATACTTCAGTGATGGTGTCATTGAGCAGAGACAATGAAACAGTAAAAACTAGATTTAAATATAAAATAAAACTGTGGCATATATATATATATATATATATATATATATATATATATATATATATATATATATATATATATATATATATATATATATATATATATATATATATATATTAAAAAAAAATCATTTTTAGGAGGAGGAGGATGGATACAATTGTTTTTCTCATCACTTTATTTTCACCTCGAATGTCCTTTTTATCCACAAATTTAACTTTACTTTTATATAAGTAAAAAACCATGCTGTTCCATTTAAAAGGGATTTATTACTTTTAAAATTAAAGTGTACCTGACATGACATATGACGTGATGAGATAGACATGTGGTATATATAGTGGCAAGCATATAGACACCTATGCTGCGTTCCTTTTCTTTTTTTCCCTGCCTGAAAGAGTTAATATTTGGCTATGCAACTGACAGTTTTTCTGACATTTTTAGCTGTAGGAGGAAGACCGATCCAATTAATTATCTCATTCGTTTATTTTTACCATGAGTTCACTTTAACCTCTTTAGCGGTAATGGAAATCTGCAGCTCAGAGCGGTAATCTATCTAGCGGTATGAGTTGTAGGGTCTAAAAGCTTGAGGAAAATATTGCACCACTTTTACACAATAAAATCTGGAAATAATCATACTGCCAGGGAGGTTTTGAAAATGTGCTTTAATGGAATGACTCTGACAAACAGAGTACTCAACAGTACTCGAACCCACCAGAACCCTACAGTATCCCTTTAAAATACTTCCTTATAAAATATACATTTCTACTAGTGTAAAATGAGCTATAGATTACTTTTTTTCCTGTGTTGTCATCTATTGCAGTAGTAGGTAGTAAAAAGCTGACAGATTTTGCACTAGACCATCTTTTCATGGGAGATTCTGAAAGAGTAGAGTATTACATTTATTCTTTATAAAAATACTCATTGGACAGCTTACCTACTCACTGCACACTATTTGACAGTTGGACTGAACAACTGGCATTCAGTAAGTGCCTTTGCAATTAAAGAAATAACTGAGGAGATGTCCTAGTCCAGAAACTGTCAGATTTCACTACATACTGCAGAAGTACCCACTAACGGTACAATTAGCAGAACGATCGTTCATTTCTGATCATTATTTTTTTCATTCGGAAACAATTGTTCGGGACAACTAATGGGCAAATTTCTCCTAACCAATCCAATCGTATTACAGAAATTAATCCAATTTTCAATCTATTCCCATCAATCTGATCAGACTGGTTTGGAGATTTTTGTTCGTTAGTGGTCCCGAACAATTGTTTCCAAATGATCATCGGAAATGATTGTTCTGCAAATTGTCTCCTTACTGGCCACCTTAAATGACAGGAATGTAGAAAAAAAAAGTAATTTAGGATGCATTTTTGTTTTACTCTGGGGAAAAATGTACATTTATATGTATGTATTTTAAATTTCTGTGCAGCCTTACCACCCCTTTTGCAGTGCTCAGACTTACGGACAACCTGTGGTTATGAAATAAAATAAATAAGAAATTTGGCTCCGTGGAAACAAGTCAATGAAAATAATTTTCTAAAAGACCTTGTTTTTTTAGAAAATCCATTAAAAGTAAATACATTTTTGCTGTGGTACGCTGAGGGAACAGGGGTGGGCAGAGGTGACACAGAGGGGGAAACTTGAGGCATGGGGCTATGGAGAAGGTATTGGGGACTGAGATGGCACAGTGTTTCAACTTATGGACAGATTTAGTTTAAGAATGAACCTACACTCCCCATCTCGTTTGTTATACGGGGACTACCTATACAGAATGCTTCCACAGTGATCTAGTCTGCTTCCTGGTACAAGAAGCTATTCTCCATGTGGGAACTTAGTCACACCCCTGCCTTGCTGGGACCATGTCCCATATAGCCACACCCCCACCTACCAACACTTGAGTCCAAGAGTATGATCAGGTAGGTGGGTGGGTGGGGTATGATTTTATGGGACATGTCTGCACTCCCACCCAGCCCATGTGATAACCCAGCTAATGCTTCAGTGCAGAGCTTAAGTTAGGTGAGTGGATGGGGTTTTTGCTTTAGTCGCTGTGTGTACTCAATACCACAAGCACTGGCAGCAGCAAGACTTTTCTTAAGCTTCCTAAAGACATTTTTTTTTTTTTTTAAACCAGCATTGTACAAAAGACCTTAAGCACTCCACTGATGGCTTGTTGGCATATATGTTTAGGGACGCCTATAAAAAATGGGAGGGGGGAAATGGGGCTTTAAGTCTGTAACAGTTGGAAAACTTAGTATACGTTTTTCTCTGACTTAAAGGAATACCGTAGGGGGAAAAAGAGTTGAACTTACCCGGGGCTTCTAATGGTCCCCCGCTGACGTCCTTTGCCCGCGCAGCCACTCGCCGATGCTCCTGCCCCACCTCCGGTTCACTTCTGCAATTTACGTTGGAAAACCACTGCGCCTGCGTGGCTGCGCCCTCGCTCCCGCTGATGTCACCAGGAGTGTATTGCGCATGCTCAGTATGGACTGTTCCTGCACAGTACACTCCTGGTGATGTCAGCGGGAGCGAGGACACGGCCGTGCAGGCTAGGTGGTTTTCCGACTTTCAAGTCGGAAATTCTAGAAGTGAACTGCAGGCAGGGACCGGAGCATCAGTGAGTGGCTGCGCGGGCACAGGACGTCTGTGGGGGACCATTAGAAGCCCCGGTAAGTTCAACTTTTTTCTTTTTTTCCCTGCCCCCCCTGCATTAGTCTTTTAAATTGGAATCCTAGTGTCTGATATATTGTGTATTTGTAATTTGTAAAGTGGTGATGCCTCAATGTCTAAATGTTTACCAGCTAATGCTTTTCAGTTGAATGTGCTGGCTCGTAATTTGCATCAAGTGTGTTTCTTTTTTTTGTTACTGTACATGCCTTTGTCCTCACCAGGTCACTGGGAGAAGTAACCTTTGTTAGTTTATGCCAGTAATTGCCTGTTCGGTGATGTTTTGTTCATCCATATATCTAATCATTGGTCTGTGTGTATGTGTGCTTAGGGTATGCTGGAACCAACCAAGGAGCCCCTGAAGCCTTTATCTGCTGCAGAGAAAATCGCCTCCATAGGGCAGTCTTCTCACCTTCCTCCGGATGACATTTCCTCTTCCGATCAGTTCCAGGTACCCAGCCTATCTTCTGTATCTATACAGGAGTGTACACTCTAATGCTGGCATTCCTGTACTCTCAATTTTAGAAAATCGACACAGGCCTCATCAGTCAAAACAGTTCTAATGTACAGTGCGTTGGATTCACAATTCAATGTCCCTCCGTGACCAGGATAATAGTATAAACACCACCACCAATAAATAAGATCAAGGCTTACCAGCCTGAAACAACTGATGGTATAAGGTTGTTTTGTGACCCACAGTGTGGAAAAGGTCAAAGGTGCTTTGGGTAGGAGACGGGCAGCACCTTTGACCTCTTCCCTGCTGTGGGTTAACTTGCAGACTGGCATTTCTGATGTTGGGGTACCCAACTCTTGGGCTCCATATGTTTCATTTTCTTTTATCGATGTCCACGATGTACTACACATGGCCGGAGCTGGAGGAGAATGGCAACCATGCCATTCTCCTCCAGCTCCGGCCATGTGCGGTTCCCGTGTTTGAAAATTAGATGAGTGGTTATACCTGGCTTCATGTTGTCCAGATGTTTAGTAAGAACATGTGTTAACTATACAGATTTGTCTCTATTTGTGGAGGTGTGATGAAGGGTCTATCCCGAAACAGGTCAACATTGTTGCCTCAATGTGTACAACTGCACTAATCTTGATGTTAACAACTGATGCATTTTTGCCATTCTCTTGACGGATACTTTTTATAAATATTTTTGCACAAGTGTTGTCTTTAATAAAAAATCTTTTGTATTTTTTTGCATATAAATTCTTCAAGTTTCTTCAGTTTTTTGCTATATCTATCTATCTATCTATCTATCTATCTATCTATCTATCTATCTATCTATCTATCTATCTATCTATCCTTTTACTAGTATAATGGAGACTATCTCTGCTCATAAAAGCCACCTTATAATGTTGTCTGTTTTAGGCTGGTAAGCCTTGATCTTATTTATTGGTGGTGGTGTTCACGCTGTATCCTGGTCACAGAGGGACATTGTATTTGTGGACCCAACGCGCCCAGTACGTTAGAACTGCCGTGACTGAAGAGACCTGCACTGATCTTTTAATATTTAGTTATTCTGGACTAACACTGTCTACTCTTACTAGCAGTCTCATTTTTGAATTACCGGGTGCTTATTATTTTATTTGTTCATTTTATTTTATTATTTTATTTGTTCATTTTACATGTTTTGTTCCTGTATGCTGCATTATGACCTTAGCACATTGTATTGCTTTTAGCTGCAGTGCTGTCGCTTAGGGTGCACTCATGTAGGGCACTAATTAAGTCCCCCCCCCTTCTTATATATAATCGCTTTTAGGTTTTTATTGCCTAATAAACCCTTTGTCACTCGAGTTGTTGCCAAAGGTCACAAAGCTGAATAGGGATTCGTCGGCAGGGACACAGACCGCAATAACAAGCTGACAGCGATTCTAAACCTTCCTGATTTTATTCAGAGCTGAAAAGGCAAGTTTGGGGTTTCATTGGACTAAAGTAATAATAAAACAGTAGATCTGTGATATGTGGTCTGCTGACAGCAGCTGTAGGTTATGGACGTAAGTCTGACGTTGCCTTACAAAGATGGGAACTTTTTAAAATATATAGTATTTCCCTACCTGTATACGATTTCCCTTTCTATGTGTAATGATGCTGTGGTTCCCAATAGGCAGCGCATGAAAAACAGACAGACATTCATAAAAACAGCCAATTTGTACAGTCTTCCTAGCATACACTATTATTCACCCTCCCCCTCCACCATCCGCTTCCTAATATTCTATTTAGCCTTCAGCTATTAGTACATGCTTATTAAATAAAAGTGGTCTATATTGGTCACAGGAAGTGTATCTGCATCAGTCTTACTGGCTTATTAGTTTATCCTGCTTTCAATTGTCATTTTTTTTAAACCATGGATTGAAAATAAAACTGGGTATATAAGGACAGAGGTGAAACTTTCACCTTTTTCTTTCAGTGCCACCTGCTGGTGGCATCTGGTAGTGCGTGCAACCATAAAACTCGATATAGCACAAAGTAATCTATAACTTTGCAAGGGATTAGATATACTGGATATATTCACAAACCTATGTAATTGCTGCATTATATAGACTAGAATATGTATAGTGCTGCTCATAATTCGTACACCTGGCAAACTTTGACTTAAAGTTACTTTTATTCAACCAGCAAGTAATTTTTTGATGGGAAATGACATAGGTGTCTCCCAAAAATAAGACGACCATATGCAAGAGGCATTATTGTGGGAATAAAAATTCTCAGCTTTTATTTACATTTGAGCAAAAAGTGCCCAGTCCAAAATTGTTCACACCCTTCTCAATAATCAACAGAAAAGCCTTTATTGGCTATTACAGCAATCAAATACTTCCTATAATTGCAGACTAGCTTTTTGCATGTCTCCACAGGTATTTTTGCCCATTCATCTTTAGCAACGAGCTCCAAATCTTTCAGGTTGAAGGGTCTTCTTGCCATCATCCTAATCTTTAGCTCCCTCCACATATTCTCAATTGAATTCAAGTCAGAACTCTGTACACCTCCAAAGCATTAGGTTCCCACCACCATGTTTGACAGTGGGGATGGTTTTCTTTGGGTTGAAGGCTTCTCCTTTTTTGCGCCAAATGAAGGAAACATCATTGTGACCAAACAATTACATTTTTGTTTCATCTAACCATAGCACAGAAGACCAGAAATCTTCTTCTTTGTCCAGATGAGCATTTGCAAAGGCTAAGCGAGCTTTTGTGTGCCTTATCTGGAAAAGTGTCGTCCTCCACGGTCTGCATCCGTGGAACCCAGCAGTGTGCAGTGTCCATTGGATTCACTGCCTTGAGACATTACCACCAGCAGAGCCCAGATTCACCAGGATCACCTTGGTGGTGATCCTTGGATTCTTTTTCACCCCTTTCACTATGCTCCTGGCCAGCACAGGTATCACTTTTGGCTTCCGACCACGTCCTCTGAGATTTTCCACAGTGTGGAACATCTTGTATTTTTAAATAATACTTTGCACTGTAACCACTGGAGCTTAAAAACATTTAGAAATGGCCTTGTAGCCCTTTCCTGACTTGTGAGCAGCCACAATGCACAGCTGCAGGTCCTCACTGAGCTCCTTTGTCTTAGCCATGATTGTCCACAAACAAAACTGCAGAGAGCTGCTGTTTTTCTCCTGTTGAGTTGATTAAACAGCTTAGAACAGCTTGGACTATTTGGAATGGTATAGAACTTTAGATTTTCCCACAAACTGTGACAGTTTGTGAAGAGTATGAATAATTTTGGACTGGATACTTTAAAAGCTGAGAAATGTTTTTTCCTTAACCACTTAAAGGGAACCAGAGACGAACAGTATTAAATAAATGAAATAGCTTTTATACATACCTGAGGCTTCCTCCTGCCCCATAAGCCTGGATCGCTCCCATGCTGCCGTTCTCCGCTGCCTCTATCGCCGCTACCGGATCCCATCACTTCCGGCGGACGCGGCCAATTGTACGCAAGAGCAGGGACTCACTCCATATCCTTACGCGTGCACCTGCGTAGTATGGAGGCGCATGCATAAGGATATGGAGGAGTCCCTGCTCTTGCTTACAATTGGCCGCGTCCGCCGGCAGTGACGCACTGCGCTTGCGTCGACTGGCCGAAAGTACGGGACCCAGTACCGGCCCACAGAGGCAGCGGAGGACGGCGGCGTGGGAGCAAGCCTGGCTTATGGGGCTGGAGGGAAGCCCCAGGTATGTATAACATATTTTTTCCAACGTCTCTGGTTCTCTTTAAGCCCTCAGTCGTTTTCACTTTATGCATCCGAGCAATGTTCACCTCCCATTTATTAGCCTATAACTTTATCACTACTTATCACAATGAACTGATCTAAATCTTGCTTTTTCTGTCACCAATTAGGCTTTCTTTGGGTGGTACATTTTGTTAAGAGCAATTTAACAGTAAGAATAAGAAAAAAAATGAAAAAAATCATTATTTCTCAGTTTTCGGCCATTATAGTTTTAAAATAATACATGCCTCCATAATTAAAACCCACGTATTGTATTTGCCCATTTGTCCCAGTTATTACACCGTTTAAATTATGTCACAATGTATGGCGACAATATTTTATTTGGAAATAAAAGTGCATTTTTTCCGTTTTGCATCCATCACTATTTACAAGCTTATAATAATAATAAAAAAAAAAAAATAGAAATATTTCATCTTTACATAGATATTTAAAACTTTAGACCCTTAGGTAAATATTTGCATTTTTTTTTGTAATTTGTTTTTTATTTTTTATTGTTAAACATTTTATGTGGGTATTTTTGGGAGGGTGGGATGTAAACAGTAATTTTTTTTTTTATGCAAATATGTGTTGATTTTTATTTTTTTTACATTTAGATGTAGTTTTACTTTTGAGTTTTACATGACGTCACTCTAAGCGTAACATGTACGCTTAGAGGGACGTAGGAGGCAAAAAAAAGCAAGGCTTCCAAGAGAAGCTGTCGCTGTTTCTGCGGGGGAGAGGAATCAGTGATCAGGCACCATGGCCCGATTCATTGATTCCTGGGCTAACGATCCGCGTCCGGGAGCGCGCGTGTACGTGCGCGATCGGCCGTGAGAGCGCACATGTCCTCCTTGACGTAGGTCTACGTCCAAGAGGACTGTATTGCACTGATCATGTGATGGACTGTATTGCACTGCTCATGTGATGGACTGTATTGCACTGTAGGACTGTACTGCACTGCTCATGGGATGAACTGTATTGCACTATTCATGTGGACTGCATCGCACTTTTGAGGCGATAGACTGTATTGCTCATGTGACAGACTGCACTGCGCATGTGATAGACTGTTTTGCACTGCCCCAGAATGCCATGCTCCTTCACCCCCCGCTGGTGTCCCACCACCCCTCGCACCAGCAGCCGCGGCTCACCCAGGCCGCCCCCCGCCACATGCACCACTTACACCAGGGAACAGCTTCTAGGATGGGAACCACCGGGCCCCCCTCCCCCTGAAGCCGGGCTCCTGACCACTCTAATCTGGGACCACATACGACAGGTCCTGGACCCTGCCCTGAGACTCCGGCTAGGCCAGCGGAGGAGAGGATGCCGCGCTGGTGCCCGCGTGAGGCTAGAGAGGAAGGGCCTACGCTCAGCCATCCCCTCAGTCCTCCTGGCAAATGCCCAATCCCTCCCAAACAAACTGGATGAACTGCGCCTCCTCTGCGACAGGAGGGACCTCGTCAGTAACACCCCGGCCCTCTGCCTCACAGAAACATGGCTGCATGAGGACATCCCCGAGAGCGCCCACCTTCTCCCGGGCTTCAGCATCATACGAGCAGATCATGACCCTGTCCTCTCAGGGAAAAAGAGAGGGGGCGGCGTCTGCTTCTACATCAGCTCCTCATGGTGCCCCCCTCCAACGATACTCGCTAGGAAGTGCTCTCCAGACCTGGAACTACTGCTAATCAATTGTAGGCCGCCATACTCACCAAGGGAGTTTTCCTCCTATGTCCTTGCTGGAGTGTATATCCCTCCCAATGCAGACATCAAATCTGCCCTTCTCGTCCTAAGCGAGACCATCTCACAGTGGGAGACATCCCTCCCGGATTCACTGTTCATCATCGCGGGTGACTTCAACAAGGCCAATCTGCGTCAGGAGATGCCGCGCTATCACCAGCATGTAACCTGCCCCACCAGGGGCCCGAACACCCTGGACCACTGCTACACGGCACTGAAGGATGCATACAAAGCAGTCCCCCGAGCAGCTCTGGGCTCGTCGGACCACTGTCTCATCCACCTTATCCCAACCTACAGGAGACGCCTGGAATCAGCTAAACCGACCAAGTCCACCAAGGTCTGGTCGAACGAGGCAAAACTGAAACTACAAGCCTGCTTTGAATGCACCGATTGGAAGGCCCTGGAAGCGCCAAACTTGGATGAATGGGCAGATAACGTTGCCTCATACATCAGTTTCTGTGAGCACTCTTGTGTACCAGCAAAATCCTTCAAGCTGTACCCGAACAACAAGCCGTGGTTCACCAACAAGCTACGGCAGCTGCGAAGGCGCAAGGAGGCTGTGCACAGGTCCGGCAACCGAGAGAACTATAGAAGGGCAAGAAACGACCTCAATCGGGAGATGAGAGCTGCCAAAAAAGAGTATGCTGAAAGAGTGGAACACAACCTTTGCTCAAACAACTCACGTGCCGTATGGAAGGGGCTGAAGGCCGCCACTAACTACAAGCCCCAACCCCAGCAGGCGACACCCAGCCCGACACTAGCAGAAGAACTCAGCAGATTCTACTGCAGGTTCGAGAACCAGGGAGTACCGGAGGGAATCCCGGCACCGGCTACCCCACCCCTGTGCCTGGCAAACAACAACCTGCCCTCTCCCTCGGTGGTGAGCGAAGCCGAGGTCCTGCGCCTCTTATCAACACTTAATGCCAGGAAAGCCTCCGGCCCCGACGGAGTGTCTCCAGCCTGCCTGAAAACCTGCTGTCGGCAACTTGCTCCCATCCTCTTCGCCATCTTCATCAAGTCCCTGGAGGAAGGCAAGGTCCCCACTTGCTTTAAGAGGTCTATCATCATACCTGTCCCTAAGAAACAAATGGTCACCGATCTCAACAACTTTAGACCCGTAGCCCTGACGTCTGTAATCATGAAAACCATGGAGCGGGCAGTCCTAGCCTACCTCAAGCTCTCCACTTCACCCGTCCTAGACCCCTACCAGTTTGCCTATAGGGAAAACAGGTCCACCGATGATGCGATCAATATCTGCTTGGAGCTCACCAACGACCACCTGGACAGGCCGGACACGTATGCTAGAATACTTCTCCTGGACTTCAGTTCGGCCTTCAATACCATCTGCCCACGCATTCTGCACCGGGACCTTGCTGCACTCGGAGTCCACCCAAGCCTACTACTGTGGATCACAGACTTTCTCACCAACAGATCCCAAGTCGTCAAACTGGGCGATATCCACTCACAAGCAGCGATCACGAACACAGGTGCTCCCCAAGGCTGCGTTCTGTCACCATTGCTGTTCTCCCTCTACACAAACCACTGCAGATCGGAGGCAGACTCCGTAAAGGTCATCAAGTTCGCCGACGACACCACCATCATTGGCCTTGTCACCAGGGATAACGTCCAAGAGTATTGCCAACAGGTGGAGAGAATTTGCAACTGGAGCAAGGAGAACAGGCTGGTGCTTAACACTGTAAAAACTGTTGAGCTAATCATTGACATCAGGAAGTCTGCCCCCCCTCCGCCCCCCATTTATATTGACGGCACCGAGGTAGCCAGGGTGACATGTGCCCGGCTTCTGGGTACTATAATTTCCAGTGATCTCAGCTGGAAGCCCAACATCACTGCCACCCAACGGAAAGCCCAGCAAAGACTCTTCTTCCTCCGCCAGCTGAGAAAGTTTGGCATGACTCAAAAAATCCTAACCAGCTTCTACACCGCCACCATTGAGTCAATCCTCTGCTCCTCCATCTTGGTCTGGTATGCTGGGGCCACTGCAAATGACAAGGACAAACTTCAGAGGGTCATTAGGTCAGCGGAGAGGATCGTTGGGTGCCCCCTCCCCTCTCTTGCCCTGCTACACAACAACAGACTCAAGTCCAGGGCTCTGAGGATTGCCAATGATCCTTCTCTCCCAGGCCACCGCTACTTCAGCCTGCTGCCACTGGGCCGGAGGCTTCGGGCCATCTCCACAAAGACCACGAGACACAGGAACTCGTTCTTCCCCTCGGCGGTCAACCTCCTGAACTCCCTCCACATACTACCATCAATGCAAACCCGGACGAGCTGCGGGGCGGTCTGTACCATGGCAGAACTTTCAACCACACCAACCAACCCACCAGACTAACCATCGCGGTGTCACACTAGGGACTGTGATGCTTTATGGATGTATAGGGAAATGCAATACTACGTGTAGTGAAATACAATCGCATGGAGCAATGCAATGTGCAGTGGTATTGCAATGAAATGAAATGCTAACTCACGCTAACCGATGCCTCTATGGCTCGCTGCTATCTATCTATGTCTCTATCTATGTCTCTCTCTAATCCAGATGTATTGTGACAAAAACAATTCCGGGCATGACCCAGTCATGCTTGGCGAAATAAAGTTTTTCTGATTTCTGGTTAATAATGCATTTTGTACATTGTCGTCTTATTATCTTTTGGGAGACACCTATGTCATTTCCATAAAAAAAAAAAAAATTACTTGCTGGTTGAATAAAGGTAACTTTAAGTCAAAATTTGCCAGGGGTATGAATAATTATGGGCAGCACTGTATAAATTACAAACCTGTCGGTTACATGTGTGTACACTATGGGTGTTAATAACCCTTTTAACGATCCACCGGCGATCATAGTGATCAAGAGCCAAACACGATGGCTTCTGATCACTGAGGGGAGATGTCAGCTGTCATATGACATCTTAATCTTTTCTCTCAGGTGCGCACGATCGCGGTGGGACGCTTGGTTTACTGCGACATTGAATCTATGTCCAGTCAGAGCGGCAGCACCACCTGCTGGACATAGACTCGTACTGCGTCGGTCCCCATCTGGTTAAGTTACACTTTATACTGTTATTGGGGGTCTCTAGCACATACATGAAAAAAAGGTGCAGGGGATTGCATCTAGTAGAATATTGGTATAATTACCGGTATTCTACTTCTTCATTTTGATAGTAAAATATCGGTAATTTTTACCCAGTAATATACAGTAATTTGTTGGTGCCTAATCCTTCACCCTCACATGCTGGTGCCTAACACTTAACCACCCCCCACCCCCTGGTGCCCTTAACCTACCCTTGCAAAGCCATGATAAGCAGTAATAAAGTTACATTTGCGTGTGTTATTTATAAACAAAATTTACATAGCGGGCAGCCCCGGCGCCTGCTTTTGAACCATTAGTACTGTGTTGGAGCCACTGCAATGTTTAGGGTTGGACGTCCATCTTCTTGGCACTGCAGACAATGGCGTGTGGTTTACAAATGAATTGTGGGAAGTATGGTCATCCTTCTGCTACTACAGATGGCAGTCTTATGCATATATATTGTTTCCTTTTATAGGTTTTTCTGTTTTATCTACAAACGTTCAAGCTTTTATCATTTGTGAGAAGTTGAGAAAAAAATGTAGTCATTAACACGTCATTGTCTTGTCTTCTTTCCCTGCAGGAGTCCCTCCCGCCTGTCCAGTTTGACTGGAGTAGCAGTGGCCTTACCAACCCTTTAGATGGTACGTCTCTCCACAGAGCCTCTAGCAGCACAACTAGACATGAGAGGGCTTTCCAGTGTAAACACTCCTCTCTCTGCTGATCTTTCCTTTGTCTTATTAGTTTTCTCTTGGGAAATTCAGGCTTTCTTTCCTCTTTTTTTTTCTTTTCTCAGCATGAATAACTGGGTCTAAGTGGTTATACTTAGCACAGAGGGCAGACCATCTTTATATATACATACACGGGGTAAAGGGGGGTTTCTGTGTTGAATGGAAATATTCCATCTGCTTGGGATCCCTTGCTGTAGTTATGGAGGAGGATCCTTTCACACAGCCTCCATTGCAAGTATCGGCTTGTTAAGGTAGATTGTTGGAAAAGAGCCAGTCATGGTTCACAGAAGAGGAGCCATCGTACTTTATGCTGTGATACCAGAATTGGGCAACAGATGGCGTTGTGATTTGTGCACACTATTATGCTGGGGTCGGGAGAGCCACTGTGCTATAAAGGGATTTTAAGCAAGTGGCTGTTTTACTAATTTAACTAGAAAGCTTCAGTAAATTTACATATTCATATTGTTATCATTTATCTATTCACTGATTTGTTGCCAGTTGAAGAACAAGGTATGTTTACAGTTTGGTTACTTTTTCTCAGTACATTCCTTTCGCTCTACATTTCCAGTTCTGTCCTCAATTTCCTTCCAGTACCCTACGTACTGCTGCTGGCTTTATATTCTGAGTAGTGCTAGACTGTGTGAGCTCTTCTGATTCATTCATACTGAGTACCACATAGTAAGTATGACTGTAGCTTCCTATACTGCAGGATGGTGGGGAGCCCCCAACATTCTAGTAGCTTATGCTCTTACTCCATTGCTGCAGTATTGGAGGTCCAGCCTTTTGTCGGTCAATGAAGGAAAGCCTGAATGCATTGGTTTCATCTTCTTGCTGCTGTCCTGTTGTATATTTCATCCAAACTTCTCTGTCTGCTTGTTAATGGGAGACAATTCCATTCATGTCTTCTTCTAAGTGAGTCTCCAGATTTGGCTCCAGTTTTGTATCATGGCAACTGCTTCACCATTTACAAACCACTAAAAGTTGTTTACACCCTTTTCCCATAACACGGTAGACATCAAATAGAGCAGGGGTCCCCAAACGCTTTGGGTTGAGGGTCGGGTCAATATACTTAAGACTGCTGGTGGGCCGGAGTATACATAAAATTATGTAGAAGACTTTGCGGGCCAGACAGTGAACCATATCCAGGTGACAACCTGCAGTCCAGTTGGACAGCAGTGTCGCCTGATGTGGAATTTGATTGGAAACTAGCAAATTACTGCTTTCTGGCTTCCATGTGGATGGGTGGTTCCAGCACTGCTATTCTATATGCGGACCACCAATATTTAAAGATGTAGCTGACCACATCTATAAGTAATACATTGTGTGTGTGTGTGGGGGGGGGGGGGGTAAAAAAGCCTCAGGGGGCCACATTCGGCCCGTGGGCCTTAGTTTGAGGACCACCAGAATATCTTTTTATAGTAAGTAGTGTGGTGTGATGCAACCTTGAAGTGGTATGAAACTCAGCATTTCTTCTTTGCTCTAAAATATTATTTACAGCATAAAACCTACTATCACAAAAAATTGATGGCAGAGCAGCGCTCAAACAGTTAAACATAGCACTTTCCTCTTCAGTGGAAAGCTTGTTGCTGAATCCAAAGAGGTGATAACATTATCTTTTGTTTACACTTGTTTGTCAACTACAATTAGTAAACATTAGCATTAGTGTTGAAACTGAGCTGCACACATAGTACAAGCAGAGAGCGCTGAGAAGTGAACACTAGATAGATCTTAATATATAAATACAGCAGCTATGACATAAAAGGCAATGGCAGCTTTCAGAGCAGATAAACTGTACTTTGGTAACTTGTACTTTTTAAACAGACAATATTGTTTGTACACAAAAGCAAATATGGTAACTGTATGGGCATAAAAAAAATGTAGGAAAACACTTTTTTATAGAATTTTATGTCAGAGTTTAATCCCGATTTTTTTTTATTTATTTATTTATTTATAACTAGGTATTAGCAAGCACAGTTGTGCAAATTGTGAAACTGTACCTGTTTGTGTGCGAGTGATGGGAGAGCGAGTTAACTTACCTGTGCTGGTACTTGCGCTGCATTCTTCCCACAGTTCTGCCTTCATAGCAGGAACTCTCGCTGTGAATGTGGAAGTGTCAGGCAGATGGAGAGTAGTGTGCAGCACAGTGGCTAGAGGTGTCAAGACAGGTAAGTTTAACTCTCCCCCCCAACCCCCCCCCGCCTCCAACTCGCACACAGGTTACAGTGGTTACACTTGTCTTTTACAGCAATTAGGAATTCAATGTGAAGTCCTTCAAATATTTTTAGTTAGTTTTAAGCAAAGCTTGGAAAATAAGAATTGTTTTCAGGTTCCTGTTTGCACAACACTTTCAGTTCCTGATTCCTGTGCCTGTGTAGGCCACGCTGTGATGTAAATCCTGGTGATCTCTGGGACAGGAAGAGAGAGGCAGGGATGAAAGCTTCACTCTTGGTGAGATTTAGCCCACTGCCAAATGGCTAGAAGGAAGGGAAAATTCTTCAGGATGGGAAGATGATGCAACATTTCTGCAGAAATTCACTTACAGACCAGTAATAAAGTGTCACGTGCTCTGTGGCTCCTCTGTGTAGCCAGGGCTAAATTACAGCGGATCAGCACGTACAGTATGTATGATAACGTCGCCGGTGAGCTGGGTGAAGGGTGAGCCAAATGATGACACTCCCTGCTGCTGCTCAAATTCCCAACGGCATTTAATACTATTCCCCCTCTTAAATCATAGCAACGTGGAGGGAAAAGTAATTGGGGGTCTGACGATCGCTGGAACCCTTGCGCGGGGCGCGAACTGCAGCATTGCTGCTATAGCGACACCCAGCCTGCTTCATGATCTTCAGCTTCAGATTGCTCACTAGGGGGCCATTATTGGTGGCTGATATCCTGACATCAGGCTTAACACTACAATCCCAGTATTGAAGTTTTCTGCATCATTACATTGCACTACAATGACCATTTATATAGTGCGACAAGGATACAGTCACTGCAGATATACTGGATTGTCTCCCATTAAGTTGTAGAAGTGTGTGTTTCCTTTCTGCTTACTATACAATAAATGTATACCAATGTACTTTGTCTCAAGTTATATCCTGTTGTTGACTGTGAATTCTTTGTGTGCACTCTTTATTGCCAATAACCCTTTAAGCTGTTGGTATAAACTAACTGCGTTATCCGTAGCAGTGATAATGTGCATGTTTAAGTGTTTGTCTTACCCCCTTTTTACACACACAACCCTTCCTCTGGCTTACCTTCTTTACGGCTGACTACCAACATGATTTCTGAATTTCAAGCTAGTGGAGGTTCCACCCTTCTGAATCTTGATTTCTTTGGGCCCGTGGATGACAGTGGCTTTAGCAGCACCACCTCTCTCCCAGGTCAGCTGAGTGTCAGAATGGTTGCCTTAGAAAGCATGAACGGCGGCAGCACTGTGGCTTTCCTACAAACAAGACTCCTGGCTGTATTTGTGTTATTTCTCTCCTCTAGTGATGGCCATGTCTAGGAGAATCCACGGAGAAGCATGTGGTCAGGTGATTAGGTATGTAAGTCTTTGATTTGCTATATGATCATGTGCTGAAGTAGGCTGTGATGCCATCAAATCAGAGCTTTGCAAATGTATCAGCTGATCAAACAGATCACCTGCTTCTCCATGAGTTTATTCTAGATATGACCATCACTAGAGGAGAGAACACTTGGAGAAGCATGTGATCAGTTCGGTCAGGTGATTAGGTATGTAAGTCTCTGATTTGCTACATGATCATATGCTGAAGCAGGCTGTGATGCCATCAAATCAGAGCTTTGCAAATCTATCAGCTGATCAAACAGATCACATGCTTCTCCATGAATTTATCCCCTAGACATGATCACCAAGACTCTCCTCCTGTGGATATTGCCAATGAGACTCTCACGCACTTTAACATGACTCTACTAACTTTAGTTGGCACTGAATCAAACACAATCGTTGAGGTTAAACGATGGATCTGAGGGTTCGTATAGACATAGGCAATTGTGCTCGCTACTATCGTGTCTGAAAGAAACTCTGAGATTATCAGTAAAGTTGAAGCTGCATAATTTGCAGCCTTATGTTTCTGCTTGCCATGGTCCGTTCATTCTCTGAGGATTGCTGTGATCTGATGGTGCACTTTTCCAATCCAATGTAACCATGCTCTGGCCTTTGCATTACTGGAGGGCTTTCCATCCACCATTGAACCACAAAGTTCAGGGGACCAGCTGAGGCTCACTGAGGCTTCCATTCGGGAAAAAGACTGAGGCGGGTGGTGTGTACTGCTGCAGTTGATGGAGCTTCACATTTTGGTAGATTTTTCTGACTTCTCAAACACACCTTCAGTAGCCAAGGGTTGTTTGATCTAAATAGAAAAAACGATTCGTTTACAGCCAGGGATATCGCTTCCTCCAGCCCATAGGGTGGGACTGTTGAAAGGAAAAACGTGGCAGGGTTCTAGATACATTAGACCAGATAGTACAAATTTATTTCATTATAAATGAATACCACACTTGCTTGATTGCATTCAAAAATCAGCATTTTTTAAAACCAGCTAAAATCACTTGCTGGAGCTAGAGCACCCAGTGGATATGCTAGACATTAGCTAATACCTAACTAAGTTATGCCGGCACTTCCAATCACCAACACCTTGCATACTGTCACATGGGCCCAGACAAACATAAATGTGGATGCAGCTACTAGTAGAACACTATAAGCTCCCCATAGGGGGCATGAAGTCAACCTGCACAGCAGCTATCAGCATTGGTTAGTGCATAAGCCCCAAGAGAGATTGAGTGGTTGATAAGCAATTCAAAAAGCAGCGCAGCAGTTGCCTGCAATGTTCTCACCACCTCCGCTGCTCAAATCTTCCCATGGGTACCCACTGTGATAAACGTGGCTTCAGTTCATCCGGGTAATCTGCATCAGGATGGATCACTGTTAATGGTGAGCAGATGGCAGCCAAGGCTATGGCATACTTCCTCTGCCCGCCAGCAGTTCATCCAGCATAGATAACAGCCGGGCTACCACGTGGGACGCCGTGCAAGAAAAGCTCCCACAGTCCCACTATGGCGTGCTGGCTCCGCCCATTGATGAGTTTCCCGCCCCCTCTATTGGGCTATTCGTCAGGATGTGAGCCAGGCATGTCCAGTGTTCACTTTTATGTGTCATCAGACCCAGCCTCCTCAGCTATGAGTCTCCACCTCTTTACTTCTCATCACATTCTGGGGAAATCAACCAGAATTTTTTGGTAGATTTTTCTGACTTCTCAAACGCACCTTCAGTAGCCAGGGGTTGTTTGATCTAAATAGCAAAAACGATTCGTTTACAGCCAGGGCTATCGCTTCCTCCCATAGGTGGGACTGTTGACAAACAGAGAGAATTTCTATTTGTTTTTTTTAATGTAGAGGCTGTCTACGTTCTATTGCAATATAGACCTAGAATCCAGGCTAGAGCAGCTCCATGGATTCAGACAACTGGACCTGGCTTTCCAGACTACCTGACCCCTGATGCCCGAAGGGTGTGCATGGGGTGAGTGCGCGTTTGGGGGGAGAGAAGAGAGTTACATTCTTCATTTTAAGCTTTAAAGAGAAAAGGAAGTGAAAGAAATATGGATGCTGCCATCTAAACAAATGACATTTACTGCCATTACAGTCTTTAAAAAAGGAAGAGAATTTGGATAACGACTAAGCAGAAGGAATAAAGATGGTAGATTCCATATTCTTCTCACTGCAGGTTCCCTTTAAACTAACTTCACTAATTGCATCACTTCTGGTAGAATCTGAGACTGCACCTTCTCAGTTCATGTTCTGAATCCTTTCTTTATGTATCTGGGTGGACTTAGTGCATGGGGATATAGAAACCATGTGAATGTGAGTGCCACAAAGCCTAATCCAGAGGCAGGGAGGATGTACCTCCACGGATAACTGACCGATATGTTGGTTCTCCTGTTATGAGTACTCTGCCTTCTAGGATTTATCCAGCTTTAGCTTGGACCTCAGGAGCTTTGCTCTATGCCAGATTTAGTAGTTCGGATTAAAGTTTCAGACAAGCACATATTCCTGTATGGAAGCTTTCATGTAAGATTACTGAACATAGCATGTCCCCTTCCTTTATTATCCACCAAAGCTTTCCTGCTGCAGGCCAGATCTTCACAGATTTCAGTACAGTGCTGAAGTTATCAAATCGGCAGTGCAATGCTTAGTAAGCATGGGAGGTGGGGTATTTATTAGGAACAAAAAATAAAGTTAGGTTAAACAGGATTTTGGACTGATGCCCAGGGCAAACTCAGTGAATCCAGTGCAGGAGACTTGGGTGCAGCCGGCGCCACCATAGGCCGTAATAGGAATTACGGCTATAGCAGCGCACAGGGAGTAACTTCGGCGCCGTCAGAAGACTGAGCTGAAGTTACTTTTAAAACACAATAATTCGGCTTCCAGCAATTGCTGGAAGACGAATTATTTCATTCCCCACCATACATGGCGGCCTGGAGGGGGAATAGTATTTAACACGGCCGGGACCTTGTGCAGCAGCAGGATCAGCCATACCGGCTGTATCCTGCCCCCAAGTCTCCAGCGCCGATTCTTCTCGTACGCGTCCAGGGGCCCATGTAATGAATTAACATGAAAATAAACATTTAAAAATGTTCACTTTAATAACTTTTCATTTGCCTTTGACTAAGCAGTTCATTTGCAGTTTGTTCACACATCCACCTGTTAAATGCCCAATCTTTAAAGCACTTCAAATGCAGGAGGATAGGCTAGTCTGTGTTAAGATTGTTGGAAAACTAAGCATATCAAATGCAATATGTTTAACCTTCTTCATAAGATCCCATTCAAAAATCAAACTCTAGAAAGGCAGATCAGATGCAAAATACAAATGTCCCAACGCCCAAGCCCATCTACAGGTTTTGGATGCCTTTTTTCTTTCTGTCCCCATCTATTTACTGAATCTTTTGCCCACCATAGACATGGAGTTGCAGAGCAGTCATGGAGCAGAGAATGCAGAATTTAGGACTATGATTGCTATAGTGCAACAGTCTATATGGACCCTTAGGGGTGCACAACAGAAAACCTTGAGGCGGGTTTCACACTGTATATTGGCGTTAGCGACACGGAGCGTTGCACCCTCCACATCGCACCGCCAAAAACAGGCCATCAGGGAACACTGCATTAGTTCATGGTGTCCCCTGTCTGGCAATGGGCCAAGCAGGAGGTGATGCGCGCTTGCGGTCTATGATCTCGGTGCAGGACATTACTTTGCATTACCATAGTATGGGCTAGATAGGTGCAAATTTAAAACTGTAAACCATAGAAGTGATAGACATTTAACTTAAAATAAAGCAAAGGTAAAAAAAAAATAAAAACATTTGCAAGTACAGCCAATTACCATTTGTTTTTTTCAGTCAGTTTGTCTTGTAGCTGGCAATGATATCAGTTGGTTTCAGTGAAGTTTAAAGAGAAACGCCGACCAAGAATTGAACTTTATCCCAATCAGTAGCTGATACCCCCTTTTACATGAAAAATCTATTCCTTTTCACAAACAGGGGCCTCTGTATGGTTGATATTGTGTAAAAACCCCTCCCACAAAGAAATTCTGAGTACATACTCTTGGCAGTTTCCTGTCTGTGAACCCTGTTGCATTGTGAGAAATAGCTGTTTACATCTGTTTCCAACTGCCAAAACAGCAAGCAGCAGCTACATCACTTGCCAGCAGTAAAAATGTCACCATGTGATAAATGTCAGAATATAAATCAGGGATTTAAAATATTTTACAATGGGAAAACACTGACTAAATCATTTATACATAATTATTGTAAAAATGAAGCACTTTTTTTATTACATTATTTTCAGTGGAGTTCCTCTTTAAATACCAGTATGCATTCAAATGACATCAGACCAGTCTTAAAGTGATTCATATATTTTTTTTTTACGGTGTTTAATGTTTTAGAGCCAAAATTTTAGTTTGAGATAGCTATGATGGGGAGACGGAGTAAAATTTGTATACATATCTCAGTAGTTTTCTTAGTAAATAAATGAGCACATATAATGTTTTGGACTGATTTCTTTGAAGCCCCCTGTCTAAACATACATTTTATTCATGGAATGGCTCCCTGACCTTATGTTGGCAATAAAAGTGTGAGCTTCAAATAAGGTCCTGGTACCAGATATTTCATGTATAAAATAGTGGACCTGTTACTGGCGCTGCTCTGTATGGTCTCAGTCTTAGAATTGCCCTAAGCTACCTGCTGCCTTTTGGGAGAGAAGGTGTGGCTAATCTCCTGCTCACCACACCTCTTCCTTCCTGTCTTGGTCAGTGGGTCGCAGTGTGAGAGATGCAAGACTTCATTGGAAAACACAAATGAGCTGCAAAATTACATCAGAATTAAAGTAGAACTAAACTCAGATCTTCCTCTCTGTTCTAAAAGATTAGCCACAGCATGATAACTTGGAAATATGGAAAAAAAGATCCTTCATTACAATTTATGAAAATCCTAAAACAGCCCTGAAGTTTCACTTTTGCAGAAGGCACTGAAAGGGTTAAGCCTCAGTGTTTACTATGTGGAGAGCTGCCTTTCCTGCAGTCTGTTCACAGTTGCTGGTAAGAATTATGTTGAACTGCCGAAACAAACACCGGCACAAAGGAGTGCATTTTATCAGCACCTATACGTGGAATAAATACTTCAGTGTGTGTGTGACATTGGCAAACACTCTATATGGTTTTAGTCTGAACATCTTTTGAGGGTCAGTGGTGCACAAAGTATGAATTCCTTTTTCAAGACTTGCTTCAAATAAATGTGGTGTAACAGTCTGCATTTTGAAGTAGAAGGCACAATTACCACATTATGTTTCTATGTTAAAATACTATCTGATGGCCCAGCGTTGCCCGGGTATGTATTTGACTTTTTCTAACCCTAACTTTTTCTAACCCTAACACAGAATTACTCAATTACTCAATGACCTAGTTTGTGAGCTTTCTTTGGCATCAGTAATTTGCATTGAAATTAAACAAATCTGATTGGCTGTGGCTTCACCCCCTTTTCTGAATTTGAACACCAGTCACCCAATGACCAACTGTACCAGGTTTGAGGCTTGCGCCATTAACAGTGCAAGAATGGCAGCAATTAAATATTTTTCGTGAAAATCAACAGGTGAATTTTGATTGGCTTTTGTAGGCTCCACCTTCTTTTCTGAATGTTAATCCCCGTCACCCAGTGACCAACTGTGCAAAGTTTGAGAACCCTACCATTAACAGTGTAAGAATGGCTGCAGTTTACATTCTCCTATAGAATACCGTATATGTTGTCTACTTTGAGCCACCATCTTACTGGTGATGTCAGCACCAGGGATGCTCTCCGGATGAATTCCAAATTGGTTTCATTCGGAATTCATCCTGATAATTAGAGCACCTGAGCGGGTAGGTGAGGGAAGGCTAAACTTACCCAGCAGCCATCTTCTTTAATCCGTCCCGGAAGGAGGAAGCAAGTGGTAGTCACATGACGCGGCTTGGAATGCAGCGTGGGAAGGATTAAAGAAGACGGCTTCTGGGTAAGTTTAACCTTCCCTCACCCACCCGCTCAGGTGCTCTAATTACCAGGATGAATTCCAAATGAAACCCATTCGGAATTCATCTGGAACTCATCGCTGGTCAGCAATATGCACAGAAAGGGCATAAGTTGCTGTATTTATTTTTACACTGCTCAACCTGACAGTGGAAATGTCTTTAAGTTATCCAGGAAATGCAGTCTCTACTCGATGCTTTGTAGAAAAGAGGCTTAAAATGTACCCATGGCAGATTGGAAAGCGAAAGATATATACTTACCGAGGAAAGTCTCAGGAGCTTCGAGAGGCTTCCTGTGTTCTCCTTGCCCCTGGCACCGCTCGCTGGCTTCCCTCTCCCTAGGTAAGTATCTATCTTCTACTTCCCGGTCCGTCTCAGCTTTTCTTTAAATCCATCCTTGTGGAAGGAAGTGGTCATAAAAATGAATCCGATCGCAACCTGAGCCGCTGTTTATCTGGACTTCTGTGCGTCCTGTTTTTGGAACAATAGAATGTTTTTAGAAGGAAATCAAGAATAGCACGCTCTGTATTCAGTTCTATTCAGGTGTACCTGGCAGTCGTTGGTCTAGCAGGTAACGTAATGATGTGAATGAGGCAAGAATCAGAATTTAAAGCTATACTTGGATTTTCTGCACTGTTTATTTATAGCAACCAGGAAAAGTTGTTAAAGGCTTTGATCTCATTCAGCATCTTTGAAAATCGGCTATACTAACCCATTCCCCAATTCAAAGAGGGCAATGCTTGGCTTCTGTGGCAGGTGAGACTTAACATCAGGCTTCCAAAATACTGAAAAATTGCATTTGGAAAAAGGCGAAGCCTGTTTAAGGCTCACCCTGCTCCTCTGTCCATTTTCTACTGTTACTATGGAAACTCCGGGAAGTTGGGTAGACTAGTTCAGCTGTTATTTGGCATCTAAAAGCATCAACAAAACAACTAAACGTTACCTTCTTAGAGCTTCCATACTAACCGCATATGAAGGGGTGAGATTTAAAGCAGAACTCCAAGCAATAATCAGAGTGAATATGCATATGGTGAAATATTCTTACATGAACAGTTATATATTTTAGCACCTTAAAATTTAGTTTGACGGTTTGATCACATGATCATCACATTTCGATTCCTGTGAATAAATTCCCTGCTTCGTGTGAATATTATCTGTGTGATCGTGACTAATTAAATCGGGTGGGAAACGTTGACTTTTCAATGGGTAAATTATGCCTGATCGCATCATCCCCCATGTATGGCATGGTCTGTGTGCTTTATAGCCACATATGTGTTATCATCCACAATACCATAGAAAAGGCTTTAAAGGGGCACCATGATGAAAATGATGCTGTTCTATTATCCCCACCATCAGTTGTGTAATAGGGACAGCATACATTTCTCCATAGAGGTTTTGTGAAAAAAAAACTCCTAATACAATTTTTTCTTCTAAACAACTGATCTGTATCAGTAAATCAGGTGTTGGTGATGGGCTGTGCCCCTGTTTACTCCTAACTGATCAGCCTCCGACACCCGTGGCTGATCTTTAATGTCACTCACACACTTCAGAGCCATATTTCTGCAGTCTTCTCACATGTAGCTATAAAGCATATACATTGGGCCTGATTCACAAAGCGGTGCAAAGTGTTTGCACGCCTGCGAAAAGCCCTTTATCACGCCTAAACTCAATTTAGGCGTGATAAAAAGAAACTCGCGCGAAATTCCCTCACGCAAAACTTTCGCGATGCGCCCATTAAACCCTATGGCCTTGATTCACAAAGCCATGCTAACTGTTTAGCGCAGGCGTGCTAAACAGTTAGCTCGTGAAGTGCCGCGCGCGCGGACTTTTGCATGCGTAAAGTGTCGCGGACTTTGCACGCGATCACGCAGACTTTTGCACGCTGGACTTTGCGCGCGATCAGCAGCACAAAGCGGTGATAACTTAGCTAGTGCAAAGGTTATCACGCCTAAAGTCTTTTAGGCGTGATAACTGGGTTATCACCGCTTTGTGAATCAGGCCCATTAAGAGGTAGCTGAACAGCATTGAAGCAAGCTGGATTGGAACCCATGACGTTCTGGTCTCAAGGCAAAAGCATCACCTCTGTACCATTGCTTCTGCTGTAAGCACATTTGTGCATTTTATTTTGTGTGTTTCAAAGATTTTATTGAAGTTTTTTACATTTTTGGGATACAAGCAGTAAAAAGCGGTAAAAGAAAATCAACAAGGAAATAATGACAAATGTTGCAAATGTAAACATTGCATAGAGCATACAGTGTGATCAAAAAAGTAAACTAACCTTGTAAAACTATAAACAAGCAAACAACATAATTCACGCCTATGTTCGCTTAAGATATGCCCCAGAGGACTATACTTGAGATTTGTGCATTTTTTTTAATTAGACCTCGAAATCTGCACTTCTGTCTTCTACCTCTGAAGCAGACATTCTGCCCTTTAGAGGTAAAAGACAGAAGTGCAGTTTTCAAAGTCTTATAATAAAAAAAAACAACTCACAAACCATCTTACAGCAGAAGCAGTGGTACAGAGGTTATGGTTTTGCCTTCAGACCAGAAAGCCATGGATTCCAATCCATCTTGCTTCTCAATGCTGTTCAGCTGTCTCTTAATGTATCTGCTTTATAGCTACATGTGGGTAGCCTGCCTAAACGTGGCTTTGAAGTGTGTGTGCGGAATTAAAAAATCAGCTGTGGGTGGAGAGACGGAAGGCTGATGTCAGGAGTGAGCAGGAGGACAGCCCATCACTAATAGCTGAGTTACTGATACAGATCCGCTGTTTACAAGAGGAAAAATGTCGTTAGGAACTATTTTTATTTCACACAAGCTCTATGGAGAAATGCTCTCCCCATTGCACAACTGATGGTGGGGATAATGGAACAACATAATTGTCGCCATAGTGCCCCTTTAAGCAGTCATAGAATAGATGGGTGATGGGAGGACACTGCTGTATCAACTATTCATTGACATAACACTTTCAATTTCTCATAAGTTTTCTGCCTGGAGTTCTGCTTTAAAGGCTTAGAGGTGGAGTTTAAAAACCTGTAATATACACTAAAACCTTCATAACTGAACAGGGAAGACAATAGTCGTCTTCTCCACCCGCTCATTTGCAGCATCCAGAAGTGGTTACTGCACAATGGCGGCTGTATTTTAATCCATCTATATCTATGCCATCCTTTTAACAGACCTATCTGACTTGTTTCTGGGAAAGTCATGTGACGGAGCTTGCTAAATCTTTAAGAGTGTTTTTTCTGTTTTGGTGTTACACTGACTATGTCTGGGAACATAAAGACTGACCAGTCACACAATCTCTGCAACATAAAGATGTCCAGAATCTGGGATTGTGTTCATAAAGGCTCTCCTAGTTACAATCCATGCTTATGCAGGACGTCCTACACACTGCCAGCATGGTGTGGGTCTCCACAGCTTATAATAAATGCCATTTGGGATACATACAGCACAGCATTGGTCAGCTTAATCTATATGCTCCCAGGCACGGGGTATGGTAGCTGTTTAGTGTTGCCGTGGTTACTGTTACCTTCTTGTGTTTTAGTGCAGTTGCTGTGCATATTTGGATTTGAGCAGCTTGGCTGGTGGAGGGGCTTTTCTAAGGTCTGCGTATACCGCATAGTGGCCTCGATTCATAAACAGCAGTGCGATAACAAAAATCTTGTCGGGAAAATACCGCACTCGGTATTTTCCCGGTCTGTGTGCTAATTCATAAAGATTTCCCCAGCTGCCCTTGGAGGTCGGTAAATTACCGCAGCCTATTGAGCGGTAGAGTAGAGCAGTGTCCCGATTCCCTCTTTGCTCTGCAGAAATGAATCACACAGACGGCTCTCTCTGGCTCTCCCACTGATGACTCAGACAGATGAGTCACACAGTCTTTCCCTGCCTGCAGAAATTACTCACACAGCCGGCTCTTTCCACTGATGACTCAGACAGATGAGTCACACAGTCTTTCCCTGCCTGCAGAAATTACTCACACAGACGGCTCTTTCCACTGATGACTCAGACAGATGAGTCACACAGTCTTTCCCTGCCTGCAGAAATTACTCACACAGCAGGCTCTTTCCACTGATGACTCAGACAGATGAGTCACACAGTCTTTCCCTGCCTGCTGAAATGATTCACACAGAGGGCTTTCTGGCTCTCTCCACAGATGAATCAAACAGACTTTCGGATCTCTGCACTTTGCATTAATCAGAGCTGTCAGAGCAGTCGGTAACTTGTTAAGACCTCACCAGAGGTGTCGGTAACTACCGCCAGGCTTACCGCATGTTGAAGGCTTTATGAATTGACATTTGCTGACAATTTACTGACATGTGTTGTCGGTAACTGCAGCCAAGTCGGTAATTTACCTCCCTGGTCGGTAATGTCAGCTTTTCATGCGGTAACAGCCTTTATGAATTGACATTTTGCTAAGTGGTCGGTAAAGTCTGCTGTTTTCAGCATTACCGCATGAGGTAATGCTTTATGAATCGAGGCCAAAATCTCTTAATTTTGAATAATGCCATCTTAAAGTTGATTCCCAGCTTTATTTGTGTATAAGTTACACATTTCATCCAAGTTTGGCAGAAAAAGTTATTTAATACAACATGGCTATGATATGTAGATGTCCGTCTTCCTGGTTTTTGGACTTTTTGAACTGACTCCTAGAAAGTGTGTAAGTGGAATCCTTTTCCTTAGCAGCCTGTTACCAGTGACTTTTTTCCAAAGCAGGTCTACTTTTTCGAGACTGGAAGATAGTAGGAAAGAGGTATACATGTATAGGTGCTATTAAACATCCTACAAACAAATTGCTGATGAGAAAAATCAGTCTTACTTCTCTGTAAAGCAGCTGAAACGTCAGTGTAAGTGGTCCTTTTGTTTCAGAAAATGCATCAGTCATTTTTTAAGTTTTTTTTCTAAAATGTTAGGAATCCAGTTCTTAATCAAATTGCTACCAGATTCCTGTAATCATTGTGCTCTTGTGTGTCCGTTATGCTTAAGCAAGCTTGACATAGTAGTTTGTTTGGTTTTTGTGTTTTAATGTCCTCCTCATGCTTCTGTAAACAACTGAGTGCCCCCCAAATAAATATAGGAGTCTTTGGCTTTGTGAACACGGCTAAAGTCCTTGTGTTGTGCCCTCTTGTTGTTAATACCCTCCCTCTATATTGTACTTGCCCTCCACTTACAGTATGTTAAAAGAAGGCATTCTTTTCCTCCTGGAGCCACTCCTCTTTAAGGTTGGGAGGGTAAGTTCAGAACATTTATGAAAAAGTCCTGTGCAATCAAAACCCAGGGCCTGGTCAAGACTTTATACTGGCAGTAATCATGGTTACCAGTTCCATCTTTTTTATAGATCTGTTAAAATGGTACTTCTCATGCATTTCATCTGAAAATGCATTGTTGAATGAAATTGCCCATACCGGCACTTAGATGTTTAGAGGAGTGTGTGGGCTGTGGTGGGAGTGATTAATAATAGACAACACTACGGTCTACCATCACTGATTATCATTTTATACCGCAAGGTGTGGATCCTGAATTATATGCATTGACAACTTCCAAAGTGGAATGCTCCAGTGCCAGCAACAAGGTGACCGACGCGTTCGCGAGACTCATGTCCACGGCAGAGACTACAAGCACATCTGCAAGGTAAGTCAAGAAGCTGAACCTGTGGTGCTATGCATATGACACTGTTGGCGTACTCTGCCGCAGGGTCATATGTTTTTGAGTTTGATGATAATGTGAGACAGTTTGTGAGTAGATTATATAAATCAACCAGAAGTGGGGGGCCTTCCTCCATAATGCCAAACACTCCAGTAAATCCACCCAGGAATGGTAGACAAAAACAGAACTGGGATAGCAAAGTCAAAGCCTGGCTCTGAATGCCATTGTGGGATGGATGATATGAAACAAGTTGTGTAAAAATCCCACTCAAATGTCACAAGTTGTAACACAATTGTCCTAGTCCATGCCAAAGCTTGGCAGACTGTTTAAAAAAACGCACGCTTGAGGCAGTTTATGCCAGAGGTGGCAATATCAGATGGAAATTGCACATTAGTTAATATTTTATTGAGTAAATGCAGGGGCAATATTTCACAGCATTTTGGTGTAATTACTCGCCCTTTATTTGTAGATACCATTTGTATAAAGGGTAACAGAACAAATAGGCACCGGGAAATTTGGGAGCAGCATGTGCCGCCATAGGCTGTATTGTGAATTACGGCTATAGCGGCTCTCAGAAGGTAATTTGCGTGGCGGCGAATGACGGAGCCCAAATTACTTTAAAGAACAGCGTAATTACGACTTTCCCCGGTGACCACGTCGGCCTGGAGGGGGAATAGTAATTAACGCCGCCAGGACTTTTGCAAGAGCAGGGCGAACTGGTTTTCGGCTTTACCCTGTACTCAAATTTTCCGGCGCTGTTTTTACATGTATGCGTATAAAGATACAATTTTGACGTATACACGTAAAAGAGAACTTCTGGGGTGCACTTACTGTCTTCCACGCCTCTATAGTCGGCTTCACTGAACAAAAAGCCCTATATTTTGTCTCTGAGCACATTTTATACAAGCCACCATCTGGTATTATACAGTATGCTTCATCGTTGTAAAGTAGCAAAGCCATAATCATGTTCAAGCTCTTTGTTTTGCAATATCTCCAGCTTTATGTTTCCTCATTTTCTTACTGGAGGTTGGAATAACGCAGTGTGTCGTCTTCTCCTTCTTGCCTCCAGGAAACCTCGGAGAGATGAGAACCTCAGTGACGAGGCTGCCAAAGTAATTGCCAGCCTCCCCGACTTGTCTTTCATGCATGCCAAGGTGTTGATGTTTCCGGTCTCGTTAACGCCTTCCGCAAGTTCTAAAGTCCAGGAAGACTGATCAGAATGAGGAGGAGATCCAAAATGCATTGGATGTTTTATATCCAAACTTTTTAAAGAGGATTTAGATTGTCTGCTCCAGTGTACAATCACATCAGATGATTTTTTTGGTGAGCAGCCACTACAAAGGGTATATATACACTCTGATGTATAGTTCAACACTGAATCATTCATTTATATAAGAGATATTCCAGTTAATTTGTATATAATGGCAAGGGGAACTCTATTTTTTTTTCTGACTTGCTGGGTTACATACACTGGTGGATCCTTTCTTACTAAAAAATCAAAAATAGACAAACGTGAACCTACAAAATCTTCACTGCCTGTGAGCCTGTGTAGGTGACATGTCTCCTCTCTTTTCCAGTTGTATTACCGTTGTTGTACTGTTACATATACGTGTTCAGTGTTGTTCATTTTGTGTGTCGAGTTGATTTCAGCAGGTGTGGAGGCACATCAATGCATAAGCTGCCCTGTGGCAGAGACAAGGTTAAAGCATCACTCCGTCCTTCTGGCAAATCAGTTGTTACAAGACGGGCAATAATATAATTCTCTTTGTAAATAGTATTTATTCTTTCTGTTAGAGTTAAAGGACACTTAAGCCAGGAATAAAAAAATCAGTTTTACTTGCCTGGGGCTTCTACCAGCCCCCTGCAGCCGCCCTGTGCCCTCGCAGTCACTCACGGAGCCTCCGGTCCCCCTGCCGCCAGCTAGTTTCGTTTTCACTGACAGGCTCTGACAGGGAGCTGGTGGGCTTTCTGCGCCTGCACAGGCCTGGCCATGCGTATTCTTCTTCATGTGCACAGGCGCAGGACACTATCGCAGATGGAAACGCAAAGAAAAATACGCGTGGCCAGGCCTGTCAGCGAAAACTAAACTAACTGGCGGCGGGGGACTGGAGGCTCCGTGAGTGACTGCGAGGCCACGGGACAGCTGCAGGAAGCTGGTAGAAGCCTCGGGCAAGTAAAACTCATTTTTTATTCCTGGCTTAAGTGTCCCTCTAAGTGTAGATCGGTTCTAAAAATTTCCCTTGAGTTACTAACACAGTACTCTGGTTTTATTTTTAATTTTTTGGGTTTAAAGCAGACCTGAACTCAGAACTCCCTCCTTGTTCTAAATGATAAGCAACAGCATAATAACCTTTAAAGAAAAACAAATTTCTTTGTTACAGCTGATACAAATCCTGCAATAAATCTGAAGTGTTTCTACTTCCTGCTTTCATGGAAGCAGACATAGGGTTAACATCTTGTGTTTACATATTAGCTGCACTGAGGTGGCAGAGGAGATTCCTGAGTTGAAACAGCTGAGAGACTAGTCACAGATTAGGGGGAATTAGACAGGCCAAACTTTCTAAATACATACGAGGTGCTTTTCTCTCTGTTTTCCTTCTGTCCTGTGAGAGTTCAGGTCCACTTTAATTTATAAAGTTGTCACAGGTGTTTTCAGTGCATTTCTTGGGAGACAATACCAAATAATCGCTTACACAGGGCCGGCCTTAGGTTTCACAGCGCCTGAGCGAAACCTGATTTTTGTGCTCCCCCCCCCCCCCCCCCTTATCCCCTTCCCACGTGCATGCACATACACAACCCCACATGCAATTCACCTTTTCTCCTGAGATATCTCAGGGGAATGGTTCCCAACCTTTTTGACGTCGTGGCACATCACCCCAAATGCTCAGATCTCCGTGACACATCACATATGTATAATAGAAAAATACTATTAATAACCACGAATGGATGGAAAGAGTGCATTATCCTGAATATACTTAAAAATGAAGCTTAGAACCTTTTAGGAATGTTAATAAAAACAATCATTGGTTCAGGTAGCTGCCCCCCCCCCCCCCCCCCATTTCGAATAATAGCACAGCACCAACAAAAAAAGAAAAAAAAAACCCTCAGCCCCGTATAGGATTTCATGTGTAGGTGCCCTCAATATAGGTTGCCAAGCATGGGTGCCCCCAGTATAGGAAGTCAGGTGTAGGTGCCCTCAGTATAGGCAATCAGCTATAGGCACCCCCTTGGAAGCTGGCCAGGTCAAAGGCCGGCCATGCTTACACCTATCCTCATTCTGAAGGTGGTCTTGAACAGTTCACACCCATTGGTTGTATAGAAAAATTAAATTAAATGTATTTTTTTTTTTTTTGATTGAGAAAAATAAGTTTTCACAATTTTTTTTATAATAATCAAATTTTTAGGAAAATTGATTAGTGTATTGTGGATTTGTTCTGGTTTTCCAATCAATATGATAAAGAAAATTATTTGAATTTTTTTTAAATTAAAAAAATAACTTGTAATGTGCATGGCCACTTGAAAACGTAAAACTGCAATGTAAAGTGATCCAGAAGCTCGGGATCAAAATCAATCACGTACCTTAATAGAGGGAAGCCTCTGGATCCTACTGAGGCTTCCCTCACTGATCTAAACCCCCTGGTTGTTGAGCACATCCCCCCCCCCCCCCCCCATGTTGGGCCCGCACAGTTCTTCTCCCTGATGCCGGGCCGAGCACTAGCCACGTGAGCCCTCCCGTGCATGCGCTGTACCACAGAGCCCGTGGCTCCGGGCTTGCTGCACATGCACGGACTGGGTTGGCTATTGCGCAGCCACACTGGATCAGGAACAGCTGCACGGCTCCATTAGGATTAGTGACAATGTATTAATGTGGCTAATCTTCTGGGGGGCCACGCTGAGCGACGGAGGACATCAGAGCACGGAGGGAAGCCTCAATAGGATCCTGAGGCTTTCCTCTCATTAGGTAAGTGTCTGATGTTGAGTACCTGAGCTTCGGCTCGGGAACACTTTAAATGGTATGCTTAAGTTTTTATTTATTTTTATATTTTAGGTTGGTAGAGTTGCATTACATCTGCATTATATATGTTAGCTTTACTAAGGACTCCCAGTATTTGCAGACTTAGTAAGATGCTGCCTTCAGGTCTTCTTGCATCGTGTCAGCCCTCCTGCGATGGGCACAGGCCTCTTTCAGACAGACTGCTCAACTGCAGTTCAGTGCCCCGTCTTCTGCTCGGCTGTAACACTATTTGTATCATCACTTGACACATAATGGTGTTATTCCACAGCAGAAAACTGCAACATGCCGCGTCTGAACACCACGCTCATATCTGACTCTATGGTGGGGGACCGCCTGTTGACCACTAGGACTGAGCACTAACAAGCGCCTAGCCCAGACATGTCCAAAGTCCAGCCCGGGGCCAAATGTGGCCCGCCGGGCCTTTTCTGGAGGCTCCCAAACCTCTCTACAGTTGTTAAAGCCATGCAGGCTGTAGCTGGAGTGCCACATGCAGGGGTCACCCTGTGTCGCAGCTCCGCCTCCAGGTCTTCAGCCACCACTGTAGCAGTAACAGCCACTGATTAGCAGCCGCCACTATGCCAGCAGCATTAACAGCCACTGATTAGAAGGTGCCACTGTGCTAACTGCATATGGTATTTGGGTTACTATTTTTTTTTACAAAATGTCACAGGAATAGTGTGCCTAACGGCAATATGCAAAAATTGTGTTTCATTTTGCTTGTTCAGCCCCCTAGCATTCTCAAGAATGACAATACGGCCCTTGGCATAAAAAGTTTGGACACCCCTGGCCTAGCCGGTGGACAAGAGCAGCTGGCAGGCTGTGGATTCACAGCCTTCAGCTACCCATCTATAAGAGGCCTTAGTCTGAATTGCAGAGACCTATGGTAACAGTAGAAGCAATCCCAAGTAACCCGTCTGCTATAGATTGTGATGTCAGAGTATGGTGGATTTTTGGCTGAATGTCCAACGTTTTTTGAAGTCACCATATTTCCAGGTTAACCACTTAAAGACAAGCGGGTGTATTAAAACGTCCTGCTGGAGCGTCTTAACCACTCCAGGAGGTTTTTATAAATTAAGCAGCGCTGCTGCTGTGCGCGTGCACGTGAGAAAAGTAAAACAAAAAACAACATAGACAAAATACACCTTTATTTCCAAATCCTATATTGTCACCATACTTTGGGACATAATTTAAATCTTGTAATAACCAGGACAAATAGGCAAATCAAATGTGTGGGTTTTATGTACAGTAGCAGTGTTTATTTTAAAACTATAGGGGAGGAAATTGGAGAAATAGTGTTTTTTTTCCCTTTCAAATGCATAGAAAATAAAGTCCTTACTGGAAACAAATATCAACCCCAAAAAGCCACATTTTTGGTGAAAAAAACAAGATATAGATCATTTCATTGTGATTAGTAGTGATTAACCTATTGGCAAATGAAACGGATAAGCACTGAAAGGTGAAACTCGCTCTTGTCCATTAGGGTAAAAACCCCTTTGGGGTGAATTGGTTAAAGTATATGAATGATTTTATAAGAACTAAATATGTCCTTTAATTCTTAGTCTCAACCAGTCTTTAAATATCAACTTCTACCTTGAATAAAATCCTAAACTTGTGGGATAACTTTTTAGCTTGGTTTGTAACATTTAGTAAACTTGTTGGTTTTTTTAGACCCATTAAAATGTGTAATATAGTCTTCATGCAGTTACCTGTAGACATGTTCACAGTGACCCGCCAGCAGGGCTGGTGTAATGTCTTATTGCGCTGCCCGGAAGCTCCCTTCCACACTGAGTAGCACGCATGCTCGGTGTGAAGTTAATGATGCTGCTGGAGATAAAATACAAAATATCTCCGCTCCCACACCTCTTACACTCCCCAAATTTTCAGGGTAGGGAGGGGACCCCCCGAACGACCTTTATGCCAAATTGCAGCCCCCGAGACCCGCTGGTTCAGGAGATAGATTAGAGAAATCTATCTCGGGAACCAGCGGGTCTCGGAAGCTGCAATTTGGCATAGAGGTCGTTCGGGGGGTCCCCTCCCTACCCTGAAAATTTGGGGAGTGTAAGAGGTGTGGGAGCGGAGATATTTAGTATTTTACCTCCAGCAGCATGATTCTACAGGAAATGTGGCCGCACAGCCTCCTACTGCGCTTGCGGGGCAGCGCAAATCCACAGGCAGCGTAATCAGACACAACACCGGTGCTAAACCTTTTGCTGCCTGAGGCAAACTTGTGAGGATGCGTGCCCCCCCCCCCCCAATTGAAATGATCACATGGCACCTGACAATTTGCACTGCACGTTATAGCTGCAGTGAGCCCCCCAAAAACACCCTCAGTTTAGGTAGGTAGCCAGGTATAGGTGCCCCCAGTGTTGGTAGCTAGGTACAGTTGCCCCCAGTACAGGTTGGCCAGGCACTCTCTTCACTTCCTGTTTCTGCCTAGTGCTGCAACCTGAGGAAGTCGCCTCACTTTGGCATCATGGGCAGACCGGACCTGCCTGCCAGCCATATTATGCAAGTCTTGCAGATTTCAGCTTTGCAGAGAATAGTTCTGACAACTGCTTTTGTCTCCCACACATCAATATATATATTTTAGATAATTTTGATAAAGGAGAATTATCAGATTTTTGCTTGTTGCTCCCTAAGAACTATAGGTGTATCAGGACTCCTAGTTGACAGCTGAGGCCCCCAAGTGATCAAATTATGATTCTTTTTTACTATACTATATTCAAGGCCACAGTTTGGGGAGACTTAGCATCTCACCGCTATGTCAAACTGATGCATAGGGAGTCGGTTTAAAATTGTTGAGCTGCACAGATACCAGTACTTATTACTCTAGCGAGGTCTCTACGGCAACCCTAGTCTGAGCTTGTTTCTTAGCAGATTCTGAACGTTTTTAATGCCTTTACTGGTATAATGGCTTCAAAATAGTAATACATACTATTTACACAGTATTCATTTGCTGCACTTCCTGTACACAATCACATTTGTCAAAAGAACGGAGTCGCAGCTCATGGGAATGCCCACCAGTAGTGATGGTCATGTCTAGGAGACCTCATGGAGAAGCATGTGATTTGTTTGATCAGCTGATAGATGTGCAAAGCTCTGATTTGCTGTGACCACGTGATCATGACTAGCAAATCAGAGACTTACATTTCTATCACCTGACCAAACTGATCACATACGTCTCCATAAGTTTTCCAGAAGGATGACCATTACCCACCAGGATAGGTTATATCCAACAAGGTTTTTTACAATCAAGCCATTCATTCACACCCGTCAGACTGTCTGTCCTGCTCCATCTTGTTTCTGTGTGCTTAAAATAAAACGAGATATGATCCGGGTTTTAATCTGCTTGATTTTGGGTTAAGAAGGACCAAAATAATATGAATGTGTTTTTGCAGAATTTGATTACTGTTATTATTTAGTTTTATTTGTGTCTGCTGTTGTACCACTATCCTTCTGATTTGCACAGTGTAAAAAAATTAAATAAAAAGAGCGTAATCATAGGTTGCTATGGTTTAGGCTGTACATACATTGAAGACTTTGGGATGTAAATTTATGGGAGAATTCCTATGGAAAAATGAATTTGATCTGTAGCAGCGAGGTCCGCGTGCATGCCCAAATTCTTTTGAAATGTAAGCGTGTACATTTCCTTTTAGCTTACACAGGAATAAAAAAAATGAAATCATTTATGTTTTCTGGTTTGTTCTTTTTTTCTTTTTTATTGTTGTTCTGTCTTTTGTTAAAACCCTTACGTGCCCTAAAATCCATTGTTCATCTTTACAGGTATATGTACAGTGCCTCTCCTGCATATGGAACAGTCTGTATTCCTTTTTTTTATGTTTTTCTCACTGTAAGGGTTAATGATTCAGGTATGCAAATTAATATACATTTTTCTCCAGTTGGGCATATTCAGACTGCAATGTAATGCAATTCAATTTTGATTAACCAAACATTGGCCAATTTTACCACTTTCATGTAGTTTGAGGGCTAATAGATTTTTTTTTTCCAAATAGGTTTTTATTGAAAGTTTTTTTAGATTTAACAACATTGAGTTATAACAAACAACTGAGAATTACAGAACATACAGTCATTGCATACAATCTTGGGTACAGAATACACACGGAGTCCAGAGGAGATATTGTTTATGGAAGTCCAACCAGAAGCTGCCACAATGTCCATTGCCTACTGTGTCTTATGGGTAGCGGTGGCTTAGAATATACAGGTTACTTATAGTATGCAGCAGTTTAGAATTGTCTATTGCATAGGGACTCCTTATATGTAGTGTAGCAAGATCTCTCGAGGTGGACCCCTTTCTTCTTGTACTGACTGTAGAGAAAGAGTGAATAGAGAGAAGATAAAAAGACAAAGAAAGACAGTAGGTAGGAGAGGGATAGGCTGGCGGGTCCAAGACGCATCTAAGATCAATAGCACTTTAAGGTAGTGAGGGGTTATTTGTGTTGATATTGTTACTCCAGCAGAGCCATTGCCTCGGCCGAGTCTCTGAAATCAACCCAGACAGCCCATTTTGCTACAAACGCCTCAGAGTTGTCTTGGGCAGGAGTGTATAAATCCTCCATGTGCATAATAAGGTTAATTTCCTTGAAGAGTTCAGTCATATTTGGGATATCAGTTGATTTCCAGTGGCGGGCTATAAGAAGCCTGGCTGTAATTAATAATGGAGGCGTGATTGATTTTTTTGATAGCGGATGTTCTACCCGGTAGCAACGTGAGGAGAGCTGTCGAGGCCTTCAGAGGCAGAGGCCTACAGTATAGGTGCTGGTGGATCTCGAAGACCCGGCTCCAGAAGGGCTGTATCATTGGGCAATCCCACCAGATGTAAATATTGGTACCCCGTACTCGGGAACACCTCCAGCAGAGATCCGAGGTGTCTTTATTGAATTTGGCTACCTGAGCTGGTGTGCGATACCATCTGGCGTAGATTTTGAAGTTTCTTTCTTGGAAGTTTAGGGATGGGGAGGATTTATGTGTCAGTTCAAATATTTTTTCCCACTCCTCAGAGGAGAGAGGTTGGCCTAGGTCTTTATCCCAGGTATCGGTTAACTTAAGTAGATCCTTCTCGCTATTGGCACAAGCCAAGTGTGAGTAGATTAGGGAGACTTTATGTTCAGTAGAGGAGGATGTGGCGCAGAGGCGCTCAAATGGTGTCAGGTTTCTAAGGACATTGGCTTTACCTGAGATGTATTTATAGAACCATAGGAGTTGTGACCATGCGAGCCAGTCTAGTTTGGGGGGGGGGGGGTTCTGAGTTGCCTAACAGTTCTCTGCTCGAGGTGATATGTCTAATCTGGGGCCAAAAATCTCTGTTCCACCCTAGGATAGAGTTCTGTCTCAGTCCTGACGCAAATAGGGGGTTGTCCATTAAGGGGGTTAGAGGGCTGTATAAAGTGGAGAGTTTGAATTTGTCTCTGATCCTCTTCCATTTCTTAAGGACTACCTGAGCCCAGTACGCAACTGGACTCACAGCTAATCGGGCATTGTGGGGTATCCAGAGCAAGGCTCTGGGGTCCAGGTGGGACAGAGCCGATTCAAGATTGACCCATTGTTTGTTTTTCCTATCTTGGAACCAGTTTAAAATGTGTGTTAGGATTGTCGCGTTATGGTAGGCCTTTACGTCTGGGAGTCCCATACCTCCCTCTGATTTAGGCCTAGTGAGAAGCTTGAATTTAGTTCTATGAGTTTTATGTTTCCAGAAAAACTGTAGGATCATGGCTTGAGTTTTTTTAAGAAATGTGGCAGGTAGGTCTATAGGTAACGCCTGCATTGTGTACAATATTTTTGGGAGGGTATCCATCTTGATGATATTGATGCGGCTCGACCAAGAAAGCTGGAGGTTTGTCCAGCTGTCGAGTTCTTTTTGTATTTTAAACAAGAGAGGGGGATAGTTAATTTGGAAGAGTTAGGTGAGGTCATTGGGAATCAATACTCCTAGGTATTTGATATGATTAGGTTGCCAGCGGAATGGGAAGGATCTTTGGAGGGTGGCAACTGTGGTGTCTGGGAGATTAATGTTAAGGATTTCTGTTTTGCTGACGTTGATTTTGAAGTTGCTGACCTCTCCAAACTTTCCTAGTTCAGCGAGGATATTAGGAAATGCTATATGTGGGTTGGAGATGTACAGTAAAAGGTCATCAGCGAAGATGGATAATTTAAAATGTTGATCTTTTATATGGATTCCTTGTATTGAAGAATTTTGTCTTAGGGCTACCGCTAGGTGTTCCATGCATATTACATACAGCAAAGGGGAGAGAGGGCACCCCTGTCTGGTCCCATTTGCTATCTTGAAGGCGTCCGACAGGGTCCCATTTATTCTGATCCTCGCGCTCGGGTGTTTATATAGGGCCATTATCTTGTGAGTGAGGATTGGTCCTAGGCCTATCTGTTCCGGTGAAAGTTCCAGGAAGAGCCAGTGGACCCTGCCGAACGCCTTCTCGGCGTCTACTGACATAATACAGAGTGGGGACCTGTTTCTATTTACGTGGTGTATTAAGGAGACCGTTTTAAGGGTATTGTCCCTTGCCTCTCTACCAGAGACGAACCCCGATTGGTCAGTATGGATGATATTAGGCAATATGGGCTTAAGTCTTTCCGCTATCAGCTTCGCATAAAGTTTTAGGTCAATGTTGATCAAGGAAATGGGCCTATAGCTGGTGCAGCAATTGGGGTCTTTCCCTGGTTTGGGGATCACAGTGATATGGGCCGTGGAAGTTTGAGGGGCAAAGGGATGGGTAACGTCTATGGAGTTAAAAGTTTGCAATAAGAGTGGTGTCAGAAGGGATGAGTACTGTTTGTAAAATGATCCAGTGAAACCGTCCGGGCCTGGGCTTTTCCCTTTTTTAAGTGCACCTATACAAGTAGCCAGCTCAATTTCGGAGAAGTTTGTCTCTAGTTCCTTTAGAGTTTCGGCTTCTATGGTGGGCAGGGGGGTGGCGTTAATATAAGCTTTTATTTTATTTTTTAGTTTGTCAGGGTCCATGTCATGGAACTTGCCTTTGAGGTTGTAAAGGGATGTGTAATAGTTATTAAATTCTTTAGCTATTTCAGAGGTTTTGTAATTAAGTTGGCCTTTGGCATTTTTAATGGAGAGAATGTTGGTCTGGGGCGTAATGGGATGCAGAGTTCTTGCTAGGAGTGTTCCGCATTTTCCTCCCTGGTGGTGCATAGTACTCCGGTATCTCTCCCTAGCTGATAGTCTTTTGGTCTAGGATAGATAGGAGTGATTGTCTGGTGTTAGATAATTTAAGATCACATTCTGCTGTATAGGATTTTTTCAGGGTGCTTTCTAACTCCTCTATCTCAAGGAGGAGTTTAGAAATTTGCGCACTTCTTTCTTTTTTAAGGCGAGAGCCATGGGAGATGAAGACCCCTCTCAACACGAATTTTAATGTTTCCCATTTTATTGCTGCTGTAGTGTCGTCGTTTGCATGATCCTGGATGAAGTTTTCTAGTGCTTTTTTAATTTCCGCATTGCATAGGGGGTCTTTGAGAAGATTATCATTTAATCTCCAATGGCTCTGAAAACATGTTGGTCCCCCTAGGGAGAAAGAGCAGTATACTGGGGCATGGTCAGACCACACTCTGTTGCCAATGCTGGCCTGTATGTCCTGGTCTAAAAGTCTCTGGGAGAGGAAAACATAGTCGATTCTGCTGTGTGTCTGGTGTACCGTGGAGAAAAATGTGTAGTCACGGTCTGTGGGGTGGAGTGTTCTCCAGGCATCCGTAAGGCAAAGCGAGTTTAGTTTGGATTTTAATTGGGAGAGGATGGATTTTGGAAGAGGTGATCTTTGTGAGGAAGAGTCTAGCTGGGGGTTAAAGCATAAGTTGAAGTCTCCCCCCAGGATTATTGAGCCCTCGGCAAATTTGGCAAGCTTGGAGAGATATGAGAGGAGTGTATGGCCCTGGTTCTGGTTAGGGAGGTAGAGATTTGCTAGGGTGTATTTAATGTTGTGTATCTGGACTACGAGAAATATATATCTACCCTGTGTATCAGTAAGATCCTTTATGACATTAATATTCAAGCTTTTGTGGAACCCGATTGTGACCCCTTTGGACTTGGCTAGGGGGTTGGTGCTGTGAAACCATTTGTTGTAGTATCTAGATTTGAGTACTGGGATTTTATTGGTTTTGAAATGCGTTTCCTGGAGGAAAAGAATGGAGGCTCTCTGTTTGTGAAGGTGGTAAAGTGTCTGGGATCTTTTGTTAGGGGTGTTGAACCCTTTTACATTGTATGAGACAATATTGCATCTATCCATGGTATTGGAAGTTTATATTGATACAACATAGGCCTGATCTGATGCCGTGGACCCGGGCCTGTCCCCTGGGGAAGGTGAGGGAAGGAGCACAACAAGAGGGAAAAGCGGGTGGGAAAAGCAAGAGGAGGAAAGATATATACAATCTGAGTATCAGGTAGTAAGGATACCTGAATGTATAGTGCGTAGCACTTGAGGGACACCACTTAGGCTCTATAAAAGATACCATCATGGTGAGCGATTTAGTGGGGAGTAGAGGCCTACAGCCGTGCTCAATGGCTCCCGACAGCCAGAACTATAATGATTCTAACAAGTGTACGTTACAGCATAGATCAACTAGAACTTCACCTTAACCTAAGGTGTGTGGGACTAAAGAGGTAGAACCAGGTGTTCCTGTGGAGGTGCAGGTAATCCCTTTTTGTCAATCACTTTGATAAGACTAGATATGCTAGTATCTCTATTCAATCCTATCTATCTTGCGGGCATTGTGACGGCTAGATGTAGGGGGTTACTTAGGCGTTTGGTCGTAAAAGGCATAACTGTTCAAAACTGGTATATAAGTATAACTCTGGATTCTTAACAGCCGAGTGTGGGGCGACCCGGTCATCCAGGGAGAAGGGAAAGCACATCAATTTTGTGTGTGGTTTTAAAGGTACTATACTGCCTCCAACTCTGGGAGCGGATGGAAAAGTACCAGCCCAAGAATTAAGCATTGTGGAGAACCCAGGTAGGGACTCCCAGGTCGCCCCTCCCCCGACCCCTACATAAAAACAACTAAGTGAGCAAACTTATTGCTATAGCGACATAGATGATTATATCACATTTCTGCCTATTTAGCTATACAACTAAGGAACATAAACCAACGGAAAAAAACAGGGATTATCGTCACATCTCAGTCACATCAATGCACCTGGGCGTATAATGTTTGTTATTTTAGCGTAAATATCTGGAAGGTGGATTAGTAGATAGTAAGAAATAGAGGACAGCAGAGATATAGGTCATTGCATTAAACCTTGCATTAGATCCTGCGCAGTCAGAGGTATCCAATTTTGCATATTAGATGCCCAGGTCAAGGGCCTGAACGATTTTGCCTTTGGGATCTGCCGCGGGGAGGAACGTTCTTCCATCTTTCTCTCTGCGGCATGGCTAGGGTGGATGTATGTACTGGCCAGTCGCCTAGGGTAATAGCAGGGAGATCAAAAGTGTCTCTGACTTTCTGCAGGTCTTTGGGGGAGTTAAAGACCGCTGATTTGCCATTTTTGAAATGTTAACTGCAAAAGGGTAGCCCCATCTGTATATGATGTCGCGATCACGTAGAGCATCTAGAAGGGGTCGCGTGGCTCTTCGCAGTTGCAGGGTTAGGCTGGAGAGATCCGGCAGTAGGTGTACTTTTGCCCCATCGAAATCAATTTCCCCTTTTTTGCGGGCAGCCGCCATGATAGCGTCCTTCTGTTTATAGAAGTGGACCCTACAGATAATGTCCCGTGGTTTGTTTGGGTCGTTTGTGGGTGGGCGAGCTGAGCGGTGGGCCCTATCGATTTCAATTTTGTTATCTCTTGGAGTATCTAGAAACATATTAAAGATCGCCTCAGTGGTAGCCATTATGTCAGTGGCTTTAATGGTTTCAGGGACCCCTCTCACCCTTATGTTGTTGCGCCTGTGGCGAGTCTCCAAGTCGTCTATTTTCATATAGAGGGCTGCTATGTGGCCAGAGTGAGCATTAACTGTGCTTTGTTGAGATTTAAGTGCTATATCAGTCTCCTCCTGACGCTTTTCTATCTCCTCAAGCCTGTGAGTTACATGGCTGAAAACTTGTCTGAATTCTGCCATTTCTTGTTTGTAATTATCCATTATTCTAGTGACACAGTTCTCGAGGTCTTGTTTCGTTGGAAGGGATCTGATATATTGTGAAGATCCACCTCTATATATGACTCTGCGCCATCAGAAAGATTGGGAGAAGTGGGGCCTGTATATTGTCTGGGTGGAGATGGGGAACCCTGCAGAGGTGATGAGGGGGCGCTTCCACCCTTGTTATTGACTTGTGGGGAGCGCGGGGTGTATACTGGATGACTCTGCTGTTCTCTATAAATGGTCTTGGGTGATTGTTGCAGCTTCATCCCGTCTGCCTGGGGATGCTCATGCTGTGTGTCTCCGTTACGGAAGTCCGGAGAAGGTGAGGCAGAGGAGGCGGCGGGAGAGCGGTTAGATTGTTTACCTCCAGAGTTGCCGCTTGTGGGTATCTGCGAGTCTATGGCCGGGGAAGGGGCCGTGAGGGCTAATAGATTTTAAATAATAACATATTGTGTAGGTAAGGTCTCATACTACAATTGACCAATCAAAATTGGATGTGTGTACACACTCTTAAAGTGTACCTGAAGCGATATGCGACATGGTGAGATAAACGTGTGTGTGTGTGTACAGTACAAAACATATCAATAACCAGGCTGTTTTATTGTGCTGGAAAAGGAAGCAAAAGACAGGAGGAGCGCTCCGTAGTGTGATATCGTTTAATAAAATAAAAACTGCGCAATAAAAGATACACTTACTAGATGTGTATGAACAGTAGGCATTTAAAATTGGCATATAGCCCAGAAAAAAGGACATCCCCTCTTGGAAGCGAAACCTGAAGCTGCAGTGGCCAGCGGCAGCAAGGATCCAGATGGTAAATGGATGACAGGTGTCCCTTCGGGGTGACTGTGTGCAGGTTACGTCAAGACGCGTTTCGGCGTATCCACGCCTTCGTCAGTTAACTGACGAAGGCGTGGATACGCCGAAACGCGTCTTGACGTAACCTGCACACAGTCACCCCGAAGGGACACCTGTCATCCATTTATGCCAATTTTAAATGCCTACTGTTCATACACATCTAGTAAGTGTATCTTTTATTGCGCAGTTTTTATTTTATTAAACGATATCACACTACGGAGCGCTCCTCCTGTCTTTTGCTTCCTTTTCCAGTAGTCCGCTCACAGCCGAGTGTTTGAGGAGCTGCCAGTGTGTGATCAGTCTGCGGTCCACTTTGACCTCTCACCTGCGTTAGCGCAAGATTGCACATCTTTTGTTTTATTGTGCTGTCCAAAATAATTAATTTCTAGGCATGGATGTGTCAGCTTTTGTCTTGTCGGTACCTTGTCTGGAATATAGTAAACATTACTAATAAGTAAATTACAGCAATACGTTTTCCTGGCAGAATACAACTTCTGAGGGCAGGGAAAAATAAAATATATGAACTATTGACCTTTTTCTAACTCTTAGACACTTAATAGGCTGCCACTGATTAAAGACAGTAAAACATTCAACCTACTTTGCAATTGTTTAAATATAAAATAAAACCATGAGATAGGTAAATAAGTAATTTTTAGGAGTAGGAGGATAAATAATAATTGTTTTTACTTTGGGTTCACTTTAACCACTTCAGCCCCGCAGGTGTTTTCACCTTCAGAACGAAGGCAATTTTCCCCTGTCAGTGCTCCTCCCATTCATCCGCCAAAACCACTACTCATCACACGTAAATGATCTATACCTTGTTTTTTTTGGCCACCAATTAGGCTTTTTTTGGGTGGAACATTTTGCTAAGAATTATTTTATTCTAAATGCATTGTAACAGGAATAATAAGAAAAAAAAATGGAAAAAAATCATTATTTCTCAGTTTTCAGCCATTATAATTTTAAAATAAAACGTTCTACTGTGGATAAAATCCACACATTTTATTTGCCCATTTGTCCCGGTTATAGCAACGTTTAAAATATTTCCCTAGTACAATGTATGGCGCAAATATTTTATTTAGAAATAGATGCATTTTTTCAGTTTTGCGTCCATCACTAATTACAAGCCCATATGGGGTCAAGGTAATAAGGTGTATAGTAATCTACCTTCACAACATACATATTTAAAAAGTTTAGTCCCTAAGGTAACAATTTATGTATTTTTTTTTAACTAATTTTTTTTAAAAAAATTGTAAACGTGTTTATTTTTTTAGTTAATGGGCAAGGTGGGGAGTCAATCAGTTTTTATTTAGTGTGTATTCTGTTTTTTTTGGGTTTTTTTCCATTTGTACTTTAACTTTTTTTGCCACTAGGTGGCACTAAGCACTCTCCTGGAAGATACCAGGGAGTGCAAGATCTTTTGTTTTACATTTCCCAGTTCATGAATCAAATACCTCCTGATTGGAGGCATTTGATTCATTTGCAGGGAATTGTTTGCCTCCGGGGAACACCGTTTCCTCTTCAGCAATCAATCCCCTGTAATAGCGGCAGGGAACTAGCCACCTGCATGCAGATACGCGTGCACAAGGGAAGCAACACTGCTGGACGCCCAGTTTGCCTTTGAGTGGTGATTTTTGGACATATATATCCGTCCAGATTGGCTTAAGTGGTTAAGCATGATACATGCCTTCAGTTTTGATTGGCCAATGATCAGGCAATTTTACCACCTTCAGGTAGTATAATGGGCCAACAGATTTTGAATACTATGATCAAATGGTGTTGGTAAACTCATACTACATGGAGGTGGTAAAATTGGTCGGGGGGAGGGGGGAGTCTTACCTCAGTATTTGTATTTGGAAGACTCTGGATGATCCAGAGGCTTCTCAGACCCTCACAGAGCCACTGTACCAGCACAGGGTACCTCTTCATCTTCTGGCCGCACTCCCAGAGTGAAGCTCCTCATGTGCAGGTTTTTCCTCCATGCATGAATGCTTCCTTATGTTTACTTGCACATGCTTTGTTCGGATGTGTTTGTCCACGATGGGAGACACTGCAGAAGAAACAGTTTAACTCTTTGAGTGGAATAGGCATAGAGGGACCCTGCACTGGAGTGGTGGGATTTAGAAGGACCCAGGAAGCCTCTGGACCATCAGAGCTTTCACACTACTGAGGTGAGTATCTACATTTCTATTCTAAGTCACTTCAGGTGTCCTTTATAGTCTTACCCTAGAAAATGACTTTGAGCCCGATGCGTTAAATGGCAAAATAAAGTTACACAGCAATTTTACCAGCACTATCACTGGGAGAGGGGTGCACTACCCATTAACCAATTACCACCGTTACCAGGTTTACACATGCCTTGCTATGGTAATGCATATTAACATAGCAATGCGTGTGTTGTCACTAGTGAATTAATGGGGCAGTGCTTCTCTGATGTAACGGTAAAATTGCCGTTTAGTGCATCAGGGCTTATTGATCTTGCCTATAAAATGCTGGGCAAGTCCTGAATGAAATCTGCAATATGGTGGGCGGTGGGATGGACAGGATAGTGTACAAGTGAACTGCTCTACCTTACACTCAATAGGATCAGTGCAGGAACCAGGTAACTCAATCCCCAAGCAGCAGATGTTAACAATGTGGGGTTCCACACAATGCTCAAGAAAATCGTAAGCATTTATTAAATCAGTTAAAACCAACACAGCATGTTTTCGGACACACATTGGTCCTTAGTCTTTGAATAAATCCATCCTCACACAGTGACTATTTTATTTTTATTTAAGTATTTATATCGCGCCGACATATTACGCAGCGCTGTACAGAGTATATTGTCTTGTCACTAACTCCCTCGGAGGGTTTACAGTCTAATCCCTACTATAGCCATATATCTATATGTATCGTGCAGTGTATGTATCATAGTCTAGGGCCAACTTGTTTTGGGGAAGCCAATTAACTTATCTGTATGTTTTTGGGATGTGGGAGGAAACCGGAGTGCCCAGAGGAAGCCCATGCAGACACGGGGAAAACATATAAACTCCTTGCAGATGTTGACCTGGCTGAGTTTCGAACTAGTACCATTACGCCACTGTGCTGCCCGCAATTAAATACAGAAAACCACACCTCCATCAGCATCAAGCTGGGTAACACACCCAAAGGAAAGGCCGGTCCTATGTTGTGAGGAGAACACCATGCATAAAAAAAACCATAAGTGAGAAAGACAAACATGACAAATATAAAAAGATGTCTAGGACTTAGTAAAGAAAAGAAACCACCCATTATACAGAAACGTGTTACAATTGTATAAAGACACAAGATGGGGAGTAAAGCAGGTAAATAGACAATGGGTAAAATGAATGAATAAATATGCACACGTGCCTAATTGGGAAATCCAAAAGGCCTCACATGTGCGTAATGTCTTATATAGCTCCCCTCCTCTAATCTGTCTAACAACATGTTCAACCACTTGAAAGGAGAAATGTGACGTCACCATGATATACCTGGCGAAAGTGGTTTGCCACGTAATTTCTGTGGTCAACCAACCAGGCCCTCTGTAATGTTCTGTTATCCGTTCTCTAAGATGGCAAGTCGTGCAGCTCACATACTGGGCATGGCTGACCACAGAAACTGAAGACTGAGCACATCAACAAAACACAGGGTTTAGGGCTGGTTCTAGAGACAATTGGGCCCCGGGAAAAATGAAACTAGGGGCTACCCATAAGCGGCATTGGGGCAGGGCCCCTTTATTTCTGGCAAATTTTCGCCTCCCCCCATGGCCTCTGGAGTTGGTTGCCAGCTCCCCAACTGTAAAGTGGTTCTCGGGGCCCCTGCAGAGTTTTTGGCAGCATAGCTAGTCACCTGTCTTGGCCAGCGCTCTACTTAATTACTTTGTGCAATCCCCGTTTTCATCCTCGGAAGGGTGCCTCTCCATGTCCCGGTGATACGGTAATATGCCACTGGGTCACTGAGAAGATGCAGCCAGCGTGGAAGAAGATGGAAGTGCACATGGTAATGGAGGAGTGTGCCGACTCTATGCTGATGAAAACTCTGCAGAAGCCTAGGGTACCATTGCTGTACACAGGGTTGGACTGGGACACTAAGGGCCCACCAAGAAAGTTTTGGCCTGGGCCCCCCACCCCCGATTCCCCCCCCCCCCCACATACATGTACTCTACAAATTTTGCATGATAACGGTAGGGAATAGATTGTGACCACTTCAGAGGACAGTCTCCAATAAGGATATGACCACATGTGTCATGATGGGTCATGGGCAGACTTCAAAATACACAAAATAAATAGCGGTGTTATTCACAGAGATTAGGTCCGACCAGATACATTATAGATAAAATAATCAAGTAGTTACATGCCTCATGATAATTCATCAAGTAGTCAAATGGCAGCAGATTTCCTGACAAAATGCAATCAGCTTGGCAGCAGATATCTCCACAAAATGCAATCAGATTTGCAGCAGATATCCCCACAAAATGCAATCAGATTGGCAGCAGATATCCCCACAAAATGCAATCAGCTTGGCAGCAGATATCTCCACAAAATGCAATCAGATTGGCAGCAGATATCCCCACAAAATGCAATCAGATTGGCAGCAGATATCCCCACAAAATGCAATCAGACTGGCTGCAGATATCCCCACAAAATGCAATCAGATTGGCAGCAGATTTCCCCACAAAATGCAATCACATTGGCGGGAGATTTCCCCTCAGAATGCAATCAGACTGGCTGCAGATTTCCCCACAATATGCAATCAAGAACTAAAACGGAAAACCGAGAGCCCAATATAGTGTAGTATCACACTGAGGCGCTATTCCTAGTACTACAGATTCCCTGTTAACCCCTTATTTGCCTGATGAAGCGGGCTTGACCTGCGAAACGCGTTGCATTTCCTTTGGGGTATCGTATAATAAATGTGCTTATTTATATAAAAACAGGACGTCTGGTCTGCTTTTTGGAGGCAAGCCCACCACTTCCTCCTGGCACTTTTAAAGTTTTATGAATTTTTATCCTGCTGGCGCCTCTGTACAAAACACAACAATATGCAATCAGATTGGCGGCAGATTTCCCCTCAAAATGCAATTGGACTGGCTGCGGATATCCCCACAAAATGCAATCAGATTGGTGGCAGATTTCCCCACAAAATGCAATCAGACTGGCTGAAGATTTCCCCACAAAATGCAATCAGATTAGCAGCAGATTTCCCCCACAAAATGCAATCAGATTGGCAGCAGATTTCCCCACAAAATGCAATCAGATTGGAAGCAGATATCCCCACAAAATACAATTAGATTGGCAGCAGATATCCCCAAAAAATACATGAGCGTGATTGGACAGTGTCAGTGCAGGAGACCAGACCAGCGGCACGCAGAGCTATCTCGGTAAGCCGTTCCACTGGCTGGCTGGCTGACTGCAATTCTGGAGGGGGGAGCGCAGAAGAGGGTGCCCTAGGTGAGGGAGGGGGAAGGCTTCCCCCCTCCCCGCCGCTCTGTGCACACTTTCCCCCCTTCATGCGCTGTGCCCCCCTCCCCTTCAACACTGGGGCCCCAGGAAGCGGGGCCGCCGAGGGCAAAATCGGTACTTCAGTGGCTCAGTCTGAGCCTGGCTGTACACAAAGATGCTGTGCACATGCAACAGATCAGTATCTGCAAAAGATCAATTCCTGCAAAAGATCAGTTCCTGCAAAATGCATTCATAGTCTATGATATCTGCAGATCTCATACACACCTTGTTTAACGGACAATCATCTGCAGATCAGATCCACCAGGATGGATCTTCAGATCTGCAGATGATTGTCTGATCTGCAGATTAATGTTCCACACAATATGCATAAATAACACAAGCCTGGGCTACAGCTTTTTAAATTTGTTTAACATGTAAAGAATATGTTGGAACCAGGCTGTGGTATCTTTGGGAGACTGATGAAAATGTTATAAGCCTGTACTGGGGGTCAGAAGTCTTGAGCTACACCTGGTCTCTCTCCTTAATTTACTCCTTTTTATTATTGACAATGATGGCTGTTAGAATTCAGCAGTGCCCTTCCAGGTTTTGTAGACTGACAGAAGGTTTCTGTTACAGAATGGCACTTTTAGTAATGATTGCAGGGAACTGTAAAACAGCAGTAGGTATGTGGCACGCCTGTATCCCATAAAATGCCTTACCTTAATTCAACCCTTGCTAGCAGATGTTCACAGGCCAGAAAACATGTGCTGATACACATTTGGTCACTAGATGGCAGTGCTGAACCACCTTTAATTATTTTTTTAGTACAGTAGTAGCAAGTCACCCCAGCACTGCATTACAGGGTGATAGCAATGCAAGTCTAGTCCTTGTGGTATAAAGTTTTGTTTATAGTTATACAGGATCTTCTAAAAAAATTAGCATATTGTGATAAAGTTCATTATTTTCTGTAATGTACTGATAAACATTAGACTTTCATACATTTTAGATTCATTACACACAACTGAAGTAGTTCAAGTCTATTTATTGTTTTAATATTGATGATTTTGGCATACAGGTCATGAAAACCCAAAATTCCTATCTAAAAAAATTAGCATATTTCATCCGACCAATAAGAGAAAAGTGTTTTTAAAACAAAAAAAAAGTCAACCTTCAAATAATTATGTTCAGTTATGCACTCAATACTTGGTCGGGAATCCTTTTGCAGAAATGACTGCTTCAATGCGGCGTGGCATGGAGGCAATCAGCCTGTGGCACTGCTCAGGTGTTATGGAGGCCCAGGATGCTTCGATAGCGGCCTTAAGCTCATCCAGAGTGTTGGGTCTTGCGTCTCTCAACTTTCTCTTCACATTATCCCACAGATTCTCTATGGGGTTCAGGTCAGAAGAGTTGGTAGGCCAATTGAGCACAGTAATACCATGGTCAGTAAATCATTTACCAGTGGATTTGGCACTGTGAGCAGGTGCCAGGTCGTGCTGAAAAATGAAATCTTCATCTCCATAATGCTTTTCAGCAGATGGAAGCATGAACTGCTCCAAGATCTCCTGATAGCTAGCTGCATTGACCCTGCCATTGATAAAACAGTGGACCAACACCAGCAGCTGACATGGCACCCCAGACCATCACTGACTGTGGGTACTTGACACTGGACTTCAGGTATTTTGGCATTTCCCTCTCCCCAGTCTTCCTCCAGACTCTGGCACCTTGATTTCCGAATGACATGTAAAAGTTGCTTTCATCCGAAAAAAGTACTTTGGACCACTGAGCAACAGTCCAGTGCTGCTTCTCTGTAGCCCAGGTCAGGCGCCTCTGCTGCTGTTTCTGGTCCAAAAGTGGGTTCATGCTTCCATCTGCTGCAAAGCTTTATGTAGATGAAGATTTCATTTTTCAGCACAACCTGGCACCTGCTCACAGTGCCAAAACCACTGGGAAATGGTTTACTGACCATGGTATTACTGTGCTCAATTGGCCTGCCAACTCTCCTGACCTGAACCCCATAGAGAATCTGCGGGATATTGTGAAGAGAAAGCTGAGAGACGCAAGACCCAACACTCTGGATGAGCTTAAGGCCGCTATTGAAGCATCCTGGGCCTCCATAACACCTGAGCAGTGCCACTGGCTGATTGCTTCCATGCCACGCTGCATTGAAGCAGCCATTTCTGCAAAAGGATTCCCGACCAAGTATTGAGTGCATGACTGAACATAATTATTTGAAGGTTGACTTTTTTTGCTTCAAAAACACTTTTCTTTTATTGGTCGCATGAAATATGCAAATATTTTGAGATAGGAATTTTGGGTTTTCATGAGCTGTATGCCAAAATCATCAATATTAAAACAATAAAAGGCTTGAACTACTTCAGTTGTGTGTAATGAATCTAAAATATATGAAAGTCTAATGTTTATCTGTACATTACAGAAAATAATGAACTTTATCACAATATGCTAATTTTTTGAGAAGACCCTGTATAGTTTATAGTGGTATATAGTTTTAATTATATAGCGATACTTATACTGTACATGCTTATTATCAGGAAATATCATTATCATATTTATTTTTATGGCACTGACACCTTTTCTACAGTGTTACAAAGTGATATATCCAGATTATTATTATTATTTATTGTATTTATAAAGCGCCAACATATTACGCAGCGCAAATTCTCAAATAATGAGACAGTTCACCACAGTCGCTGTCCTAGTGGGGTCCCAGTTGGTCTACTTGCTATTTCATGTTAAGCAACCTACAGAAACAAGATGGCAGCCAGATATGCAGAGCACAGATTGGCTTGTGTATTTATTCTGTGGAACAAGTGCTGTACCTTTCCTTATCACCTTGTAACATAGATTTCACCATGCCCTGGGGGAAACTTGACTTTGGTGCCCCATCTACCCCTTCCCCTGGGATTTTGGCCCTCACAATGGTTTAATTGAGCAACGCATAAGTACACTGGGATGTATTCACTAAACTGATGTAAAATTGCTATATGTATGAAGCTCTCAGCAATTTCACCATTCCTTACGGGAGTTGCGCATCGTGTGTTACACTAGCAACATGCACATTACTTAGATAACAGCTTAGATAACATGGGCTGTGATAATACTCAACTGGCCAGCTGGCCGCAATAGCAGCATAGGGGTCGATATACAGGCTGGGAACGCGAAGAATCACTCGCGTTCCCATGCCTGTCAGCCGGTGACGGCCAAACCGGAAGTGTTCGCCGGCGGGTCCTGGAGTGTCAGAGCGGGGCTGCAAGGGCACCGATCGGCTGCTGGGGGCTGAGGGAAGCCCCAGGTGAGTAAATCTCATTTTTTATCGTTGACTTAAGTTTCACTTTAAATGAAATTAAAAAAGTATAAACACATCCTAGGAGGAAGATAGTAAAGCTTGGCACACAATTTCCTAATTGCTCGGTCTGCTCAAAGGGCGAGAGGACCTAAACTGTGTATGGAGGAATAGAGGTTATGTGTAACGATCGGTGTAACACAGAGAGGATCTGATCATCGGTGATCTGCAGTATCACTGACAATACAGATATATACCCGATTATAGATGATCTGCAGTATCACCGATAATCAGATATATCTCTAACCTCTGGACACCTTAGTAATATGAGTGTTTGGTGCAACAGTAATACTTTGAGGAGAGCACCCGTAAAGGGGGTGCAAGGCAGTAGGAGATACTGCCCAAAAGCAGGTTCCTTCCACTGGTCTGAGGCTCCCCAAGGGGTGGAGCCAGGCTGAGAGTAGGAAGGACCAGAGTGTGAGTGACACCAAAGGAGAAGTGTCACTGACAGGTCTGTGAACTATCCCTAAACAGGGCAGATAGTTCTCGAGTAGGAAGGACCAGAGTGTGAGTGACACCAAAGGAGAAGTGTCACTGACAGGTCTGTGAACTATCCCTAAACAGGGCAGATAGTTCTCGAGGTCGGACAGACCAGGTGGGCAACGGACAGACAGATCAGATACAGAGACAGGAGACAGATATGTGGTTCTAAGACAAGCAGGGTTCAGCAACAGAGTATCAGATATAGCGAAGTACCAAATCAGAGTTCAAGAGAGAGGTCAGGAAAGCAGGAAGTCATAACAGATAATAACAATGCCTAGTCTGAGGTGTGAGCTCCGTGATCATCAACACCCTGGAACTAGTCTGAGATATAACAGGATGATAATACAATTCCCTAGTCTTGGATGTGAGTTCCTTGATCGTCAACACCCTGGAACTAGTCTGAAGTATAACAGAATGGTAATACAGTTCCCTAGTCTTGGGTGTGAGTTCCTTGATCATCAACACCCTGGAACTAGTCTGAAGTATAACAGAATGGTAATACAGTTCCCTAGTCTTGGGTGTGAGTTCCTTGATCATCAACACCCTGGAACTAGTCTGAAGTATAACAGAATGGTAATACAGTTCCCTAGTCTTGGGTGTGAGTTCCTTGATCATCAACACCCTGGAACTAGTCTGAAGTATAACAGAATAACAATCACACAGATACTGACAAAAAGGTCTGAGTGCTACCACGTAGTGATCGCAACGGCAGACACCAGAGAAGTGACCAGCACCCAGTATATATACTATAGCACTCTCCAGTGCCTCCCCTAAGTGCTGGACCAATCAGAAATGGTTGAATTGTCAGCTGACACCCCTCTGGCTGTCATAAAAGTTCTGCCTCTCCACGCGCGTGCGCGCGTTCTTCTGAATCTGTGTGGACTATCAGTCCCAGCCACACCAGACATGTGTTGCAATGTATCCGCTGTGCAGGGCGCGGAACCAGCCGCACCGATATCCGAGCACGCGGCGGTTTCTTCGCGTTCAGCCATGTGGACAACTGTAGGCCTATGCGTGCAAACCGCCGCGTCCGATGCGGAATCCGCCGCTTTGGACGCGGAATCAGCCACCTTGCCCTGAGCACCTGCGGCAGCTTTTCCGCGTTTTCTCACAGTACCCCCCCTCCCCTGAGGAGTGGACTCCGGACAGCTCCTACCCGGCTTCTCAGGATGTAGGGCGTGAAATTCCTTCTTTAATTTATCCGCATGCATGCGACAATCAGGTACCCATGTTCTTTCCTCAATGCCATAACCCTTCCAATGAACTAAGTACTGTACTGAGTTCTGTACAATCCGTTAATCTAAAATCTTTTCCACTTCATACTCAGGTTGGTCATCCACCATCACAGGAGGAGGAGGAGTGGAACCCACATGCACTGCTGGCTTAAGCAGGGATACATGGAACGACCTTACACCACGCATGCTGGCAGGAAGATCAATGGCATAAGTAACATTGTTGATCTTCCTGGATACAGGGAAAGGGCCCACAAATCTGGGTCCTAGTTTGGGCGAAGGCTGTTTTAAAGTCAAATGACGGGTGGACACCCAGACCAAGTCTCCTGGCCGGAACTTCTACTCTATGGAACGTTTCTTGTCAGCTTGACCTTTCTGACTCTGAAAGGCCTTCTCTAGATTCCCTTTCACGATTCCCCAAATGTTCCTAAATGACTCTTGCCAAGCCTCCAAAGCTGGGAACGGAGTGGAAGCTACTGGCAGTGGGGAAAACTTAGGCAACTTTCCAGTTACCACCTGAAAAGGAGAGAATCCAGAGGAAGAGCTTTTTAAAATATTGTGCGCAAATTCTGCGAACGGCAGGAACTTGACCCAATCATTTTGTGCATCCGCAACATAACACCTTAAAAACTGTTCCAGTGACTGATTGACTCTCTCGGTCTGACCATTGATCTGTGGGTGGTAGCCCGACGAAAACGACAGTTCATTGCCCAAATGATGACCAAATGCCCTCCAGAATTTAGAAACAAATTGGACTACCCGATCTGACACTATATTTTCAGGGATGCCATGTAGCCGGAAAATGTGCATGATGAAAAGATCGGCCAACTCCTGGGCCGAGGGGAGTCCTTTCAAGGGCACGAAATGGGCCATTTTACTGAATCTGTCGACTACCACCCAAATGACCGACATGCCTTCAGACCTCGGGAGCTCACCTACAAAATCCATGGATAAGTGGGTCCATGGTTCACTCGGGGTGGGCAAAGGCTGCAATGTTCCCACAGGTGCCAGACGGGAGGGTTTGCTTTTTGCACACACTGCACATTCTCTCACATACTCCTTGCAGTCGGTTGCCAATGAAGGCCAACAGGCACATCTAGCGACAAGGTCATTTGTTCTGGATGCCCCAGGATGTCCCGCATTTTTGTGGGAGTGGCACATCTGTAATATCTGGAGACTAAATGGCAATGGTACGAACATGACCCCTTCAGGCTTTCCCTCAGGAACATCCTGCTGGAAGGGACTTAAAGTCTCCATCCAGTTTTTCCAGGTCTCTGTGGCTGCCAATACCACTTTCTGTGGGATGATGGTCTCTGGGTCTGAAGGCTGTGCTGTCTCAGGCTCAAAACATCTGGATAAAGCATCCGCTTTAACGTTCTTGCTACCCGGAGTATATGTTATTATAAATCTGAATCTCGAGAAAAACAATGACCATCGAGCCTGACGGGGACTCAATCTCTTAGCCCCCTCAATGTATTCCAAATTTTTGTGATCAGTGTAAACTGTAATCGTATGTTCTGCTCCTTCTAGCCAATGACGCCATTCTTCAAAGGCCAATTTAATGGCTAGGAGCTCCCTGTTGCCTATATCGTAGTTTTTCTCTGCTGGTGAAAACCTACGCGAAAAATAGGCACACGGGTGTAATCTTCCCTGCAACCCAGAACGCTGAGACAGCACAGCCCCCACCCCGACCTCTGAGGCATCCACCTCTATGATGAAAGGATAGGATGTGCCGACGTGTCTCAAAATGGGTGCAGAACAAAACAATTCTTTCAGAGTAGAGAAAGCAGTCAAAGCTTCGGGGGACCAATGGTTGGTATCTGCCCCTTTCTTTGTGAGACTGGTGAGGGGTGCAATGACTGTGGAGTACCCCTTTATGAACCTTCTATAGTAATTTGTGAACCCCAAGAATCTCTGGAGAGCCTTCAGTCCCACTGGCTGAGGCCACTCCAGGACAGCAGAGACTTTGGCAGGGTCCATAGACAGGCCCGAGGTAGAAATTATGTACCCTAGAAAGGCGACAGATGTTACCTCAAAAATGCATTTCTCTAATTTAGCATAGAGCATGTTCTGTCTTAGCTTGTGCAGTACAAATCTGACATGAACCCTGTGCTCTGGGAGGTTATCTGAGAAGATTAATATATTGTCCAGATATACCAGGACAAATTTATCCAACACCTCCCTGAACACCTCATTAATGAGTTCCTGAAAGACGGCCGGAGCGTTACACAACCCGAAGGGCATCACTAGGTACTCGTAATGCCCATCGGGTGTGTTAAAGGCCGTCTTCCACTCATCGCCCTTTCTGATTCGCACCAGGTTGTATGCACCCCGCAAATCCAACTTTGAGAAAATCTTAGCATTGGTGACCTGAGTAAATAAATCGTCTATCAAAGGCAATGAATAGCGATTTTTTACTGTGATTTTATTCAGGCCCCGGTAATCAATGCACGGCCGAAGGCCTCCGTCTTTTTTCTTTACAAAAAAGAAACCTGCACCAGCAGGCGACCGGGAAGGGCGAATGAACCCTTTAGCTAAGTTTTCATGGATGTATTCCTGCATGACCAATTTCTTCGGCCCAGACAGGGCATACAACCAGACCGGAGATCGATGGGACAATCGAAAGGGTGATGTGGGGGAAGTTGATCGGCTGATTTCGGACAAAACACATCTGAAAACTCATAATACTGATCCGGCACTCCCTCCACGAGAATCTTGGTTTGGCCCAAGGTTACCTTCACTAAACAATGACGAAAGCAATGGGACGACCAGCTCGATAACTGACCAGTGGCCCAATTAATCTGAGGAGAGTGGAGTTGTAACCAAGGCATGCCAAGAATGATCTTGGAGGTTGTCATGTGTAACACAAAAAATTGCAAATTCTCCCTATGCAGTACCCCTATAGTGACTCCCACCTCTGGAGTCTGCGACAGAGGATTATTACCCTGCAGATGAGAATCATCCACTGCCGTAACTTGAATAGGGGGTTTTACCGGGGAGAGCGGAATACCCAATTTGTTTGCGAATTCGTAATCCATAAAATTAGCCGCTGAGCCTGAATCAACTAAGGCCTCAGTGACTTCAGATTTATTCTCCCATGAAATAATGCAAGGAAGAAGCAACCGTTTATCATCTAGGGGTAAAAATTGCGCGCCTAGGGTATTACCCCCAACTACACCTAGGCAGTAGCGTTTCCCGACTTCTTAGGGCAATTCTGCACCCTGTGACCTCCCTCTGCACAATAAAGACAAAGCTGCTCTGATAACCTGCGTTTCCGCTCTACCTGAGACAATTTTGATCGGCCGATCTGCATTGGCTCAGGTGGAGGCGAAATGGGAGGAGGCGGAGTCGCAGGAGGCGCAGCGTGGAATACCATTCTCACATGGTTTCTACCCCGGGTCTGTCTCTGATAACGCAGCCGACGATCTATCCTAATGGCCGTTGAAATGGCCTCATCGATGGACTTAGGTTCAGGCTGGCTTAACATAAGATCGGAGATCTCATCTGACAACCCTGATAAGAAACAATCTAAGAGGGCAAAAGTGTCCCACCTGGCTGATACTGACCACCTCCTAAATTCAGCAGCATACTCTTCAACCGGACTCTTGCCTTGACGTAAAAGTTTGAGCTTCCGCTCAGAAGTCGAGGCAATGTCTGGATCATCGTAAATTACAGCCATGGCTTTAAAAAATTCTTCTACAGAGGTTAATGCCAAGTCTCCGGAGGGCAGACTGTACGCCCAGGTCTGAGAATCACCTGATAGCAAAGTCTTAATAAATGTGACCCTTTGGGCCATGGTTCCTGAAGATTTAGGTCTCAACTCAAAGTATGATAACACTCTACTCCTAAAATTTCGGAAGTCAGATCTGTGACCAGAAAACTTTTCAGGTACAGGCATACGTATGTCAGGGCTAGGAGATCGCACGTATGTCAGGGCTAGGGGGCATACGTATGTCAGGGCTAGGAGATCGCACCTCATCTACAGCCGTCTGAAGGGTTTGTATAGAACCGGACAAAGCGTCAATTAACGCCCGGTGACTACCCAGCACTTGGTTGATGTTATCCACCGAAGTGGTAAGTGTGCCCAGACGGCCGGTGAGTGCGTCCATTTGCATTTTTTGGTCTGCCGTTCTGTAACGATCGGTGTAACACAGAGAGGATCTGATCATCGGTGATCTGCAGTATCACTGACAATACAGATATATACCCGATTATAGATGATCTGCAGTATCACCGATAATCAGATATATCTCTAACCTCTGGACACCTGAGTAATATGAGTGTTTGGTGCAACAGTAATACTTTGAGGAGAGCACCCGTAAAGGGGGTGTAAGACAGTAGGAGATACTGCCCAAAAGCAGGTTCCTTCCACTGGTCTGAGGCTCCCCAAGGGGTGGAGCCAGGCTGAGAGTAGGAAGGACCAGAGTGTGAGTGACACCAAAGGAGAAGTGTCACTGACAGGTCTGTGAACTAGCCCCAAACAGGGGAGATAGTTCTCGAGGTCGGACAGGCCAGGTCGGCAACGGACAGACAGATCAGATACAGAGACAGGAGACAGATACGTGGTTCTAAGATAAGCAGGGTTCAGCAACAGAGTATCAGATATAGCGAAGTACCGAATCAGAGTTCAAGAGAGAGGTCAGGAAAGCAGGAAGTCATAACAGATAATAACAATGCCTAGTCTGAGGTGTGAGCTCCGTGATCATCAACACCCTGGAACTAGTCTGAGATATAACAGGATGATAATACAATTCCCTAGTCTTGGATGTGAGTTCCTTGATCGTCAACACCCTGGAACTAGTCTGAAGTATAACAGAATGGTAATACAGTTTCCTAGTCTTGGGTGTGAGTTCCTTGATCATCAACACCCTGGAACTAGTCTGAAGTATAACAGAATGGTAATACAGTTCCCTAGTCTTGGGTGTGAGTTCCTTGATCATCAACACCCTGGAACTAGTCTGAAGTATAACAGAATGGTAATACAGTTCCCTAGTCTTGGGTGTGAGTTCCTTGATCATCAACACCCTGGAACTAGTCTGAAGTATAACAGAATAACAATCACACAGATACTGACAAAAAGGTCTGAGTGCTACCACGTAGTGATCGCAACGGCAGACACCAGAGAAGTGACCAGCACCCAATATATATACTATAGCGCTCTCCAGCGCCTCCCCTAAGTGCTGGACCAATCAGAAATGGTTGAATTGTCAGCTGACACCCCTCTGGCTGTCATAAAAGTTCTGCCTCCCCACGCGCGTGCGCGCGTTCTTCTGAATCTGTGTGGACTATCAGTCCCAGCCACACCAGACATGTGTTGCAATGTATCCGCTGTGCAGGGCGCGGAACCAGCTGCACCGCTATCCGAGCATGCGGCGGTTTCTCCGCGTTCAGCCATGTGGACAACTGTAGGTCTATGCGTGCAAACCGCCGCGTCCGATGCGGAATCCGCCGCTTTGGACGTGGAATCAGCCGCCTTGCTCTGAGCACCTGCGGCGGCTTTTCCGCGTTTTCTCACATTATGCCATCTGTTTTGAAAGGGGTCATTTAAAGGAAGCGTGCTCAAAATGTGGAATCTTTTTCCACAGGAAGTAGCTATGGCAAATTCTGTATCTGTATTTAAAGGGGTCTAGGATACTTTTTAGATGCTTTTTACATGGAACAACATCAACAGCTATAACCATTATGGCATGGTGGTAGTTTGATCCAGTCAATGAGAAAATATTACCTTTTTCCTTCCTCTAGATTAAGGCCCCGTTCACACTTGCGGTTGTTTGCCAAACGGACCGGATGACCTGACCGGATCCGGACCGGATCCGGATCGGAACCGTACGGTTCTGATCCGGATCCGATCCGGATCCGGTCAGGTTGCATCAGGTGTCCATCAGGATGCGATCCGGATCCGTTTGGCAAAAGTAACGTTAAAAACAAAAAAAATGTTGGGGTCTGGGAGGTCAGCAGAAGGGGGACCTGTGGAATCAGGCCCTCTGCTGTTTAGCACTCACCTCCACCTGCGACATGCTGCCAACATCTCCGGATCCGGATCCAGCTGTGCTGCGCCACTCCAAAATGCTTGCCCATGTGTCCCCATCCAATATCGCCGCAACAATCCCCATAGGAAGTGGGGTAGAACATCCGGATTTCTCAGCCAGTGTGTTGTGCGCTCTCCGGTTCCCATTGGTTTGTATTGGCCGGATGGTGCAGTCCGGCTCCGCCCCGGATACGGCTGCCGGAGGATGAAAAAATAGCGCATGTTGGAACGGAGGCCGGAGTCCGGATCCGGCCCGGATCCGGTCCGGCTCCGGTTCGGCAGAACGGACGCATGTGAACGGACGCATAGGCTTTCATTGCTATGCCGTGCGTCCGTTCCGTCCGTTCTGCAAGCGGTGCGGCTCCGGCACGGCGATTCCGGAGGGCCACCGCAAGTGTGAACCGGGCCTAAGAGACAGAGAAAATGAAAAGGTTGATATTTACTTACAAGGCATCAATATACTGTATAACAACTCACCTCTGTACCATAAATAAAGAAGAGGAGAGGAGCAGTGGTGTAATTATAGACCCCACAATCCTTGCAGTCCTCCTCTCTCTTCTGCAGAGTGAGCAAAGCAGAGCAGAACCTCTATTTATTCCCTCTCTTTTCCCAGTACCCACGCTCTGTTTGCGCCCATCCTTCAGCTCCCGATGCTTGTCATGTGATCAAAAGCCGGAGGATGACAGCATTGAGCATGTGGCTGGCAGGAAGAACTGAGGAGACACAACGCAGGCTGGAGCTGGTAAATATTGCACTTCTCTGCTGTGAATACTTTGCAAGGTGGGAAGTGGGTGCTGGGAGGTGGTGGGGGGAAGTTGTAGTTGTGTGACTGGCCATTTATGGGGGGCTTGGTGGAGAGACAGGGGCCCCTATGACAATTTAATTGGTGGAACAGCATACCTCCCAACTTTTTGAGATGAGAAAGAGGGACACTTAAGCCACACCCATGCCACACCCCTAATCACCCCCGACACACCCCTAGTTATGGATACCATAAAGACTTCATAAGAAAAATATGTTGTTTTACAATTCAAAACCACACTGGTCCTTTCTATCCTGGTTAATTTTCCTTCATATTAACATTTTAAAATCAGTAATATATCAAACACGTTTTACTAGAGAAATATATATATTTACATAGAAAGAGGGACAAAGTCCTTAAAGAGGGACAAATGAGGAGGAAAGAGGGACAGAGGGACAGGGCTCCCAAAGAGGGACAGTCCCTCCAAAACAGGGACAGTTGGGAGCTATGGGACAGGTTTTCATATGTCCCCGGGGAGGGGGGGGGGGGGGCTGAGTACTCGCCTGCAAAAGCTTCCTTATAGTTCGCTTCAGTGCTCCTAAGTAATTTGCCGCATCCCTGCCGCTAACCGAGGGCTGCAGAGCCCCCAAATCGCCTGGGGGGCAATCCGCCGGCATTTCCTGGAAGGGGCAGAGCTTTCATCTTCAGCTCTGCCCCTCCTGACGTCAATCGCCGCATGGATCGCCGCCTCTCCCCACCCCTCTCTGTGAAGGAAGAGTGAGAGGGGCGGGCAGAGGCGGCGATGCGCCGCGATTGACGTCAGGAGGGGCAGAGCTGAAGCTGAAAGCTCTGCCCCTTCCAGGAAATGCCGGCGGATTGCCCCTTGGGCGATTTGGGGGCTCTGCAGCCCTTGTTTTGCGGCGAGGACACGGCGGATTACTTGAAATGGGAGCACTGAGGCGAACTATAAGGTAAAATAGGCAAAATAGTGCGCTGCAGTGTCAATTTGATTTTGAAATAAAAATCAATGCAAGGGACTGGGGGGTGATTTGCTGCTGATTGTGAAATCCCTTATGCGGCCCAGCCTCATCCTGACTTTGCCTCCTGCGGCCCCTAGGTAAATTGAGTTTGAGACCCCTGATCTAGAGGAAGAGGACGTAACTCTAGGCATATGAGTGTAGCCTTCACCTCATTAGAACTGAAGAAGTTGCTCTACAAAAGTGTCCTATTATTTCAGACGATGATCTGTATACATGTAAATCTTCCCGAAATGTATATACTACAGAGCAGGGGTGCCCAATGCATTGATTGCAATCTACCAGTCGATCGCAAAGGGCTGCTTGGTAGATTGCGATCATGCATGCTGATGAGAATGCCGAAGTCGCATTGGATGCCGAGTGATTAAACCGATGAAGTGGAGCAAGTGCGCCGCCAGGGTCCTCCTTCAGCTCTGCCGTCAACAGTCTTATCTCTATGACCTCTAGTGGTGTCTGTAATTACAGTGGGATGCGAAAGTTTGGGCAACCTTGTTAATCGTGATGATTTTCCTGTATAAATCGTTGGTTGTTACGTTTAAAATTGTCAGTTAAATATATCATATAGGAGACACACACAGTCATATTTGAGAAGTGAAATGAAGTTTATTGGATTTACAGAAAGTGCACAATAATTGTTTAAATAAAATTAGGCAGGGGCCTACATTTGGGCATTTTATTGATTCCAAAACCTTTAGAACTAATTATTGGAACTCAAATTGGCTTGGTAAGCTCAGTGACCCCTGACCAACATGCTCAGGTGAATCTAATTATGAGAAAGAGTATTTAAGGGGGTCAATTGCAAGTTTCCTTCCTCTTTTTAATTTTTCTGAAGAGTAGCAACATGAGGGTCTCAAAACAACTCTCAAATGACCTGAAGATAAAGATTGTTCACCATCATGGTTTAGGGGAAGGATACAGTAAGCTGTCTCAGTGATTTCAGCTGTCTGTTTCCACAGTTTGGAACATACTGAGGAAATGGAAGACCACAGGCTCAGTTCAAGTTAAGGCTCGCAGTGGCAGACCAAGAAAAATCTCAGATAAACAGAAGCGAGAACAGTCATAGTCAACCCACAGACCCAAGACCTACAACATCATCTTGCTGCAGATGGAGTCACTGTGCATCGTTCAACCATTCGGCACACATCGGCACACTTTACACAAGGAGATGCTGTATGCGAGAGTGATGGAGAGGAAGCCTTTTCTCCACCCACAGCACAAACAGAGCTGGTGTGCTAAAGCACATTTGGACAAGCCAACTTCATTTTGGAATAAGGTGCTATGGACTGATGAAACTAAAATTAAAATTAAGAGTTAATTGTGCATAACAAGGGGCGTTATGTATGGAGGAAAAACAACACAGCATTCCGATAAAAACACCTGCTGCCTACAGTAAAATATGGCGGTGGTTCCATCATGCTGTGGGGCTGTGTGGCCAGTGCAGGGACTGGGAATCTTGTCAAAGTTGAGGGACACATGGATTCCACTCAGTATCAGCATATTCTCGAGACCAATGTCCAGGAATCAGTGACAAAGCTGAAGCTGCCCCTGGGCTGGATCTTTCAACAAGACAACGACCCTAAACACTGCTCAAAATCCACTAAGGCATTCATGCAGAGCAACAAGTACCACGTACTGGAATGGCCATCTCTCAGCCCCCAGGCCTGAATATAATTGAAAATCTGTGGTGTAATGAACTAGAGATGTTTTATAAAGAGGAATTGTCCAAAATACCTTTAACCAGAATCCAGACTCTCATTGGAACCTACAGGAAGCGTTTAGAGGCTGTAATTTCTGCAAAAGGAGGATCTACTAAATATTAGTTTCGTTTATTTTTTGTGGTGCCCAAATTTATGCACTAACAATGCAAATCGGGAATGTAGACAGTTCCCTGTTGGTGCGATCTGGCAATCCTCCTTAGGCAGCTCTCAGTATCCACTAGAGAAAGTAAAAACATGCAAAAGAGAGAGCGCTCTGAGTGACAAATAAATAGGAGCATCCACCCTGCCAAAGACAGGTCTCACCTGTTCAGAAATGGCTGCTCATAGGACACAGCCTCTGATAGCGTTTGTCCCTTTAGGGGCCAGGGACCAGGCTCACGATCCAGCTCCAGGCGGAGAATCCGGAGGGCCACCAGGGAGTCACGTTCTCAGTTAGGACACTTCCAGGGAGGCTGTAGACAGGCCAAACATTAGATCCTGGCGCACGCTCACCTTGCGGGTCCAAACGAGAGTGAGCGGCGTCTATGCGTTGTCAGTAGCGTACTGAGTAGTATTGTGCGGCTAGCAGATATAACCGCTGTGACTTGCCGCAAATAAAATAGAGAGTGGTGAGGTAGTAAGGTATAAAAAGGGGCTTATTTATTAGTAAACACAACACGTTTCTCAGAGAAAATGCTAATTAGCCTGATGAAACAGAGAACGTTTTCTCTGTCCTAACTCCTAACTGTGTCCTAACTGAGAACGTGACTCCCTGGTGGCCCTCCGGATTCTCCGCCTGGAGCTGGATCGTGAGCCTGGTCCCTGGCCCCTAAAGGGACAAACGCTATCAGAGGCTGTGTCCTACCAGCAGCCATTTCTGAACAGGTGAGACCTGTCTTTGGCAGGGTGGATGCTCCTATTTATTTGTCACTCAGTGCGCTCTCTCTTTTGCATGTTTTTACAAATTTATGCACTTGCCTTATTTTGTTTAAATAATTATTGCACACTTTCTGTAAATCCAATAAACTTCATTTCACTTCTCAAATATCACTGTGTATGTCTCCTATATGATATATTTAACTGACATTTTTTATATCGTAACAACCAACGATTTATACAGGAAAATCATGACAATTAACAAGGTTGCCCAAACTTTCGCATCCCACTGTACATGCGCTACTGGAGATGTCACAGAGATCAGATTGTGGATGGTAGAAGAAGTGGAATTCTGGCTGTTCTGGTAAGGTAGCATGTGACTGCCTATGCTGGGGTGGGTAAGTCCAGCATATGGTATGGTATGGCTTGTAGCTTTGAGAAAGAGCTTGTAGCTTGAAACAGCATGCTGTCAGCCTCGATGGCCCTTTTTATCATCTTTTCGTCATTTTAATGACTTTTTTTTTTTTACTGAAGATGGTGCCAGCCTCTTTGGACTTACCTGTCATTGGCATTGTGACGTAAGGCTGTGGAACACCATTCGTCTTTTTTGCATGGGTGCTTCCCCATACCTGATGGTCATGTATGCTGGAATGGGGAGAGCAAATAAGTGGAGGTGGGATACCTGTGCAAAGGGTTTTTAAATATTTTTTTTGTGGGGGAGGGGGGTACGGTTGAGCACTCTGCCCCTGCAATGTTTAAAGTAGATTGCGAGCCGAAAAAGTGTGAGCTGCATAAAGTATAGCAGCAACTTGACCTTGAAAGTAATGTTTAGATATTGGTATTTGCCTATAGCTCAATCCATACGCTGGTGTACCGAGGGCTTCCCTTGTGAGGTTGTGTAGATTATAGTAGCTCAAGAAAAGGCTGTCCCAAGGAGTTTGTTTTGGCTTTGGCTTCCCACTTTGTATCGCTGTCCCTCTGTCCGAGTGTTTTTCTTGGAAATACAGGATACACAAGAGAAGATTTCAGTTAACAACAACCCGGCAGAGTGACACAGATCTGAGCCCGTAACCAGCAGGGGCTCTGTGTGATAATTTGAGAGGAAGAAGATTGATTCTATCAGTGTGTGAGTGTTTATAACTCCCATAATACTTGAGGCGAGCTGAGGGGATTCAGCGGATTGAACAGATGTTAACAAGCCAGAGATAATGAGGCTGACGGCTTTCGTGGGACAATAACTAGCTTGTGATGGCGCTGCAATGAAACAACGTGATTTGGTGCAATTTAATATTGGAGCAGGTTTGTATCGGATTGCAGCATCATTATGTGTCATCATTAGGCGGAAAATCCAGGCAATATCCAATGATAAATATGATGAGTACCCATTTACCTGTGTCTATTTGTAGAGGAACGACAAGGGGCCATTTCAAAAGTGAAAGTCAAAACTTAAATAATTCATGTAGTATATTACCTCTTTTTTATGGGAGGCTGCTGACCTCACACGAGATGCAGTCCCGCCACACGGACCACCTGCCTACACCCTACAAGCACTCCCTCGGATCTGCTCACAGCACCATTCCTGACCAATCCCCCACTGTGGTGCCCTGCCACCGGCATGTCCTTCTGAGCCGGTGTAGTGCCGAGTTGTCCTACTTTGTCGAAATTTACTACCTGGTCTAATCTGGTAGCGTCAATCGATTAGTCAAGGTGTCTAAATATGCAATTTTATCGGGATATGCTACTGGTCTTCCTAACTTACTCACCCTTCTCCACTCGTAACCCTAACTCTACCCCCTCTCCTATCCTAACACTAACCCTCCCATCTGTTCTCCTAACGCTAACCTCCCTTTTCTACTCCTAACACTAACCTACAAACTCTCCTAACCTGCTCCTATGGGATGCTTAGTAGTAGTTAGTATCGACAAGCCGGCGGAAGGATATCAGGCAAACTGAGCTCAAGTGCTGGTGCACATGCCCAGATCGGATTTCAGCATGTCTCGATAGGAAGCATAAATCGGCATGACACCGGCGGTACACGCTCTGCCACACAGACTGTCCAACACTAGCCTCAATGGTGAACTCGACTTGCCCACAGTGCACCGGGTTCATTGTCATCTGCTGGGACTCCCAGTCTCATGTGTGCTGGATTGGACGCTGCTCCAGAGCTTGCATGCACCTCTTCAGCCTTGCATGGACCTTCTTTTGTGGGCCATACCAGAGTGGTGAAACTGTACATTTACTGTATGGCCAAAGGGTCATGGCTTCATGATTACAGTGTTATCTATAGAGTATGCTAGGCTACAAAACCACTTCGAACTGTATCTAGTTATAGCAGATTACATGCTGGCTTTGATGCTTGCACTAATTTTTGAACTGATTTTCTCCTGAGATGGACTGTACTCTGGTGTCTTTGACTTATGCATGAAGCATCATCACCTGCAGCTGCTATAGCCCCTTTTCAGCCTTAAAGAGAAACATTAACAAAGAATTGAACTTCATCCCAATCAGTAGCTGATACCCCTTTTCCCATGAGAAATCTATTCCTTTTTTCCAATGGATCATCAGGGGGCGCTGTATGGCTGATTTTGTGGTGAAACCCCTCCCACAGTGTTATGCCAGCACCTCACAGCACTGAGGTACTGACATAACACTGTGGGAGCCTTGTTGCATTGTGGGAAATAACAGCTGTTTCCAACTTCCAAAAAAGCAAGCAGCATCCCCTTCCAGTGACATCATCTGACAGCAGTAAAAATGTCACCGTCAGCATCTCTTTCTAGTGACATCACCTGCCAGCAGTAAAAATATCACCATGTGATAAATCTCTGTATTTAAATCAGGAAGAGAATATATTTTACAATGGGCAAACAGTGACTAAATCATTTATACATAATTATTGTAAAAATTAAGCACTTTTTTTTATTACATTATTTTCACTGGAGTTCCCCTTTAGAAGCTTGTGTGGTTCTGGCCAGCCGTGCATATGAGTGTCTGCATGGTGGTGGATGTTTAGTGGCATGCCCATCTCATGCAATTTTAATTAAAGCAATTTTATTTGGTCTTTAATACAATAAAGCAATACTTGTTATATTTGATCTATTGGCTATTAGTTTCTATTATTAGGATGCTTTGCAGCTAATTTTCCTCTCCTACATTTTGCTGTATTACCTCTTTTTTATGTCAGATTGGGAATTTCAATACTTACCTACCTGTCATTTCTTTTTCCTGCCACAACCTTATGAGCAGTTACAGATGGGTAAACTCCACCCCTCTAATCTGATCAAATAGTTTATTTAAGATTTTAGTGACCCATCCCCTTAGGTAATTCTTTAGACTACATAACCTTGAATGAACATTACGGTGGATTTGGTATACTGGGTACCGCCCCACATTTCTTTTAGGCCCCTTTTACACTAACTGTGTTGCGTCATGTTGCGTTGCTTCCACCTAACGCACTTCATCGCAATGACCATACGATGCGCCGGAAGTGCCCTAGCTGACACAGAAGCTGCAGTGTGTTTCCGCAGACCACACACCATACCATGAGCAATGAAAGTCAATGGAAATTGGAAAGAGGAACCAGCTTGGCACTACTCAGGACCTTTATTTGCCAAATAAACACATGCAAAACATTCAAAAGTCCATTGACATAGAGGATGTGTACTTATCATGGCTTGCGGGGAGTGCTGGGATAGCAGTGGGTGCCCGTGGTGCAAGGCCTGATGACCGTTTCGCTGTGCTGAGGCTTAACGCGCAGCGCCCATGTTTCCATAGGAGTTCTGTCCTATTCTGCAATAGACCTGCCCCCTATTAGCAACAGAGTTGTGTGGGCTTGCCGTTATGTTCAGAACATACGTTTCCATAAGAGTCCTGTCCAATGCCGCAATTCACCTGCCCCCAATTAGCAATAGAGTTGTGTGGGCTTGTGGAAAAATTTTGGTTTTCAAGGAGATAAAAACTGCATTAGAAATGCATTGCAAATAATTAATAACAAAGCATGCACCCAAATTTTCTAATGGACGCTTTTTGCCGCAATTTACAATGAAAGTAATGAGGTGACCTTTTAACCGAGGTAGCGTATACACCCAAATTACCTGTTGCACCACTGGCTACCCATAAGACTGGCCTATTGGCTTTCAAATCTTTGCACAATTTGGGCCCTGGAAGAACTTGTTACAACTGCATCTCCTACAATCTTAGATCAATCTTGGTCACTGCCAGAGTCCATCTTAAAACCCTTGGAGACAAAGTCTTCTGTCATGCTGCCCCTTCACTTTAGAATTCCTTGCCATACCCAATCTCGACATCTGCATACCTGGAAGCATTTAAAGGAAACCTGAGGTGAGAGGGATATGAAGGCTGCCATATTTATTTCCTTGGAAACAATGCCAATTGCCTGGCAGCCTTGTTGATCTTCTGGCATAAGTAGTGTCTGAGTCAAAACCCTGGAACAAGCATATGGCTTATCCAGTAAAACTAGAGTCAGCTGAGTCAGAGTACCTGATCTGCTGCATGCTTGTTCAGGGTTTATGGCTAAATGTATTAAGAGACATAGGATCAGGAGTACTGCCAGGCAACTAGAATTGTTTAAAAGGAAATAAATATGGCAGTCTCCATACCCCTTTCACCTCAGGTTGCCTTTAAGTCCAAACTGACAAGATATCTGTTTGCTTTGGCATTCATAAACAAATGACTAATTCCAACGTAACACAGTCCACCCTGCAACTGTGTACTGATCTGAGACATATCTATGCGCTTTGAGGAAAGAAGCCATTACAAATGTTATTGTAAAAAAATGCAGTGATGACCAGCTGGCTGTCCAGCAGATAATTTTAGTCAAGGCTTTGAATCAGCTGCCCAAGATGCCACAGACCTCTGGTGGAGTGAGCATGGCATTCTACTGGAAGATGTTTCTATGTGTAGACTTCTTGAATGGACCTGACCAAATTGAAAACACCCTGAAGGGAGAGGGATATGGAGGCTGCCATATTTACAGTATTTCAATTTAAGCAATACCAGTTTCCTGACTATCTTCCTGATCCTCTGCCTCTACTACTATTAGCCCTAGACCCTGAACAAGCATGCAGATGCAGCAGATCAGGTGTTTCTGATATTTATGTCAAATCTGACAAGATTAGATGCATGCTTATTTGTGGTGTGATTCAGACACTTCTGCAGCCACATCGATCAGTGGAGCTGCCAGGCAACTGGTATTGTTTAAAAGGAAATAAATATGGCAGCTTCCATATACTTCTCACTTCAAGTTCCCTTTAAAGAGAACCCCCCCTACAGCCATGCTATAGCCCCCGAGATTAGCGGCAATATTTGTAGCTATCTCGGAGGTAAACATTGAGGAGAGCAATTCCCTGTTTAAAAACGCCTGCCAGGGGCGTGCCTACAGGGTTTCCAGAGCTGCCATTGGGCAACTCTCTCTCCCTGGCCACATTCCCTGCCGCTCCCCCGCCTCCCTGCACACTGCGAGAGACACTGTCTCTCGTCGCAGCATCATGACCTACAGGTCGCGAAAGTGAAAGTGGGCCATTGCGGCCCACAAGAGCGTCAGGGAGCGGTGGTTTTTGCGGCTACCTGATCTGCTCAGCCCTGCGGATCAGGTAGCCTACTTTATTTTTAATTTTTTTGAGCCCACTTCAGGCTCTCTTTAAAACCCTGAAAATTGTTAAAGAAAAAAAAAGTTTCACTTACCTGGAGCTTCTGCCAGCCCCCTGCAGCCGTCCTGTGGCCGCACATACCTGGAATGATCCTCCAGTCCCCCGCCATGGCTCACTTTCTCTTTCGCTGGTCGCCGTCCACTGCAACTGTGCGGCCCTGGGTGCGCACATCCTGGTTCATAAGATTTTCTCGTACTGCGTCTGCGCAGGATGCTACCGGCCACAGAAGTGCGAACAAGAATGGGCACGGCCAGGGACGCGCAGGTGCAATGGCCATTGACTTGTAAGTTGGCGGTGAAGAAATGGAGCCACGGCAAGGGATCGGAGGATCTTTAAATACTGTGCAGGACAGGAGGGGTGCAGGTCCGCTTTAAAGACCTGGTTCTTGAAGAAACTGTTTATCATCTTTAATGCTGGGTACACACGTGTGTTCCCGCACTCGATGCTCCGCTCGATTTCCGGCCGCTCAATTATTTCCGAGCATTTCCGATCGCGTTTCGATGGTTATTTCGATGATTCTCATGTAAAGTATGCCAAATCAACCTAACGGTCCATCGAAACGCGAATCGGACATGCGGAAATAATAGAGCGGCCGGGAATCAACGGGAATCGAGCGGGGAATCGAGTGCGGGAACGCACCATGTGTACCCAGCATTAGGTCTGATGGCAACAAGGACATCTATCAGACTCCTGAATGATGAGAATACCTGAAGATATGCCGCAGAGTTCCCCAACCCTGTCCTCAAGGCCCACCAACAGTACATGTTTTGCAGAAAACCACAAACATGCACAGGTGGGGTTATCAGTGTCTCAGCAGAGCTGATTAATTACCTCTCTGGATTTCTACAAAACATGCACTGTTGATGGGCCCTGAGGACAGGGTTGGGGAACTTCAAGGCATCTTCAAATGTGTAGAAAATGTAAAAAATCTTGCTCTTGAAAAAAGCAAATGTAAACAGTGTGATATCTTTTTGATTTATGTGAAAAGTTGAAGCAATTTTGTGATTTATGTGAAAAGTTGAAGCAATTTTTGGGATATGTTATAGAATTGGATACAAAATCTCTCTGTGGGTAAAATAATAAATAGGGCTTCTTAACAAGACAAACTTCATAGTAATGAAAAATGCTTGCTTAATGTAATTCATTAGGCTATTTCACACTGGAGTGTTTCGTTTTTTGTCTAAAAAATCTCAAAAGAGCTGCATGTAGCATTTTTTCAGCAATTGTGATTCTGCAGAAAGTATAGAAAAGCAAAAGCAATGGGACAATGGCTTCAACATCGCTTACCAAAAACGCTCAAAGATCACACCTCTCAAAGAGCTTGGTTCACGAACGTTATCTATCCCGCTTCATTTTAGCATGCACGCGCTATATGCGGTCCTGGCAGTGTGGTGCACTCTTCTAAGTTACATGCAATTGTTCTCAGTGCCGCACTATACTTGTAGTGCGACCGCAATACTTCACTCATGCGGCTACTGCCACGTCAATTAACGTAGTAACGGCTGCGCTACTGAAGTATCGCGGTCGCGCTACAAGAATAGTGCGCGGCACTGAGAATGATCGTGCGTAACTTAGGAGTGCATGCAACGCTGCTGGGACTGCATGCACGTACTAAAAACAACTTGCACTGACGAGCGCAAAAACCTTTGTGGATCAAGCCGAAAGTGCTTATTGATGTGAAACAACCCTTAACCACTTCCCGACCGCCCACTACACAGGGGCGGCGGGGAAGTGGAGCCCTTCAGGACGGCCTCACCCACAGAGGCGGCGGTCCATTTAAGGGCATGGGCGGAGCGATCGCGTCATCCGTGACGCGATCCTCCGCCGGCGCCTGTCACCGCTCGCTCGCCGCAACATCCCGCCGGCTATACGGAAGCGCCGGCGGGATGTTAACCCCGCGATCGCCGCATACAAAGTGTATAATACACTTTGTAATGTTTACAAAGTGTATTATACAGGCTGCCTCCTGCCCTGGTGGTCCCAGTGTCCGAGGGACCACCAGGGCAGGCTGCAGCCACCCTAGTCTGCACCCAAGCACACTGATTTCTCCCCCCCCTGCCCCAGATCGCCCACAGCACCCATCAGACCCCCCCCCTGCCCACCCCCCAGACCCCTGTTTGCACCCAATCACCCCCCTAATCACCCATCAATCACTCCCTGTCACTATCTGTCAACGCTATTTTTTTTTTATCCCCCCCCCTGCTCCCTGCCCCCTCCTGATCACCCCCCACCCCTCAGATTCTCCCCAGACCCCCCCCCCAGACCACCCCCCCCCTGTTTACTGTATGCATCTATCCCCCTGATCACCTGTCAATCACCTGTCAATCACCCGTCAATCACCCATCAATCACCCGTCAATCACCCCCTGTCACTGCCACCCATCAATCAGCCCCTAACCTGCCCCTTGCGGGCAATCTGATCACCCCCCCCACACCAATAGATCGCCCACAGATCCGACATCAGATCACCTCCCAAATCCATTGTTTACATCTATTCTCTCCTCTAAACACCCACTAATTACCCATCAATCACCCATCAATCACCCCCTATCACCACTTGTCACTTTTACCTATCAGATCAGACCCTAATCTGCCCCTTGCGGGCACCCAATCACCCGCCCACACGCTCAGATTGCCCTCTGACCCCCCCTTATCAATTCACCAGTGCATTAATTACATCTGTTCTTCCCTGTAATAACCCACTGATCACCTGTCAATCACCTGCCAATCACCTATCACCCATCAATCACCCCCTGTCACTGCCACCCATCAATCAGCCCCTAACCTGCCCCTTGCGGGCAATCTGATCACCCACCCACACCATTAGATCGCCCGCAAACCCGCCGTCAGATTACCTCCCAAATGTATCGTTTACATCTGTTATCTTCTCTAAACACCCACTAATTACCCATCAATCACCCATCAATCACCCCCTATCACCACCTGTCACTGTTACCTATCAGATCAGACCCTAATCTGCCCCTTGCGGGCACCCAATCACCCGCCCACACGCTCAGATTGCCCTCAGACACCCCCCCCCTTATCAATTCGCCAGTGCATTAATTACATCTGTCCTTCCCTGTAATAACCCACTGATCACCTGTCAATCACCTGCCAATCACCTATCACCCATCAATCACCCCCTGTCACCCCCTGTCACTGCCACCCATCAATCAGCCCCTAACCTGCCCCTTGCGGGCAATCTGATCACCCACCCACACCATTAGATCGCCCGCAAACCCGCCGTCAGATTACCTCCCAAATGTATCGTTTACATCTGTTATCTTCTCTAAACACCCACTAATTACCCATCAATCACCCCCTATCACCACCTGTTACTGTTACCTATCAGATCAGACCCTAATCTGCCCCTTGCGGGCACCCAATCACCCGCCCACACGCTCAGATTGCCCTCAGACCCCCCCCCCCCCCCTTATCAATTCGCCAGTGCATTAATTACATCTGTCCTTCCCTGTAATAACCCACTGATCACCTGTCAATCACCTGCCAATCACCTATCACCCATCAATCACCCCCTGTCACCCCCTGTCACTGCCACCCATCAATCAGCCCCTAACCTGCCCCTTGCGGGCAATCTGATCACCCACCCACACCAATAGATCGCCCGCAGATCCGACATCAGATCACCACCCAAGCGCAGTGTTTCCATCTATTCTCTCCTCTAAACACCCACTAATTACCCATCAATCACCCATCAATCACTCCCTATCACCACCTGTCACTGTTACCTATCAGATCAGACCCTAATCTGCCCCTTGCGGGCACCCAATCGCCCGCCTACACGCTCAGATTGCCCTCAGACCCCCCCTTATCAATTCGCCAGTGCAATATTTACATCTGTTCTCCCCTGTAATAACCCACTGATTACCTGTCAATCACCTATCAATCACCCCCTGTCACTGCCACCCATCAATCACCCCCTGTCACTGCCACCCATCAATCACCCGCTGTCACTGCCACCCATCAATCAGCCCCTAACCTGCCCCTTGCGGGCAAACTGATTACCCACCCACACCAATAGATCGCCCGCAGATCCGACATCAGATCACCACCCAAGCGCAGTGTTTCCATCTATTCTCTACCCTAAACACCCACTAATTACCCATCAATCACCCCCTGTCACTGCTACCTATCAGATTAGACCCCTATCTGCCCCTAGGGCACTCAATCACCCGCCCACACCCTCAGAATGCCCTCAGACCCCAGCCCTGATCACCTCGCCAGTGCATTGCTTGCATCTATTCCCCCCTCTAATCACACCTTGAGACACCCATCAATCACCTCCTGTCACCCCCTAGCACACCTACCCATCAGATCAGGCCCCAATTTGCCCCGTGTGGGCTCCTGATCACTCGGCCAAACCCTCAGACCCCCTTCCGATCACCTCCCCAGTGCATGGATTGCATCTATTTTCCCCTCTAACCACCCCCTGAGACACCCATCAATCACCTCCTGTCACCCCCCTAGCACTCCTATCCATCAGATCAGGCCCAATACAACCTGTCATCTAAAAGGCCACCCTGCTTATGACCGGTTCCACAAAATTCGCCCCCTCATAGACCACCTGTCATCAAAATTTGCAGATGCTTATACCCCTGAACAGTCATTTTGAGACATTTGGTTTCCAGACTACTCACGGTTTTGGGCCTGTAAAATGCCAGGGCGGTATAGGAACCCCACAAGTGACCCCATTTTAGAAAAAAAAGACACCCCAAGGTATTATGTTAGGTGTATGACGAGTTCATAGAAGATTTTATTTTTTGTCAAAAGTTAGCGGAAATTAATTTTTATTGTTTTTTTTTCACAAAGTGTCATTTTTCACTAACTTGTGACAAAAAATAAAATCTTCTATGAACTCGCCATATACCTAACGGAATACCTTGGGGTGTCTTCTTTCTAAAATGGGGTCACTTGTGGGGTTCCTATACTGCCCTGGCATTTTAGGGGCCCTAAACCGCGAGGAGTAGTCTAGAAAACAAATGCTTCAAAATGACCTGTGAATAGGACGTTGGGCCCCTTAGCGCACCTAGGCTGCAAAAAAGTGTCACACATGTGGTACCGCCGTACTCAGGAAAAGTAGTATAATGTGTTTTGGGGTGTATTTTTACACATACCCATGCTGGGTGGGAGAAATTTCTATGTAAATGGACAATTGTGTGTAAAAAAATCAAACAATTGTCATTTACAGAGATATTTCTCCCACTTAGCATGGGTATGTGTAAAAATACACCCCAAAACGCATTATACTACTTCTCCTGAGTACAGCGGTACCACATGTGTGGCACTTTTTTACACCCTAAGTACGCTAAGGGGCCCAAAGTCCAATGAGTACCTTTAGGATTTCACAGGTCATTTTGCGACATTTGGTTTCAAGACTACTCCTCACGGTTTAGGGCCCCTAAAATGCCAGGGCAGTATAGGAACCCCACAAATGACCCCATTCTAGAAAGAAGACACCCAAAGGTATTCCGTACGGAGTATGGTGAGTTCATAGAAGATTTTATTTTTTGTCACAAGTTAGCGGAAAATGACACTTTGTGAAAAAAACTATTAAAATCAATTTCCGCTAACTTGTGACAAAAAAATAAAAACTTCTATGAACTCACCATACTCCTAACGGAATACCTTGGGGTGTCTTCTTTCTAAAATGGGGTCATTAGTGGGGTTCCTATACTGCCCTGGCATTTTAGGGGCCCTAAACCGTGAGGAGTAGTCTTGAAACAAAAATGACCTGTGAAATCCTAAAGGTACTCATTGGACTTTGGGCCCCTTAGTGCAGTTAGGGTGCAAAAAAGTGCCACACATGTGGTATCGCCGTACTCGGGAGAAGTAGTACAATGTGTTTTGGGGTGTATTTTTACACATACCCATGCTGGGTGGGAGAAATACCTCTGTAAATGACAATCTTTTGATTTTTTTACACACAATTGTCCATTTACAGAGGTATTTCTCCCACCCAGCATGGGTATGTGTAAAAATACACCCCAAAACACATTGTACTACTTCTCCCGAGTATGGCGATACCACATGTGTGGCACTTTTTTGCACCCTAACTGCGCTAAAGGGCCCAAAGTCCAATGAGTACCTTTAGGATTTCACAGGTCATTTTGAGAAATTTCGTTTTAAGACTACTCCTCACGGTTTAGGGCCCCTAAAATGCCAGGGCAGTATAGGAACCCCACAAATGACCCCATTTTAGAAAGAAGACACCCCAAGGTATTCCGTTAGGAGTATGGTGAGTTCATAGAAGATTTTATTTTTTGTCAAAAGTTAGCGGAAATTGATTTTAATTGTGTTTTTTCACAAAGTGTCATTTTCCGCTAACTTGTGACAAAAAATAAAATCTTCTATGAACTCGCCATACTCCTAACGGAATACCTTGGGGTGTCTTCTTTCTAAAATGGGGTCATTTGTGGGGTTCCTATACTGCCCTGGCATTTTAGGGGCCCTAAACCGTGAGGAGTAGTCTTGAAACGAAATTTCTCAAAATGACCTGTGAAATCCTAAAGGTACTCATTGGACTTTGGGCCCTTTAGCGCAGTTAGGGTGCAAAAAAGTGCCACACATGTGGTATCGCCGTACTCAGGAGAAGTAGTATAATGTGTTTTGTGGTGTATTTTTACACATACCCATGCTGAGTGGGAGAAATATCTCTGTAAATGGACAATTGTGTGTAAAAAAAATTAACAAATTGTCATTTACAGAGATATTTCTCCCACCCAGCATGGGTATGTGTAAAAATACACCCCAAAACACATTACACTACTTCTCCTGAGTACGGCAATACCACATGTGTGGCACTTTTTTGCAGCCTAACTGCGCTAAGTGGTCCAAAGTCCAATGAGCACCTTTAGGCTTTACAGGGGTGCTTACAATTTAGCACCCCCCAAAATGTCAGGACAGTAAACACACCCCACAAATGACCCCATTTTGGAAAGTAGACCCTTCAAGGTATTCAGAGAGGGGTATGGTGAGTCTGTGGCAGATTTCATTTTTTTTTGGTGCAAGTTAGAAGAAATGGAAACTTTTTTTTTTTTTTTTTTTCCTCACAAAGTGTCATTTTCCGCTTACTTGTGACAAAAAATAATATCTTCTATGAACTCACTATGCCTCTCAGTGAATACTTTGGGATGTCTTCTTTCCAAAATGGGGTCATTTGGGGGGTATTTATACTATCCTGGAATTCTAGCCCCTCATGAAACATGACAGGGGGTCAGAAAAGTCATAGATGCTTGAAAATGGGAAAATTCACTTTTTGCACCATAGTTTGTAAACGCTATAACTTTTACCCAAACCAATAAATATACGCTGAATGGGTTTTTTTTTATCAAAAACATGTTTGTCCACATTTTTCGCGCTGCATGTATACAGAAATTTTACTTTATTTGAAAACTGTCAGCACAGAAAGTTAAAAAAATCATTTTTTTGCCAAAATTCATGTCTTTTTTGCTGAATATAATAAAAAGTAAAAATCGCAGGAGCAATTAAATAGCACCAAAAGAAAGCTTTATTAGTGACAAGAAAAGGAGCCAAAATTCATTTAGGTGGTAGGTTGTATGAGCGAGCAATAAACCGTGAAAGCTGCAGTGGTCTGAATGGAAAAAAAGTGGCCGGTCCTTAAGGGGTAGAAAGCCCTAGGTCCTCAAGTGGTTAAGGTGGCCACACAACATACAATTAAAAGATTCAATTTGACACAAATTTGATAAATACAATTGATTGTCACAAAAAAATCAAAATCAAAAGCTTTTTTGTTTTCAATCGATTGAATTTCCCGTTTTTTTACACATTTTTTTTTCTGAGATTGGACATGTTGGAAAATTCAGACCAATTTAATCAAGATTTGTGTGGTGTGTGATGGATTGTATTCAACCAGAAAAAAATTTATGTAACTATTCAGTACATTTTTCTCTCAATTTTTCTAACCAACCAATTTTTTTATGTTTACAATCTTTTATCCCAAAATTGTGGCAATCTTGAAAATACGTGTGAGGTACCGCGAAGATTCTGATCAGAAGAATGGATTGAAATGCTTGAATCAAATCAAAATGTTAAAAAAATTGTATGGTGTATGGCCACATTTAGGGCTAGTTCACACGGGCGTTTTTGTGGCGTTTAACAATGCAGGTTTTTTTGGGATCTACCACCGTCCCATTCAAGTAAATGGGAGCGTTTAGTACAAGCTTTTGCAGGCTTTCATGAAAGCCTGGCGGTAGATCCCGGCGTTGCGTCTCGTCTCGAAAGCAACATGGACGGTTAACAAGTTCAGAGATCTAAACCGCTAGCTTTGAAGGCTTCCCAAATGCCTTCAACAGCTAGCAGAAGCCTGTGTGATCCAGCCCTAATGCTGGGAATACACAGCATTAATATGGCTCGATAGATAATTTCCGACATGTCCGATCTGCCACCCGGTTCGTTTCACCGCTCGATTCCGGATTGAAGTGAATGGAAAATGATAAGAAAAACGAGCGGAAGATAAGAGAATTGACTGCGGAATCGAGCGGCGAAATTATCGAACGGGAGAATCGAGCTGCAAAATCAAGCCGTGTACATTAGAGTGCTGATTGGCAGGAAACAGATGAATGTAGGGCACTCTCGGGCATCCCTGAGTTTGTAGCAGCGTTGTCATAGTGATGAGGAGGGAGATTTAGCAATGCCAGCGAGCTCCAGCAGTAAACTTGTGTCCCTTGCTCCAGTTCTGAAATATCTGTGATGCGTCTGAATTCCCAAATCTTCCACTGTGAATTTTCCCTTTAAGAAGCCCGTGCTTTGTCGTGCTCCGTGACGCCTGCCCTGCTCCAGAAATCTGCGTGTTATATCATCCGCAGCTGTCACAGGCTGAATTGCTGGATTTATTTTTAGCCTTACAAATTTCCAAAAAGAAAAAAAAACTCTGCCGCTGCCGTAAACCAGTCATTGGAAATGCTGCTACATAACTTACCCAAAGAATATCTATAAATAGAAGCTGTCATGGAAACCAACAATGCATAAGGTCCGTCCTGTGCCTTCATCAGGTTCCCATTTCTAGTAGTGAGCGGCACGTGCCCTGAAACCCGACGCTCTGCGATACGGAGTGACCAGTCCTACTCCACGCAGTTCACAGGCAGCTCTGATTACATTGCACAGCGCTCCCCTCTGCTGCTGTTAGGTAATGAGGTGTGGGCTGAAATCACATGCCCCGAAGGGCAGCATAAAACTTTATTTGACAATTTTAATTGTAAGCACTTAACTAGCTTAAAATGAGGCTTTGATCAATAAGGCAACGTACTTGCATTGCTGATTTCAACTCAAGTGAAGCATGGTCCAGTGTTAAGGGGCCCTGGCCCATACACTGGTTGATTTCAGCTGACCGATGGATTTCTGGCGGATCGATGGCCCATAGAGTTCCATTGGATCGAATGGTGCAATAATGCATTTCGATCGTTTTTCATTTGGAAAGCTGTTCCTAGTGTGTGGCACAAATCAGATAGATTCCTGTCAAATCTATAAGTGTATGGCCATCTTTAGTCATATGCTGACAAATGTTGATTTGGTTAATAGTACCTTTTAGGACTAAGGGTCGGCGTATCGGTCAAGTACTTTTCTGCATTTTCTGGTGGCTTTCAATGTTTTTCACCCTCTGCAGGTGGTGAGCGACCCTGGAAGCAGCATGTAGCATCCAGTGGTTAGACCTACAGACACCCAGTGGGCCAACACAGTGGTACCATAATTAGATATGAGTGAGATATTGGTTAGTATCAAGAACTTAAAACTTAAATTGTAACTTAAAGTCGACGTGCACATGCCCAGAGGTAGCGCAATCAATGATGAGCACTGCTGGGCCTAGCGGTGGATGGGGGGGGGGGGGGGTGGAAGGGGGATGGGGGGGTGAGAGGGAGCACTGGGCACAAGGACTGCTCCCTGCACATGCCTGCTACCTCCGTTCTTATGCTGGGAATACAGGATGCTTTTTTGCAGCAGATAGATAGTTTGGTAGATAATTTCCGACATGTCTGGTCTCACGTTCGACGTTTTGCCGCTCGATTTCTGATAGAAGTGAACGGAAAAAGATAAGAAAAACAAGCGGTAGATAAGAGAATCGAATGGAGAAAAAAACGATCGAGCGGAGAATCCAGCGGCAGAAACGCATCGTGTAGTCCCAGCATTACCATCTCCTTTGCCTCGGGTAACCTTTAACCACTTAAGCCTATCTGGACGAACATTCTCGTCCAGAAAAGCTGCGCGCACTCCTGCCAGCTGCGCGCACTCCCACCGCTGGCCGTTAGCCCAGCGATCATTGAATGGGATTATACAGTGGGTTGCAAAAGTATTCGGCCCCCTTGAAGTTTTCCACATTTTGTCATATTACTGCCACAAACATGAATCAATTTTATTGGAATTCCACATGAAAGACCAACACAAAGTGGTGTACACATGAGAAGTGGAACGAAAATCATACATGAGTCCAAACATTTTTTACAAATAAATAACTGCAAAGTGGAGTGTGCATAATTATTCGGCCCCCTTTGATCTGAGGGCAGTCAGTTGCCTGTATACATTGCCTGATGAGTGCTAATGACTAAATAGAGTGCGCCTGTGTGTAATCTAATGTCAGTACAAATACAGCTGCTCTGTGAGGGCCTCAGAGGTTGTCTAAGAGAATATTGGGAGCAACAACACCGTGAAGTCCAAAGAACACACAAGACAGGTCAGGGATCAAGTTATTGAGAAATTTAAAGCAGGCTTAGGCTACAAAAAGATTTCCAAAGCCTTGAACATCCCACGGAGCACTGTTCAAGCGATCATTCAGAAATGGAAGGAGTATGGCACAACTGTAAACCTACCAAGACAAGGCCTTCCACCTAAACTCACAGGCTGAACAAGGAGAGCGCTGATCAGAAATGCAGTCAAGAGGCCCATGGTGACTCTGGACGAGCTGCAGAGATCTACAGCTCAGGTGGGAGGCTCTGTCCATAGGACAACTATTAGTCATGCACTGCACAAAGTTGGCCTTTATGGAAGAGTGGCAAGAAGAAAGGCATTGTTAACAGAAAGCATAATAAGTCCATTTGCAGTTTGCCACAAGCCATGTGGGGGACACAGCAACCATGTGGAAGAAGGTGCTCTGGTCAGATGAGACCAAAATGAACTTTTTGGCCAAAATGCAAAACGCTATTTGTGGCGGAAAACTAACATTGCACATCACTCTGAACAAACCATCCCCACTGTCAAATATGGTGGTGGCGGCATCATGGTCAGGGGTGCATCTCTTCAGCAGGGACAGGGAAGCTGGTCAGAGTTGATGGGAAGATGGATGGAGCCAAATACAGGGCAAACTTGGAAGAAAACCTCTTGGAGACTGCAAAAGACTTGAGACTGGGGCGGAGGTTCACCTTCCAGCAGGACAATGACCCTAAACATAAAGCCAGGGCAACAATGGAATGGTTTAAAACAAAACATATCTATGTGTTAGAATGGCCCTGTCAAAGTCCATATCTAAAGCCAATCGAGAATCTGTGGCAAGATCTGAAAACTGCTATTCACAAACGCTGTCCATCTAATCTGACTGAGCTGGAGCTGTTTTGCAAAGAAGAATGGGCAAGGATTTCAGTCTTTAGATGTGCAAAGCTGGTAGAGACATACCCTAAAAGACTGGCAGCTGTAATTGCAGCAAAAGGTGGTTCTACAAAGTATTGACTCAGGGGGCCGAATAATTACGCACACCCCACTTTGCAGTTATTTATTTGTAAAAAATGTTTGGAATGATGTATGATTTTCGATCCACTTCTCACATGTACACAACTTTGTATTGGTCTTTCACATGGAATGCCAATAAAATTGATGCATGTTTGTGGCAGTAATGTGACAAAATGTGGAAAACTTTAGGGGGGCCGAAAACTTTTGCAACCCACTGTATATATACACACACACACACACACACACACACACACACACACACACACACACACACACACATATCCCATTCACTGATTGAAGCCCCCCACAGAAAAACCGACAGCCTCTTATCAGAGGCTGCAGATTTCGAGTTAAAAAAAGTTTCCCGTCCTCATTCATGTTCCTGGTAGCGTGATCGTACGCTTCCTGGACTCTTTGACTGTAAAATAATAGTAAAACTACACCCACATCCATTTTTTATTAAATAAATACCTTTTTTTACATTTAAAATTAGCTGTTTACCTCCCACACCAAAAATTACCCAAATACATTTTTGAATAAAAAAAATTACAATTAAAAAAAACAAAACATAAATCGTTACCTAAGGGTCTGAACTTTTTAAATATGCATGTCAAAGGAGTATATTAATATAATTTTTTAAATTATGGATTTGTAAATAGTGATGGACACAAATTGAAAAATGCACCTTTATTTCCAAATAAAATATTAGCGCCATACATTGTGATAGGGACATAATTGAAATGGTGTAATAAGTGGGACAAATGGGCAAATAAAATACATGGGTTTTAATTACGGTAGCGTGTATTAATTTCAAACAATAATGGCCAAAATCTGAGAAATAATGATTTTTTTCCATTTCTTTAATATTCCTGTTAAAATGGATTTAGGATAAAATAATTCTCAGCAAAATGTATCACCCAAAGAAAGCCTAATTGGTGGCGGAAAAAACAAGATATAGATCAATACATTGTGATGATTAGTGATAAAGTTGATGGCAAATGAATGGGAGGTGAAAGTTGCTCAGAAGCAAAAAATGAACAACCCTGTGGGTTGAAGTGGTTAAAGCGGATCCGAGATAAAAAACTAACTATAACAAGTAACTTGTCTATATATCTTATCTAAAGTTTAGATAGTTTACACAGCAAATCTAGCTGCAAGCAGCTTCAATAGAATATGATTATCTCTTCCTGTGATACAATGACAGCAGCCATGTTGTTTGTAAACATTACACACAGGCAAGCTTATCTGCATCTTCAGCACTCAGCCTGTGAAAAAACCTAATCCCCCATTCCTCCTCCCTCCTCCCCTCTGCCTCTGAAATCAATGGCTAGTAATACTTCCCCCTCCTCCTGCCCAGACTGAGCTCCCATGAGCCCTTGCTACTGTCTGAAAATGCCAAGGCTCTCTGAAAAGCTGTGGGTGAGGCTTGTTTAGTTTATAGGGAATTAGAGTATAAAAACAAAAACTAAAAAGCATTTGGCTTGAGGAATGCCCTATAAACAATAGGAAAGGAATACAATTATGCAATGAGTAAAAGTTCATTTCGGATCCACTTTAAGGAATAAAGCCTTTTTTTTTTACTCTTTTCGTAATTGGCTCACAGTGCTCATAAGGTCAGGAACCAATGAAACTGGCTCCTGACTGGAGCAAGAAGGTCAGCAGAAGCATCCAATGCTGCAAGGCAACCACTGCCACTACTTGCCACTTGCTGCTACTACTCGGCACACAGATTTGGCATCCATTGATACTTGGCATGCAATTCTTAGCAACCACTGCTACTATTAGGCATCCACAGTTAGCGCTAGCTGCTGCATGAGAATTAAAGAGGAACTCCAGTGAAAATAATGTAATAAAAAAGTGCTTCATTTTTACAATAATTATGGATAAATGATTTAGTCAGTGTTTGCCCATTCCAGTGGCGGACATACGGCCGTGCAGGCCGTGCCGCCGCACGAGGGCCCCTGAAGTTCCGTTTTCTTCAGGGGCCCATTAAGTATTTTTTTTTTTTAAATATTTTTTTTTTAATTATTTTATTCCCCGGGGGGCCCCCCGACTCCTATCCTCCCTCCCTCCCTCACCTCGGGGGGCCCCCCTCCCGATATGCGCGGCGGGAGAGCGAGCGAGCGAGCGGCAAATGCAGGAAGTCTTCAGGGCTCTCCAGGCATCCGCTAGAGGCCCAGCCGCTTGGTCTCCAATATGTCTCCAGTTGGAGACATATTGGAGACTCAGCGGCTGGGCCTCTAGCGGATGCCTGGAGAGCCCTGAAGACTTCCTGCATTTGCCGCTCGCTCTCCCGTCGCGCATATCGGGAGGGGGCCCCCCGAGGTGAGGAAGGGAGGGAGGGAGGGAGGGAGGATAGGAGTCGGGCCCCCCACCCGGATAGCTACCCACCCGGCTACCTAACCACCTACCCACCCGGCTACCTACCTACCTACCTACCCACCCACCAGGCTTCCTACCTACCCACCCGACTACCTAACCACCCACCAGGCTTCCTACCTACCCACCCGGCTACCTACCCACCCACCAGGCTTCCTACCTAACCACCCACCGAACTACCTAACCACCCACCCGGCTACCTACCCACCCGGCTACCTACCCACCCACCAGGCTTCCTACCTAACCACCCACCCAACTACCTAACCACCCACCCGGCTACCTACCCACCCGGCTACCTACCCACCCGGCTACCTACCTACCTACCCACCCGGCTACCTACCTAACCACCCACCCAGCTACCTACCTAACCACCCACCCGGCTACCTACCGGGCTAGTTACCAACCCACCCACCAGGCTACCTACCCACCTACCCGGCTATGCTACCTACCTACCTACCCACCCGGCTACCTACCTAACCACCCACCCGGCTACCTACCTAACCACCCACCTGGCTACCTACCTAACCACCCACCCGGCTACCTACCGGGCTAGTTACCAACCCACCCACCTACCCACCCACCAGGCTACCTACCTACCCACCCACCAGGCTTCCTACCTACCCACCAGGCTTCCTACCTACCCACCCGGCTACCTACCTACCCACCCGGCTACCTACCTACCCACCCGGCTACCTACCCACCCACCAGGCTTCCTACCTACCCACCCGGCTACCTACCTAACCACCCGGCTACCTACCCACCCACCAGGCTTCCTACCTACCCACCCGGCTACCTACCTACCCACCCGGCTACCTACCTACCCACCCGGCTACCTACCCACCCACCAGGCTTCCTACCTACCCACCCGGCTACCTACCTAACCACCCACCCAGCTACCTACCTAACCACCCACCCGGCTACCTACCGGGCTAGTTACCAACCCACCCACCAGGCTACCTACCCACCTACCCGGCTATGCTACCTACCTACCTACCCACCCGGCTACCTACCTAACCACCCACCCGGCTACCTACCTAACCACCCACCTGGCTACCTACCTAACCACCCACCCGGCTACCTACCGGGCTAGTTACCAACCCACCCACCTACCCACCCACCAGGCTACCTACCTACCCACCCACCAGGCTTCCTACCTACCCACCAGGCTTCCTACCTACCCACCCGGCTACCTACCTACCCACCCGGCTACCTACCTACCCACCCGGCTACCTACCCACCCACCAGGCTACCTACCTAACCACCCACCCGGCTACCTACCTACCCACCCACCCGGCTACCCACCCACCAGGCTTCCTACCTACCTACCCACCCAGCTACCTACCTAACCACCCACCCGGCTACCTACCTAACCACCCACCCGGCTACCTACCGAGCTAGTTACCAACCCACCCACCAGGCTACCTACCCACCCACCCGGCTACCCACGCACCCACCAGGCTACCTACCTAACCACCCACCCGGCTACCTACCTAACCACCCACCCGGCTACCTACCGGGCTAGTTACCAACCCACCCACCAGGCTACCTACCTACCCACCCACCCGGCTACCTACCGGGCTAGTTACCCACCCACCCACCAGGCTACCTACCTACCTACCTACCTACCCACCCACCGGGCTACCTACCTACCTACCGGGCTAGTTACCCACCCACCCACCAGGCTACCTACCCACCCACCCACCAGGCTACCTACCCACCAGGCTACCTACCCACTCACCAGGCTACCAACCCACCCACCCACTCACCCACCCACTAGGCTACCTATCCACCCAACCACCCATGGGAGCTGCGCGCCGGATGGAGGCTGGGACAGGAGGTCTGCTGCTGCAGGTGAGTAAATGTTTTTGTTTTATTTATATTAGCAGGTGTATGTTCTGGGCAGGTCTGCCACATGATTGCATGTATTTTCTTCGCAAATCTGCCGACATGATTGCATGTATTTTCTGGGCATATCTGCCGACATGATTGCACGTATTTTCTGGGCATATCTGCCGACTTGTTTGCACGTATTTTCTGGGCATATGTGCCGACTTGATTGGATGTATTTTCTGGGCATATCTGCCGACTTGTTTGCACGTATTTTCTGGGCATATCTGCCGACTTGATTGCACGTATTTTCTGGGCATATCTGCCGACTTGATTGCACGTATTTTCTGGGCATATCTGCCGACTTGATTGCACGTATTTTCTGGGCATATCTGCCGACATGATTGCACGTATTTTCTGGGCATATCTGCCGACATGATTGCACGTATTTTCTGGGCATATATGTGTATTTTCTTGAGAAAACCTGCACAATTATGTGAATTTTCTGGGGAAAGGGTCACCAAAACTTGGGCCCACTGTCTTTGCGTTGCACTTTTCAAGGGAACCTGAGGTGAGAATAATATTGAGGCTGCCATATTTCTCTCCTTTTAAGCAATACCAGTTGCCTGGCTGCCGTGCTGGTCCTCTGCCTCTTATTCTTTCAACCATAGACCCTGAACAAGCATGCAGCAGGTCAGGGGTTTCTGACAATATTGTCAGAACTGAGAAGATTAGCTGCATGCTTGTTGCTGGTGTAATTCAGTTTATTACTGCAGCCAAATAGATCAGCAGGGCCGCCAGGCAACTAGTATTGTTTAAAAGGAAATAAACCCTCACCCCGGGTTCGCTTTAAGTTACAGTTAGCTCCGCCCTCATCCGGTCATTGCCACGCCCATTTTTTTGCCGCGGCTCTATCCAATATTTTTTGCTGCGGCGCGCTTAGCGCACCGCAGGTTGTAGCCACGCCCATATTTTGCCGCGGCGCGCTAAGACATTGTGGGAATAACCGAGACATGGATGGATGAAAGCCATGACTGGATAGCTAATTTAAAAGGATACAATGTGTTTAGGAGGGATAGAACAGGGAAAAAAGGTGGAGGGTTTTTCTCTTTGTTAAAGAAACTCTGTAACATGAAAAAGATCCCCTGGGGGTACTCACCTCGGGTGGGGGAAGCCTCCGGATCCTAATGAGGCTTCCCACGCCGTCCTCTGTCCCACGGGGGTCTCGCTGCAGCCCTCTGAACAGCCGGCGACAGGCCCGACTGTAATTTCAATATTTACCTTTGCTGGCTCCAGCGGGGGCGCTGTGGCTGCTTTCCTCTCCGAACTACACGGAAATACCCGATCTCAGTCGGGTTTGCTCTACTGCGCAGGCGCCGGAAACTTGCGCCTGCGCAGTAGAGCAGACCCGACGGCGATCGGGTATTTCCGTGTAGTTCGGAGCCGACAGCCGTCAGAGCGCCTGCGCAGGAGCCAGGAAGGTAAATATTACGTCACGGCTGCACGGAGGGCTGCAGCGAGACCCCCGTGGGACAGAGGACGGTGTGGGAAGCCTCATTAGGATCTGGAGGCTTCCCCCACCCGAGGTGAGTACCCCCCAGGGGATTTTTTGAGGTTACAGATCCTCTTTAAGAATTCTTTTACAGCTGTCCTCAACGATGAGATGGAAGAATATTGCGAAGATGTGGAGTCTGTTTGGGTAAATATTCATGGTGGAAATAAAAGTTGCCCATTGCTTATTGGGGTATGCTACAGACCACCTCATATTAATAAAGCTGCAGAACTGCGATTACTACAGCAGATTGAAAAAGCTGCAAGTAAAAATGAGGTCATAATTATGGGCGACTTCAACTTTCCAGACATTGACTGGGGTATTGAGGCTACCCATTCTGGTAAAAGCAGCAGATTTCTGGCAGCACTACAGGACAATTACTTGACTCAAATGGTAACGGAACCAACTAGGGGGAATGCGTTACTGGATCTGATCATTTCTAATAGACCAGATAATGTATCAAATGTGCAGGTTCAAGAACATTTGGGAAATAGTGATCACAACATGATAACGTTTGATCTGGTGACTGATAGGCAACGGGGCAGCGGGACCACTAAAACTATGCATTTTAGAAAAGCAAAGTTCAATCAAATTAGGCAGGCACTAAGTTTGGTGAACTGGGATAATGTACTACAAGGGGAGGACACTGAAGGGAAATGGCAAGCTTTTAAACTTACTCTCAATCAATATTGTAGTATGTATATCCCATATGGAAACAAAATGTCTAGGAATAAAAAAGGCCTCTATGGATGAATAGAAAGGTTAGGGATAAAATGAAGAGGAAAAGGAATGCCTATAAGGTCCTAAAACAGGAGGGGACCGAGGCTGCACTAAGCAATTATAAGGAGTGCAATAAAAATGGTAAAAAAGAAATTAGGCTGGTAAAGATCGAAGCTGAAAATCAAATCGCTAGGGATATCAAATCTAACCCAAAAAAGTTTTACAAGTACATCAACTCTAAAAAAAGAAAGGTTGACTGTATAGGACTCCTAAAGGATGAGGGTGGGAATGCAATGGTGGATGACCAAGGTAAAGCAGAGTTAATAAATGCTTTCTTTGCTTCTGTCTTCACAAAGGAAACAGCACTGTTGCAAATTACACAGGCGGAAGAGTTTCTAACTGTAATATTCAATACTTAACGCAGGAAGAAGTGAAGGCAACACTAAATAAATTAAAAATAGACAAGGCACCTGGCCCGGATGGCATGCATCCTCGGGTCCTAAGGGAATTAAGTTCAGTTTTAGCTAAACCCCTTCATCTTATCTTTTGTGACTCTCTTGCAACTGGCAGAGTCCCAGTGGATTGGCGTACAGCCCACGTTTTCCCATTATTTAAGAAGGGCAAAAAATCAGATCCAGGAAATTATAGACCTGTAAGCTTAACATCAGTTGTATGCAAACTATTTGACGGGTTACTAAGAGATACTATACATGACTTCATAGTAGAACATAATCTTATTTCTCAGCATCAACATGGGTTTACTAAAGACAGGTCCTGTTTGACTAACATGCTCAGCTTTTATGAGGTAGTGAATACTAATATGGATATTGGGAATGCTGTAGATGTGATATACTTGGACTTTGCAAAGGCCTTCCACACTGTTCCCCACAGAAGTCTGGTGCAAAAGTTGAGGATGCAAGGACTGGGGAAGAGTTTGTGTGCATGGATAGGGAACTGGCTAATGGACAGAAAACAAAGAGTTGTGGTCAATGGATCGTACTCAAAATGGGAGACTGTTAGCAGTGGGGTCCCACAGGGGTCTGTACTGGGTCCAGTGCTCTTCAATTTATTTATTAATGACCTAGTAGATGCAGTAGTGAGCAATGTTGCTATTTTTGCAGATGATACAAAATTGTGCAGAATCATCAACTCTCAGGAAGATAGTGTCATATTGCAACAGGATCTGGATAGGATGGCTATATGGGCACATACATGGCAGATGAAATTCAATGTTGACAAATGTAAAGTCATGCATTTTGGTCGTACCAGTGGTCTAGCACCATACAAAATAAATGGGATACAGTTGGGGACATCAAACTTGGAGAAGGACTTAGGAGTACTCATCGACAACAAGTTAAATAATCGTACTCAATGCCAAGCCGCTGCAGCTAAAGCAAACAAAATTTTGGGATGCATTAAAAGGGAAATAAAAACTCGAGATGCTAGCATAATATTGCCTGTTTAACTCTCTAGTAAGGCCACATCTGGAATATGGAATTCAGTTCTGGGCACCACATTACAAAAAAGATATTGCAGTTTTAGAGCAGGTGCAGAGACGAGCTACAAAATTGATACGTGGGATGGAAGGTCTCGCTTACCAAGAAAGGTTAGGTAAACTGGGTTTATTCAGTCTAGAGAAAAGACGCCTTAGAGGAGATCTAATTAACATGTATAAATACATCAGAGGGCAATATAATAGCTTGGCGGATGAGCTTTTTGTCCCTAGGCCTTCTCAAAGGACTAGAGGACATGATCTGCACATGGAGGATTAAGATGTGGAATGCATTGCCACAGGAAGTCGTTATGGCAAACTCTATACCTGCATTTAAAGGGGCTTAGATGCTTTCCTTGCGTTGAAAGACATCCATGGCTACAATTACTAGGTTATGCCTAATGATGTTGATCCAGGGATTTTATCTGATTGCCATCTGGAGTCGGGAAGGAATTTTTCCCTTTTGGGGCTAATTGAACCATGCCTTGTGGGTTTTTTTTCGCCTTCCTCTGGATCAACAGGGATATGTGAGAGAGCAGGCTGGAGTTGTACTTTGTACTGGTTGAACTCGATGGACGTATGTCTTTTTTCAACCAAAATAACTATGTAACTATGTAACAGGGTTCACAGACAGCAAACTGCCAGAAGTACCTCGGTACTCAGAGCTTCTTGTGGGAGGGGTTTCACCACAATATCAGTCATACAGCGCCCCCTGATGGTCTGTTTGTGAAAAGGAATAGATTTCTCATGTAAAAGGGGGTATCAGCTACTGATTGGGATAAAGTTCAATTCTTGGTCGGAGTTTCTCTTTAAGGCTACTTGGTAACTAAAATGCCTTAGTACCCACTGCTGTCTGTCAGACAAATGCTTCTTGGCACCCATAGTTACTTGGCACCTATCGCTACCTCACATCCATTGCCAAATGGAACCATTGTTATCATGGATGCAGCAGTAATCACGGATCATGCGGCGAGTGTTGTTGTGAGCACTTCCATTGCAAAAAAGGTAATCATACCTCTCATGCTTGCTACACAGCCATAGCAGTTAAAGCGAACCCGAGGTGGCATATTATAATCCTAATAGGACCCAGAGGCCTGTCTTGTGCACAGTGACATGCCTCTGGGTCACTGTACTGCCAGCTACCCCCCCCCCCCCCCACGCCGCACTGCACCCCCTTAAAAGATCCCCAGGCTAGCGACAATCTGCTTGTCGCTAGCTGGCTTTATTTATTTTAGGATCATTTAATTCCAAAGCAACTTAATGCTGGGAATATGCGATGTGTATTTGCGGTCAATTTCCCGCTCGATTCGCTTATCTTTTCTTATCCATTTCCATTTACTTCTATCAGAAATTGTGCGGTAAAAACGATCGAAAGTGAGATCGAACATGTCAGAAATTATCTATCAAACCATCTATCTGCCTCCAAAACGCATGGTGTATTCCCAGTATAAAGAAGGTCAGCAGACTGTGCGTGTGTATATAATATATATATATATATATATATATATATATATATATATATATATATATATATATATATATATATATATATATATATTTATATATACAGGAGCTTCTCAAAAAATTAGCATATTGTGATAAAGTTCATTATTTTCTGTAATGTACTGATAAACATTAGACTTTCATATATTTTAGATTCAAATACACACAACTGAAGTAGTTCAAGCCTTTTGTTGTTTTAATATTGATGATTTTGGCATACAGCTCATGAAAACCCCAAATTCCTATGCTTTATGGAGATGAAGATTTCATTTTTCAGCACGACCTGGCACCTGCTCACAGTGCCAAAACCACTGGTAAATGGTTTACTGACCATGGTATTAAGGTGCTCAATTGGCCTGCCAACTCTCCTGACCTGAACCGCATAGAGAATCTGTGGGATATTGTAAAGAGAAAGTTGAGAGACGCAAGACCCAACACTCTGGATGAGCTTAAGGCCGCTATCGAAGCATCCTGGGCCTCCATAACACCTGAGCAGTGCCACAGGCTGATTGCCTCCATGCCATGCCGCATTGAAGCAGTCATTTCTGCAAAAGGATTCCCGACCAAGTATTGAGTGCATAACTGAACATATTTATTTGAAGGTTGACTTTTTTTGTTTTAAAAACACTTTTATTTTATTGGTCAGATGAAATATGTTAATTTTTTGAGATAGGAAATTTGGATTTTCATGAGCTGTATGCCAAAATCATCAATATTAACCACCTGCCGACCGCGCACTCATAACGCGCGTCGGCAAAGTGGCAGCTGCAGGACCAGGGACACACATCTGCGTCGCCGGCTGCAGGCTAATTAATCAGGAAACAGCCGCTCACGCGAGCGGCTGCTTCCTGTCAATTCACGGCGGGGGGCTCCGTGAATAGTCTGCGGGCCGCCGATCGCGGCTCGCAGGCTAAATGTAAACACAAGCGGAAATAATCCGCTTTGTTTACATTTTTACAACGCTGCTAACAGTAGCAGCGTTGTACTAGATCAGCGATCCATGGCCAATCAGCGGCCGGGGATCGCTGTCACATGACAGGCAGGAGCCTGTTAGAGGCTGCACAGGACAGATCCGTTCCTGTGCAGCCTCCGATCTCCGGGGCAGGGAGGGAGAAGAGGGAGAGGGGGAATCCTGCGGTGTAGGGGGCTTTGAGGTCCCCCCCCCTCCACCCACACGCGGGCAAGAGCGATCAGACCCCCCTAGCACATCATCCCCCTAGTGGGGAAAAAAGGGGGGCGATCTGGTCGCTCTGCCTGTTGTTTGATCTGTGCTGGGGGCTGTAGAGCCCACCCAGCACAGATCTTCTAAATCAGCGCTGGTCCTTAAGGGGGGGTAAAGGCTGAGTCCTGAAGTGGTTAAAACAATAAAAGGCTTGAACTACTTCAGTTGTGTGTATTTGAATCTAAAATATATGAAAGTCTAATGTTTATCAGTGCATTACAGAAAATAATGAACTTTATCACAATATGCTAATTTTTTTAGAAGATCCTGTATATATAAATACACTAGGATTTATTCAAATAAACAATGAACAGTCAGAAATAATGCCTGAAATAAAATGAGTAAGCAGAACAGTAAAGACTTTGCCTTCTCATTACACAACACTCAGCAGTCCCTTCTTCTTTTGTATAAAATACAAGTCATCACTGCTGGAAGGAAGGTGTCTGCTAACACAAGGCAGTTTTGTAAATATAGAGTTTCCATGGTAACCAAATATTTGTGAGAACTTAAGAAATGCTGAAGTATGTAATGAAATGTGGCCTTGTAATTGGTACTCACAGAGATGCAGCTTATTTAAGATTTGTAAATTACTCTCCTCTATCTTTTTTTTTTTTAATCTAGATCAGGGTGTATTTAGGGCCACATTTCTGGAAAGGCCACAAAGGCTCGGGCCTCGGGCGATTGTAGCCCAAAGGGGCGCCTGGTCATGAAAAAGAGGTTGATACATAAGAAAGAGGAGGCTGCAAATGGAGAACAACACAGGAAAAAGGGAAGCTAATGTTTATGCGAGCGGTTCAAATAGAGAGGGGCTGCAGTACATGGAGGCGCATAGAAGAGGGGGATGCACATGGTATGGGAGGGGAGCTGCTGCCCAAGGAAGGGGAGCCACAGAGATCAGCACACTCAGTTCATATGATGCAAAAACCTCTTGCTATTTATTGCAAAGGTGGGATCCACAGTGAAAAAATGTGTAAGACAGGAGTCAGTAACTTGCAGTAGGTGGGAGTCATAGACCCCCAAAGTCCATCAAATGCCCACCCTGTCACAATCAGCCATCAGAGGTCTATGGTCCAAAGTTCACAGTCCTTAAATGCATGTGGCCAATAGCATATTTCTTAACAAAAGCAAAAAAGGAGAGCCGCCCCTTTAAATTTAGCTTGTGCAACTTGTGAAACAGGAAGCCAGAAGTCTAATTCACTTGATACTACCCACACTTCAAATAAAGCTGCTGTCTCATGCACTTAGACAATATCTTTTATAAATAGCCTTGGCTGCACGTCTGCTACATCACACAATGTTATTTAAAATCAAACATATATCATAAATTATCTCACACTCCCTTAGCTTCGGCCGTGTACATAAGGACCGAAGTGTTCTAAGCTTTTCGGGGTAATTGACAATACCCCATACATCAGAATCCATGAAGACAAATATAAATCAACCTGGCACTTCCTAAGCCAACTTACCAGTCTCTTATTCAGCGCATTAAATTCAGAATCTAACAACAACAAAAAGTACACTGAATAATAAGTGTCCAACATTACAGCACTTAATGTATGGGAATGTTGGACATTTTAATACAGTGCTGTCTTATGACCTGAAGATCACGTCTATCCAATATCAGGTTTTGGCCTTGTTTCTCGCATAGAGAGATTTCTCTGGATTTTCTCAATCCTTTTAGTACCTTAGATGATCAAATCATCCCCAAAAATTTTTTAGCATTACATTACATCATTTTTCCGTCTTTTGTTGCCCTTGTGCTAAATTTATTTAGACACATTGCTTGCATCAAATTCCAAATGAGCATATGTATTTTTCATAAAACAATAACATTTCTCAGTTTTGACATGTGATATGTTGCATTTGAACTGTTTTCAATGAAATGTCAGATTTAAACTATTTGCTAGTTATCACATTTTGCTTTTATTTACATGTTAACCAGTGTTTCAAATGAAATCAGGACAGCAGTGCCACCTCCTCCCTTCTGCTGTGCAAGTCAAATGAAACACTGCTGATCTCCTGCCTCCCCTCTCCTCACTCACTGCCAGACTCCTCACACAGCACAACAAGCTGCTTTTCCACAATGAAGACCTCTTCACCTCGCTCACTCTCCTCTTGCTTCTCCTCCTGCTCTGACTGCATGCTGTTAGTTTAAACACAGTACAAACATGTTGCCTCTGTTATCTCTACCGCCTGATGCAAATGTTTCACCTTAATTCATGAGAGAACCGGGCCTAGGTGTAGAAAGATCCAAAACTTTATTCTGACAATCAGATACAGCATAAAATGGCTAACATGTTTCGGACTGTGCATTCTTAGTCATAGCCCACAAATGAATAACATCCAACAAGGTACATAAACTTTAGGACATAGGTCCTTATCACCTGACATCGCCAAATGTTCACAGCTAGAGCCAACAGGCACCCAAGCACTTACTTGATGCTCATTGCAACATGCCACACTTGCATGGCACTCTCACTCCCTGTTGCCTTGTCAGACCCGCTGTGAATTCCGCCGCCACTATCCTTCTCTTTTTCTTCACTGGAGCCCAGGCAAAAGCATCTTGATAGCTCCTGCTGGGGCTCCACATTCGCCCACTGGGTGGTCCACTGAGAATCAGGATGAGGCTTAAAGATGCATTGCTGGGACTCCCTGAATACTGTAGTATAGCTGGAGGGCCAGCAGAAGAAAATGGGCAGCATGTTTCCCAGCGGAGAGCAAAGCAGGAATGGATGGACTCCTGCAGAAAGATTTTAATTTTTTTTTACATTAAAGAGGACCTGTTGCGAAAATCTTAAAATTTAAAACGCTTACAAATAAGAAGTATGCTTCTTCCTGAGTAAAATGAGCCACAAATTACTTCTTTCCTATATTGCTGTCATTTACAGTAAGTAGTTGAAATCTAACATTACCAACAGGTTTTGGGTTAGCCTATCTCTCCATAGGGGATTCTCAGCACAGGCTTTATTCTTTATAAAGACATTCCCTGAGAATATTTATACAAAGATGCTGGCCAGCCTCACTGCTCACCGTACACTTTTTGGGCAGTTGGACGGAGCAAACTGCCATTCACTAAGTGCTTTTTGAAAATAAAGAAATCCCTGTGAACCCCGTATGAGGAGATGGGCTAGTCCAAAACCTGTCGCTTCTGTCAGATTTCTACTACCTACTGTAAGTGACAGCAACATAGGAGAAAAGTAATTTATGGCTCATTTTACTCTGGAAGAAACGTGTTTCTTAATTGTATATGTTTACATATATTTAAAATCTTAAGATTTTCATGACAGAGGTCCTTAAACTACCTAACGACTGCGTCATGCCAATTGGCATGACCGTAGCGGCAGCTCCAGGACCGCCTAACGCCAAATGGCGTCAAGTCCTGGAGCTGTGGTGTCCCAGGGAACGGCCGCGCGCATGCACGATAGTTCCCTACCGTTTCACGGAGCTCCACTCCGTGATCAGCCTGCTAGCCGCCGATCGTGGCTAACAGGCTGTTAGTAAACGAATGGGGAAAGAAATCCCATTTGTTTACATCCGTATAGCGTTGCGGTCTCCAGCAGTGCTGTATAAGATCGGCGATCCCTGGCCTCTGATTGGCCAGGGATCATTGTCCTCTCATAGGCTGATGTCTATGAGAGGTGGAGAACAGGATGGATCGCCGTCCTGTTCATTTCTGTAGGCGGAGGGGAGGGAATAAGGAGAGGGAGGAGGACGGAGCGAGAAAGAGCCTCTATTAGGGACAAAAATAGGAGGGGAGTCCGATCGCCATGCTCCTTAGCTGGGCTGTGCAGGAGGCTGAAAAACCTGCACAGCTCAGTGCAGCAAAAAAGGGCTTGGTCGTTAAGGGGGTTTAAGGCCTAGGTCCTTAAAGTGGATCCGAGATGAACTTTTATTCATTGCATAATTGTGTTCCTTACATATAGTTTATAGGGCATTCCTCAAGCCCAATACTTTTTTTTTGTTTTAATACTTTAATTCCCTATAAACTAAACAAGCCTCGCCCACAGCTTCTCCAAAATGCGAAGGCACTCAGAACCATGTAGCAAGGGCTTATGGGAGCTCAGTCTGGACAGGAGGAAGAGGAGGTTACTAGCCAGACATTTCAGAGGCAGAGGGGAGGGGGGAGTGAATTTTTCACAGGCTGAGGGGTGGAGATTCAGTTGCAGATTACCTGTGTAATGATAACAAACAGAACATGGCTGCCCTCATTGTATCACAGGAAGAAATCATCATATACTGTTGAAGCTGTTTGCAGCTAGATTTGCTGTGCAAACTATCTAAACTTTAGATAAGATATATAGACAAGTTACTTGTTATAGTTAGTTTTTCATCTCGGATCCGCTTTAAGTGGTTAAATAAGTAGGGAGTAAAATGGCTACCTTCATCAAGTTGGACATCTGGGGTCTCCTAAGTAAAGAAGGCTCCCAGATGCCCAAAGAAACCAGAGGGGCATGGGCAATAGATACTTTTTTTCTCCAGATCTGGGCAGGTGAAAAGTTCTTGCCCATGACTGATGGGAAGCATCCCTCTCTGGCGGGTGATAACTGCATAGGAGGAAAAGAACAACACCCTAGAGTGTTTTATTTCAGGAACTAAATGGTCCAGATGCCTAATTATAGAACTCGCTGGGACTTAATGCTAGCAAGTTCGGGAATTCCATCGGGCCCCTGGTTTTTAAAGATTTTTATTCCTTGTCTATTCAGTGGTAAATCTCAATAAAGCATTATATCTTAGCTTATATTGTATGACCACCATATATTGATTTAGGGTTTGTTCACACTATGAGCATTTCCGATTTTTTTTTAAGCTCTGGCGATTTTGTGTTTTGTGAATTGTCCTTAGTGAGTTTTGTGAATTGTCCTTAGTTTAACTTTAACTCGGACCACATTATAACAAGCAGTGAGTTCCCTTATGTAAGCAGCATTCACTGCTCTGTGTTACTCTTCATACAATGTAAAGATAAGTAGTGCAGCTATACAGCTCTACATCAGATAAGAAGCAATACTAAACTGGCTGGACTTGCACACACTGCAGGGGAAAATGAAAGTTTGTCTAAAATTGTGAAGCATAGTTTTTCTAATTCCCATTGCAGGTAATAAAATAGGAATTTGTGTTTGCAGATATTAGCATGTACTGTGTTATAAGAGGGAGGAGGCATGTTCCAGTGCTGACCCCTGATTTACTAATAATGTTCACTGGGCTGGAGGTCATATATTAGTGTGAGTCGGTGAGTGTCCTACAGAGCCAACACATTCTCATATTTGGATTGTATATGAGACTAATTGTACAACTGGTAGTAGTACTAATATTTCTATTGTTCAGAACTACAGTACTTGGAAAGCATCAATGCTCCTGCATCTTAGAGCTCTTTCACACCGGCTGCATTCCGTTTGGTTTTTGAGTAGGCATGCGATTTTCCAAACGCAAGTGCAGTAATGTTACAATTGGAATCGTAGGAATGCTTTCATGCTGATTGCGTTTTTGATTTTCGAAAAAGGCAATTGTAATTCTGCTGCATTTTCCTGCATTTCGAATAAGGCAAACATAGTGAAAATCGCAAAACACAAGATGTGAAATTCAAAAGGCGTTTGCATCTGCATTTTTTGTTGTCAAAAAGCCCTCACCCTCCCTCCGATACAAGACCCTCCCCCTTTCGAGATGGTGCTGTTGTAGAGGGAAGGTGTCATAGTAGCCAAACTGTTATGAAAGATGTGTGTGTATGTGTGTGTGTGTGTGTGTGTAGCCACAGTTATAAAGGGGGGTCATGGTGGCCACAGTTATAAAGGGGGTGGGGTTATTGTGGCCACAGTTATAAAGGGGGTGGGGTCATAGTGGCCACAGTTATAAATGGGGTGGAGCCATGGTGGCCACAGTTATAAAGAGGGGTGGGGTCATGGTGGCCACAGTTATAAAGGGGGCTGAGGTTATGGTGGCCACAGTTATAAAGGGGGTGGGGTCATGGTGGCCACACTGTTAGGAAGGTGGGAGGTTGGGATCATAGTGACTGCACTGGTGTGTGTGTGTGTGTGTGTGTGTGTGTGTGTGTGTGCGTGCGTGCGTGCGTGGGTGTGTGTTTTATGAAATCATGATGGCTGCACTCTAAAGAGTAAATGAAAGTAGGTGTTGAGATTGTGTTGGTCACACTGCAAATGCAATGATGATGGTGGTGGGCGTACATATTATTTGGCTGCCTGGTCAGTGGGGTGTTGGGTGACCCGAGTGCCTGAGTGACGGCTCACCCTGCTACAGCTGAAATCCCGGGCGATGTTAAATACTATTCCCCCTCCAAGTTGTAGCAACGTGGAGGGAGAAGTAATTTGGGGTCCAGCAGCGTGAAACATCCCTTAGACCGCCAGCATATTTTTTATGAAGCTACCAGCCAGTGCTAGCTGTTTTGAATTGTGTTTGTTAAATGTCTTGCCATAATCTGTTGTACATGTACCAAAGTCCACATTAGTCAGTAAGGATTATCATTGCGGTGCAAATACATTTGAGATATTTGAGAATTATGTTAACTATTATAATACAGAATTATGCTAATCACAGTATTATGAAAATCTAAAATGTAAATGGACTAATCAAATCTGGCAATGGAAGCATTTTCAAGCTGTGTAGATTTCCAGTCATATTTGCATAATTCTGCATCAACTTGAAATTATTTGCATATCTCAAGCCAAGTAGAAAGTTAGCACTGACCCAAAACAATGGACTAACTGCCTTTAGATATCCTATCTAGGAATATGAGATGCCACTGACACAACTCTTCAAAATGACAACACTTTTATTGATCAGTCAAGGGCCATTGACAGGAGCAGTTTGGTCAAACAAATAGAGTTGTCTCGAACCTACGATTTTAGGTTCGCGAACCTCGAACATGCGAAAAAAGTTTGCGAACATGCAAACTTTTCGAACCGCCATAGACTTCAATGGGCAGGCGAACTTTCAAAACTACAAACACTAATTCTGGCCACAAAAGTGATAGAAAAGATGTTTCAAAGGGTCTAACACCTGGAGGGGGGCATGGCTGAATATCAAAAGTCCCGGGTAAAAATCTGGCTTTGACGCACAGCAGGGTTTAAGGGCAGAAATCACATTGCATTGCTAAATTGGAGGCCTAAAGTGCTTTAAAACATCTTGCATGTGTATACATCAATCAGGTACCGTATATACTGGCGTATAAGACGACTTTTTAACCCTGAAAAAACATCTGAAAAGTCGGGGGTCGTCTTATACGCCGAGTGTCAGAATGTCAGGTCTGGTCAGGGTGCCGTGTGTCAGGCAGAACTGTAATTACCTTATGCTGCAGTCATCCGGCAATAAGAAATATAGATCGCATTCTCCGTTTAAAAAAATAACTTGTTGTAACAGCTTCTTGCGAGCAGCCGCTCGCACGGGTAGCAGTGCAGCTTCCTGCATCACCTGACTTGTGACGTGTGCGCTCCACAATACATCCCGGCAATCTCTTCCGGCGTGAGCCTCATCAGTGGAGCGCACACGTCACCAGTCAAGGGACGCAGGAAGCTGCACTGCTACCCATGCGAGCGGCTGCTCGCAAGAAGCTGTTACAACAAGTTATTTTTTAAACTGAGAACGCGATCTATCTTTCTTATTACCGGATGACTGCAGCATAAGGTAATTACAGCTCTGCCTGATACCCGGCACCCTGACACTCCTACTATGGGGTAGTCTTATACGGCGAGGATACCCCAACCTCTACATTTTAACTGGCAAAGTTGGGGGGTCGTCTTATACGCCCAGTCGCCTAATACGCCAGCATATACGGTAGTGTAAATAATGTACTGCTTCACACTGACAGACTAAACTCACTGTGTAACACACCACAAACAGCTGTTTGTGTAGTGATGGCCATGCTGGACTGGTGCATACCATGGCGAGAGTGCAGGCGATGGCGGTTTTCAAGCCCATATGGCCGCCGGGCTGAGGTAGCTCAATGATAGAACAACAGTGACTGTCCAGCTGATCGAATGGCAATGACCTTATTATCTTGGGTGTGCCCCCCAACACACTCATATAGCCGGCGGTCATTTCTTCATTGTGATACGCAAGCCCCTTCACTGCGGCAAAGTAACGATCACGAAGGGAAATTGACACATGTACATGCCTTTTGTTTTGTTGTTACAGCCGCAGTGCAGCCATAAAAATTAGGCAGGCATGTGCACGCACCAGAAAAATTATTATTCTTTTTGTTCAGGAATCCACCTGGAGTCCTGGACCCTGTTGGTGGTGGTGGAGAAGGCAGTCAAGCGGCCTGCAGGCAGAGATGCTGTGTGGGGACTGACTTAGTCTTCGGGCAGGCAGTAGCCCTCCAGGATCTATGCCTCATTCATTTTAATAAAGGTGAGGTACTGAACACTTTTTTGACCTAAGCGACTTCTCTTCTCACTGACAATGCCTTCAGCTGCACTGAAGGTCCTTTCTAGGACGCTTGAGGCAGGGCAAGCCAGAAGTTGGATGGCAAATTGTGACAGCTCTGGCCACAGGTCAAGCCTGCGCACCCAAGTAGTCATCGCTGCTCAGACTGTCGATGGTTCTTACTCTACCATTGTTAACCACTTGAGGACCCACCCTTTACCCCCCCTTAAGGACCAGCGCTGTTTTAGCTGATCTGTGCTGGGTGGGCTGTGCAGCCCCCAGCACAGATCAGGGTGCAGGCAGAGCGACCAGATCGCCCCCCTTTTTTCCCCACTAGGGGGATGATGTGCTGGGGGGGTCTGATCGCTCCTGCCTGCCTGGGTGTTGCGGGGGGGGGGGGGGGGGCACCTCAAAGCCCCCCTCCGCGGCGAAATTCCCCCCCTCCCTCTCCTCCCTCCCTTCCCTGGAGATCCGAGGCTGCACAGGAACGGATCTGTCCTGTGCAGCCTCTAACAGGCTCCTGCCTGTCATGTGACAGCGATCCCCGGCCGCTGATTGGCCGGGGATCGCTGATCTGGTACAACGCTGCTACTGTTAGCAGCGTTGTACGAATGTAAACAAAGCGGATTATTTCCGCTTGTGTTTACATTTAGCCTGCGAGCCGCGATCGGCGGCCCGCAGGCTATTCACGGAGCCCCCCGCCGTGAATTGACAGGAAGCAGCCGCTCACGCGAGCGGCTGCTTCCTGATTAATTAGCCTGCAGCCGGCGACGCAGAACTGCGTCGCTGGTCCTGCAGCTGCCACTTTGCCGACGCGCGGTATGAGTGCGCGGTCGGCAAGTGGTTAAAGAAAGGGTACGGCCAGGGAATCAGGGTTCGATTCCGGTCCGGAGTGGGAGCCTGAGAAATGGCTACCACCACACATCCAAGGAAGGCAGTAGGCACGGCACACAAGTCATTCAACTGTGTGGTCAACTCTCTTTGGTACTTTCTGCACCATGGTGACCACGAGTAATGGCCGGGGAATCAGGGTTCGATTCCGGTCCGGAGTGGGAGCCTGAGAAATGGATACCACCACACATCCAAGGAAGGACCCAATGTGCTGTTTAAGTAATGTACCTGTAACAGCGATTGGCCACTGGACTTTGCATATGCCTACTACCGTACCACCATGGCATGTCTTTGACACTGAGTGAAGAAGATTTTGGAATTCTCATTCAAAGTCTCCGCCCCACTACCTGCGACCTGGATCCTGGCCCAACTGGATCCTTAAAGAGAACCCGAGGTGGGAATTACTTTTACTATTGGGGCACAGAGGCTGGTTGTGCGCACTAAGACCAGCCTCTGTTGCCCCATCGTGTGTCTCCATGTCCCCCCTGCTCGCCGCTATACCCCCCGCATTGCTGGCGACACGCAGCGTGTCGCCAGCTCAATGTTTACCTTGCGCTGTCAGTCAGCGCTGCTCCCCTGCCTCCTCCGCATCGGCGCACCCGCCCGTGTCCCTTCCCTCCCGCTGATAGGAGGGAAGTGACGCGGCGGGTGGCGCCGATGCGGAGGAGGCGGGGGAGCGGCGCTGACAGACAGCGCAAGGTAAACATTGAGCTGGCTACACGCTGCGTGTCGCCAGCAATGCGGGGGGTATAGCGGCGAGCAGGGGGGACATGGAGGCACACGATGGGGCAACAGAGGCTGGTCTTAGTGCGCACAACCAGCCTCTGTGCCCCAATAGTAAAAGTAATTCCCACCTCGGGTTCTCTTTAATGCAGTGCCCAGAGCTGATCAGGCCAGCACTTCACAAAATCACTCAGTGCTCCTAGCAAAGTGGACTTTTTCCAGAAGAACTAAAGAAAGCAATCATAAAACCCCTCTTAAAGAAACCATCACTAGATCCTGATTCTTTGACCAACTACAGACCTGTGGCGAACTTACCATTCCTATCAAAAGTTATTGAGAAAGCAGTCGCCAACCAGCTAGAAGCCAGGCTTACAGATAACAACATCTTTGATACTTTTCAGCAGGGGCGTAGCAATAGGGGGTGCAGAGGTAGCGACCGCATCGGGGCCCCAAAGGGCCCTCCTTCAACTACAGTATTAGCTCTCTATTGGTCCTGCGGTCATAATTATCACTTTTATAGATACTTTGAATGGCAGTAATCATTAACAAACTGTTCCTATCCCCTTTTTTGCACCTCTGACACTGTAGTTGCCATTGACAGGTTTTGATGCGCCGTATTAATTGTTATGTATAGAGTGCTTGGGGGGCCCCACTGTAAAACTTGCATCGGGGCCCACAGCACCTTAGCTACGCCACTGCTTTTCAGTCAGGATTCAGGAAAAGGCACAGCACTGAAATTGCATTAGTCCGAGTAATGAATGATCTACTTACTGCAAGGGACAAGGGTGATTGCTCAATTCTGATTCTTCTTGACTTGTCTGCAGCATTTGATACTGTGGATCATGAAATACTAATCCAGCGACTGAAGAATGACTGTGGCCTAAGGGGTACTGTTCTTAGCTGGTTTCAGACCTTCCTATCTGGCAGGACACAGCAAGTATGTCTGGGCACACACTACTCTAATCCAGTGCCACTTGCCTATGGAGTTCCACAGGGTTCTGTACTATCACCATTACTCTTTGCAGTCTATCACAAGAGATTGCAAATGCAGTTAACAAACCAGCCCAACTGTTCCGCACAGTGGAAAAACTCTGCAACCCGGCACGTCAAAAACTTAATATCGAGTCTTCAAAGGACCTCTGTGACCAATTTGCCCTTTTCTTCACAGACAAAGTCTCTGCTATAAGGTCCGCCATCCAACTTACAGCATCTGAGCCTAATATAGCGCCGAAGACCATTAGCAGAGACAACGTAACACCTTGGTCAAACTTCAAAGAAATTGATGAAGAAGTCACATCAAGCATCCTCCTTCACCTCCGCCTAACTACCTGTGACGTAGATCCTGGCCCAACACAGTTCATGTTGAACTGCCGCGACCTGTTTGTACCGGTATTCCTCAAAATTATTAACTGTTCCTTACAATCAGGGATATTTCCTGCTTTACTGAAGGAAACAATCATCAGGCCCCTCCTTTAAAAAACCCTCCCTGGACCCAGATGTAATGACCAGCTACAGACCTGTCTCTAACCTTCCCTTTCTGGGTAAGCTAATTGAAAAAGCTGTATACCTCCAGCTAGAAGCCAAAATCCTGCAAAACACCAGTTATGACCCATTCCAGTCTGGCTTCAGGAAACACCACAGCACTGAAACTGCCCTCATTCAAATATGCAACCACCTGCTCATGGCAAGAGACAGAGGAGAGTGCTCGATCCTCATACTGCTAGACCTTTCTGCAGCCTTTGATACAGTTGACCATGACATTTTGATAAACAGGCTACAGGAATACTGCGGCATTGATGGCATAGTTCTTCAGTGGTTCAGTGGCAGAACCCAAAAAGTGTCTATGGGGTCCTTCCTGTCCACCCCTGTACCACTTAAGTACGGGGTGCCCCAGGGCTCAATCCTCTCTCCCCTGCTTTTCACGATTTACATGTTACCGCTTGGAAAACTAATCCAAAAACATAGCCTGACATGCCACTGCTATGCGGACGACACCCAACTATATATTTCCTTCAAGCCTGGTGTGACAGACCCAACTCTAACTATAAACGCTTGCTTACGTGAACTACAGCAATGGATGAATGACAACTGGCTGAAACTGAATGCAGACAAAACTGAAGTCCTTCTGATCGGAGAGCGCAGGACAACAAAACTGCATACAGGCATGTGGTGGGACAGCTTTCCTCCTGGTGCAGCAGCAACAACTTGGAACTAAACGCTTTCAAAACCATGGAGATGATAATAGACTTTAGGAGATCTCCCCCCCCAGCACCTCCCCTTAACCATAAATGGATCCACAATAACCCAGGTAGAGTCATTCAAGTTTCTTGGGTCCACGATCTCACACAACCTAAAATGGGATAACAATACGGCCACTATTGTCAAGAAAGCGCAACAGAGGATGTACCATCTACGGCAGCTGAAAAAGTTTGGCCTACATCAAAATTTAATGGTGCAGTTCTACACTGCAATTATTGAATCCACCATAACATCATCTATGACTGTATGGTTCAGCTCCTGCTCAGCATTAGAAAAGGGGAGGCTGCAGCAATCCCCACATTCTCAGATCCACAGGTTCTAATAATCTAGTCATACCCAGAGTCCACTTGGAAACTTTTGGTCCCAGAGCCTTCTGTCATGCTGCCCCTACGTTTTGGAACTCCTTACCTCAACAGATCAGGACAGCTCCATCCCTGGATGTGTTTAAATCCAGGCTGAAAACCCACCTGTTCAGTTTGGCATTTGCACAAATATAACTTTTGTTGTGTGAATACTTCATCCTAATACCAATTACTGAATCTGAGAGAGCCTAAGCGCTTTGAGTCCTATGGGAGAAAAGCGCCATAGAAATGTTATTGTATTGTATTGTATTACATGCTCCCACTGGGCAAAATAATCTAGAACTATGGCCTAGGATACCATTGTTATGCAGATGACACACAACTGTATCTGTCCTTCAAGCCTGGCACCCAAGACCCATCAGCATCCATAAATGCGTGTCTGGTGGATTTACAAAATTGGATGAACACCAGCTGGCTGAGGCTGAACTCTGACAAAACAGAGGTGTTGGTGGTAGGTGGTCCACACAGGATGGATAAAGTTCAAAACATTCACCACCTCAAACTAGCAATTGGGGGAGATACTGTACAGTATAAAGACTCTGTGCGAAACCTTGGGGTGATCCTGGATGGAAATCTAGAACTCAGACAGTAGGTATCAGCTGTCGTCAAGTCTTCCTTCTTCCATCTAAGAAATATAGCGAAAATCAAACATCTTATCCCAGCTGAAGACCTACCTGCCCTGGTTCATGCATTTGTATCCTCCCGCCTAGACTATTGCAACTCCCTGTTCATCGGATCTACAGATAAGGTTCTGCGCCCCTTACAGCTAGTACAGAATGCTGCAGCCAGACTCCTAGCCAATGCCCCCCGCAGCTCACACATCACACCAGTACTGCAAACTCCTCACTGGTTGCCAGTAAAATGGAGAATCAATTTTAAGATCTGCCTGCTGACATTCAAGGCTCTACACCACATGGGACCCAAATACATAGCGGATCTATTGGAACTTTATGCCCCTCCACGCACCCTCCACTCTGCCAACAAGATGAAGCTGGTTATTCCCAGGATACACCTAACATTTGGTGCTCGGGCCTTTTCCTATGCAGCCCCTACTCTATGGAACTCACTTCCACAATCAGTACGAGAGGCTCCTTCTCTGGACAGCTTTAAAAAAAGGCAAAAAACTCACCTCTTTTCCCTAGCCTTTGAGACTGCATAATGCAGAGTCACAACGCTTTGAGTCTCCAGGGAGAAAAGCGCAATATAAATATTATTGTTATTGTTATTGCCCTGACCGTGCTTTGCAGACCAGGCATCTGTGGTCAGATGGACCCTTGACCCAACGCTGTGTGCCAGAGATGACACCACTTGCCTTCAACGAGAATCTGTTATGGAGGGCAAGTCTGCCATCCATTCAAGTGAAAGGTATGCACTGACTCCCAGGTATGCAGTGACTAGTATATAAAACTGCGTGCTGTTTCACAGGTGCAGTGATAGGTATGTACGGACTGGTATTACAAATGTGCAGCTGACACACACACAGGTACAGTGAACAGGTATGCAATGACTGGTACATAAAACTGCGTGCTGTTACACAGGTGCAATGAAAAGTATGAACGGAGTGGTATTACAAATGTGCAGCTGTCACACACACAGGTACAGTGAACAGGTATGCAGTGGTATATAAAACTGCGTGCTGTCACACAAATGCAGTGAAAGGTATGCACGGACTGTGCCGGGCCTGGCACAGTATAGCAATTAGCAAGGGCCAGCTGCGACACACAGGGCTGTAATATGCAGTGTCAATGGCACAAATGTGCAGTCACTAGAGTTGGGCCGAACGGTTCGCCTGCGAACGGTTCCATGCGAACTTCCGTGGTTCGCGTTCGCGTCCCGCAGGCGAACCTTTGCGGAAGTTCGGTTCGCCCCATAATGCACCATGGAGGGTCAACTTTGACCCTCTACATCACAGTCAGCAGGCACAGTGTAGCCAATTAGGCTACACTAGCCCCTGGAGCCACTCCCCCCTACTAAAAGGCAGGCAGTGGCGACCATTACGGTCACTCGTGTGCCTGCATTAGTGAGAGTAGGGCGAGCTGCTGCACACTCTCTCTCATAGGGAAAGATTAGTTAGGCTTAGCTTGTCCCTGGCTGCATACCTGTTCTGTGAACCCACCACTGCATACCTGTTCTGTGAACCCACCACTGCATACCTGTTCTGTGAACCCACCACTGCATACCTGTTCTGTGAACCCACCACTGCATACCTGTACTGTGAACCCACCACTGCATACCTGTACTGTGAACCCACCACTGCATACCTGTTCTGTGAACCCACCACTGCATACCTGTACTGTGAACCCACCACTGCATACCTGTTCAGTGAACCTGCCACTGCATACCTGTACTGTTCAGTGAACCCGCCACTGTATACCTGTTCTGTTCAGTGAACCCGCCACTGCATACCTGTTCTGTTCAGTGAACCCGCCACTGTATACCTGTTCTGTTCAGTGAACCCGCCACTGCATACCTGTTCTGTTCAGTGAGCCCGCCACTGTATACCTGTTCCGTTCAGTGAACCCGCCACTGCATACCTGTTCTGTTCAGTGAACCCGCCACTGCATACCTGTTCTGTTCAGTGAACCCGCCACTGCATACCTGTTCTGTTCAGTGAACCCGCCACTGCATACCTGTTCTGTTCAGTGAACCCGGCACTGCATACCTGTTCTGTTCAGTGAACCCGCCACTGCATACCTGTTCTGTTCAGTGAACCCGCCACTGCATACCTGTTCTGTTCAGTGAACCCGCCACTGTATACCTGTTCTGTTCAGTGAACCCGCCACTGCATACCTGTTCTGTTCAGTGAACCCGCCACTGCATACCTGTTCTGTTCAGTGAACCCGCCACTGCATACCTGTTCTGTTCAGTGAACCCGCCACTGCATACCTGTTCTGTTCAGTGAACCCGCCACTGCATACCTGTTCTGTTCAGTGAACCCGCCACTGCATACCTGTTCTGTTCAGTGAACAGTTTGGTGTGTCAGTTTGAAGCAGTAACTTAATTACACTACCTGATTGATGTATACACTTGCAAGATGTTTTAAAGCACTTAGGCCTGTCATTTAGCATTCAATATGATTTCTGCCCTTAAAACGCTGCTTTGCGTCAAATCCAGATTTTTCCCGGGGACTTTTGGCGTGTATCCCACTCCGCCATGCCCCCCTCCAGGTGTTAGACCCCTTAAAACATCTTTTCCATCACTTTTGTGGCCAGCATAATTTTTTTTTTTTCAAAGTTCGCATCCCCATTGAAGTCTATCTAAAATCGGAGGTTCGGCCCAACTCTAGCAGTCACACACAGATGCAGTGAAAGGTACTGACTGCTTGTATAATATGTGCAGTCACACACAAGTGCAGTGAAAGGTATACACTGAATGTGCTGGGCCTGGCACAGTATAGCAATTAGCAAGGGCCAGCTGCGACACACAGGGCAGTAATATGCAGTGTCAATGGCACAAATGTGCAGTCACACACAGATGCAGTGAAAGGTACTGACTGCTTGCATAATATGTGCAGCTATCACACACACAAGTACAGTGAAAAGGTGGGCACTGAATGTGCTGGGCCTGGCACAGTATAGCAATTAGCAAGAGCTAGCTGCGACACACAGGGCTGTATATGCAGTGTCAGTGGGCCACAAAAAAAAAAACAAAAAAAAACCACATCACAAGTACATTAAAGGGAACCTTAATTGTGGGGGAAAAAAATTCACTTACCTGGGGCTTTCCCAAGCCTCCTACAGCCGTCCTGTGCCCGCGCCGGTCCTTCGGTGTCCTCCGGTCTCCCGCCGTGGCTAAGTTTCATTTTCGTCCGACTGCCAGTCGTGCTCTGGCAAAGCGCCCTCTTCTTCCGCATTCCCCGCCGTAAAGCGCCGTAAAGCGCGTCCGCATGATGTGCTTTACGGCGGGGAATGCGGAAGAAGAGGACGCTATGGAGGAGGCGGGGGAGCGGCAGAGACTGACACTTCAGATGTAAACAGCCAGCTGGCGACACGCTGTATGTGGCCAGCATGGCGATTGATTTATAGAGGCACAGCAGAGCACAAGGGGGAGACTTGGGCAAACAGTATAGCAACAGAGGCTGGGTATTATATGCAGACCCAGCCTCTGTATGCTAATTGTATCCTTAGAACCCACCTCGGGTTCTCTTTAATGGAGTCATTGCGCAACCCCCCCCCTCCCCCGCTCTACTTACGCGTGGCTCCCTCCAGCACCTTGCAGCTGACATGTCCCACGCTGCAGGTCTGCTCTCACCCGTCGGCCCCGCCGGTGCAGAGGGCGACTTCAAGGTTGTCTTTACTGCGCCTACATGAACGCCACTGTCAATCAAGGACATATTTTCCCGCGTCTGCGCAGTCTGCGGACAACGTGAACTTGATTGTCAGCGGCGCTCATGCAGGCGCACTACAGGTTAGCCTCTGCACCAGCGGGGACCCTAGGCCGACGGCTGAGAGCGGAGCTGCGGCGTTGGAAATGTCAGCTGCAAGGGGCTGGAGGAAGCCTCGGGCAAGTAGAGCGGACTTGTTTTTTTTGCCCCATGACTCCGTACAGTAGGTATTAACATTGCAAAAGCTATGTCTGAACTTCTTCATTAGGCTGTTATTTTACCTGATTCAGAGTCCGGTGTGGATTCTGTACATTATGATCTTTATTGGCAGCTGTATTGTAGCCTGTATTTGTGTATTACATCTTATGCAGCTCATTGTGTAGCTTCCTCACAGCACAGATCTCTGTAATAAGCTCTGATTATCCGGAGCTAAATATTTACACTATAAGCAAGTGGCAGCTCTGGCCTCTAGCTGTATGATCTGTCAGCGGGCCTGCAGAGTTATGAGGCTCCCTCATCTGGTGACAGTGGGAGACAGTGGCAAGCCATGTGTCACATGGTGCTGTCATGTGAATAGGAAGCTATGTAACATATGATGAATAGGATTGCTAACAACTGTGTGCACTGCAGGTGGCCTTATATGTAAAAACAGAAGAGAGAAATGAAGAAGTGTCAGTGCCGGCAATAAGGAAAACTACAGTAAAGGCCCTGTGTGTATAACATTACCAGAGACAAACTATGGCACATAAAACATAACTGCATTCTTTTACCTGATCAGACAAATACAGTATTCCCACTAGGATGGCGACCATAATGGAACTGTTTCTAAGTTCTGGCAGTGGCAGAGCAATAGGGAACGCAGTACTCCTGGACTATTTGTCCCACCAGCTAGGGCTTTCCTTATAGTGTACCTATAGTGAGAATAATTTTCCCCTGGGAGTACTTACCTCAGGAGGGGGAAACCTGGCGGCCTTGGCCTAAATCCAGACTTGCTGCCCCTCCCGAGGTAAGTACTCACCAGGGGCTCTTTTTTTCTCTCTACTGGTTTACTTTAAGCCAGTTCATTTGCTTTTTATTGGGGCTATTGTGGTAATGGTCGCCTATGTTTGTGCTTTGCAGTGTTAAACACTACAAAACTGCTTCCAGGCCTCTGCTTACACTTTTCTGAAACTGAGGCTGTCCTTATAAAGCAGGTTTTGATTCTCTCTTGGTCAGTGGCTTAACCACTTAACGACCGCCTAACGCCGATAGGCGACGGCAGGTCGAAGTGGTGTATCCATGGAAATCTTCCATGTCAGTTCACGGAGGTTGTCTCGCAGGCTAACTGTAAAGACGCGGGGAAGAAATCCCCGCTGTTTACATCAATACGGCGCTGCTGCAAGGCAGTGCCGTAAAGGAGATCGTCAATCCCCGGCCTCTGGTTGGCCGGGGATCACCGGCATCTGATAGGCTAAAGCCTATTAGAGGCGGCGCAGGACGGATCGCCGTCCTGTGCCGCCCATAACCTGAGCAAGAGGGAGGGAAGGAGAGGGAGGTAGGAAAATCGTTGCGGAGGGGGGCTTTGAGGAGCCCCCCGCAAGGCCACACAGAGCGGTGGCGATCCGACCCCCCCAGCAGGACATGCCTCTAGTGGGGAAAAAAGGGGGGAACCCTGCCTTTTACCTGATCTGTTCTGTGAGCTGGAGAGCCCACGCAGTATAGATCATCCAAAAATCCCCTGGTCCTTAAGTGGTTAACTAAGGGGGGAAGGTGGGTGGCTGGCCAGGAGGAGGGGCACAGACTTTTTCTGTACTCTACCTATGCCAGGACCCCTCCCATGCTCCCTGGCTGTGTCAGACCCACAGATTCACGCGGCTGATGACAGGCTTACCTCTTCCACCTTCGGGTCTATTGCACCTGGCTTACCCACTGCAGCCACTAGGTGTCACTGTCATCTCTGGTCTCTGCCACCCTCGCTGAGTTTCTCTGCAGGTCGCTTGACTTGCTCATATGACTGGTCAGAGAAAGGCAGAGACCAGAGAGGACAGTGACACCTAGTGGCTGAAGGGGCAATTAACTATCAATACATACAGTACCAAAACAGGTGAAAATAAAAGTTCTGAGTGAGGAAAAGACACAATCCTGTCTTTTCTGGCACAAGGGCCGGGGGCACATTTTTAAACAGGGAGCCAGTGAACCGTTCATCCGAGCAAAATGTAGACCTGGGACTCCACCTGGATTGTAATGCAGCAGTGTAGCTTTTATTGCATTAAATACCAGAGCTTACCAAGTGTCTTACTGCAGTAGTGATAGAGGTAAGTAACTCTATCTAAACTCTAACTCATTGAGTTGGATCACAAGGTTCTGCCCCTATTGTTCTTTCTAAAACTTGACCACTTGTGCCATAAAATCCAGGTTTTGTTGGTTAGCCACACCCCCTTTCTGAAAAACTGCCATAACAGTTTTCTGCCATTGCTGCTAAAACAGCCTATCTCAAAGAAGAGAGCTGAAGAGAAGAGTAGTGCAGTGCGAGCCACAATATATGGCATTCCAGAGCTCCCACAATGCTTCTCTGCTGCTTAAAGTGAACCTCCAGACTAAAAATCTACTCAGCAGCACTGAAAAGGCTTGGTATTTCTTTAACAGTTTCACAGCATCAGAACTTTGTTTTTCTTACCAAAGCCTCATTTTTAGCTGCACAGAAGCTAAGCTCCGCCCCATTAAAGAAAACTGCCACTGCATTTTTCCTCTGATGCTGTGCAAAGCATGAATGGATTTCTGATGTTGTTCTCTATGCCTAGCAACTGGGAGGGGTGATCAGGACGCAGGACAGTTGGAACTGTGTCTCATGCTCCCTGTCACCTCCTTTCAACCAAAAAGATGGCTGCCCTCATGAAATTACAAACATTTGCCTGTTCTTTTAAAACAGGGTGGGTAAGAGATTATATCACCTATCTATTTTAATTAACATAACTAATGTAACTTAATGACAGTATGTTTGCTTAGGCTGAAGTTCCCCTTTAAAGAAGTAGTCAGCCATTGTTGCTTTGGGTAAAGGGGAGGGAGAACAATCAGTGTCATTTTGGCTCTTTTCAACTTTGGAATTTACAGCAGAGGTCCACTTTAAGTTAGAGATGTAAGTCTTGCATGGGCCAGTGGATTGCCAAGTTATCTGTACTGGAGATGCGTGAATGGTTGTCTATCATTTACAATTATCATTTCAGTTACAAAAACTCTCCTCGTTTTATTTCAGACCAGCCAGTTTTCTTTATTGCAGTGGGGCAGCCCTCCTAACCGCATTCACTGAAGAACAGTGGGGAGATTAGTGATGCCTGGTCTTGCGATTGTGAATGAGCAGGTGATCTGTACTCGAACTGCTGCCATATTGCGCTTGCCATAATCTGTGTCCTACATATCTCCATCCATTTGTTCCCAGTGCAGAGCAACAGTTCCAATGTTCCCAGCAGCTGCTATGACAGAGCTGTAAGCTCTCTCAATTCTGTGCCCAGTCATAGCTGGCTGTGAATGCCATGACGCTAGCCAGAGTACAGGAGCTGCCATCCCAGGCAAGTCAAGGCAGAAAACATAAACCCCCGCATAGCATGGAGTCGCTGATAGTTTGCTCTGCTCCCCCCCCCCCCCCCCTCTGGGTTTTCAATGAATTCACAAACACCCCAAATTCTGTGGGATGATATTTGTTTTGCAGCTAGTTTGTGCTATTTCCTGTCTCTTTCACATAATTTCCAGATCACCCCTTGATATGTTACAGTGCCACGCAGAGCAGGATCATCCAACAGGCAACCTAGGCAGGTGCTTGGGGCCTAGTAGGTGTCAAGGGCCCCACCTGGTACCTTCTTTGACCTCACTTCATCTTACCAAAAGGACCACAAGGGGGCCTCAAATCTACTACGTTGCCTAGTGCCGCATTACATCTTAATCAGTGGCGTAACTAAGGAGCTTGGGGAGTTTTACATGGGGCACTCTTTTGATAACCAGAGCCCTCAGATAACCAGAGTGAGATGGAGGAGGAGAGGATCATGACAGCAGGATCAGATGAGACCTTCCCTGCGCCCTCTGCTACACTTCATTCCATATCTTCAAAATATAAGACTCACTGACTTTCTCCCCCAGTTTTGGGGAAGAACAATTGTGTCTTATATTCTGAAAAATATGGTAAACATTTTTTCTGTATTATTTCAGGCCATTAATATAATTTTTTTTTCAGGATATGCAATAACCAAAGAAAGTATATGGTAGTTTGAACTAAACACCTTTTTTCCCCCTTCTTCTTCTTCCAGAAGACATTTTATCAGGCTTTGTTCACATTGCAGGCGTTTTTGTAAAATTTTAAGTGGGCGATTTTCAAAATCGCCCTGAAAGCGCTTGTGCAATGATTGTCTATGACAAAGTTCTTATCAGAGCGGTTCGTTTGCGATCCTCTTCGAAAAGCGCTGCTTGAACCATGTTTGAGGCGATTTGCCTCAATAAAAAGTATAGGAAAAAATTTGAAATGATCACAAAATCGCTTTGACAATCGCTTAAAAAAATACATTGGGCTTGATTCACAAAAGAGTGCAAACTGTTAGCACGGCCGTTTTCGTGCGAATGTTCGCATTGCACGTGATCGTGAATTTTCACTAGAAACGATAATGTTTTCGTGCACAAACGCACATTTTTCCGCGAAAACGATTCATGCGAAAATTCGAGAGCGCACGCAATGCGAAAATTCGTGCGAAAACAGCCATGCTAACAGTTTGCACTCTTTAGTGAATCAAACCCATTGTATTTATTTTTTCTGTATTTTTTTCTGGATCAAAAGACGGAAGCGCTCTGAAAAAGCGCTTACAAAAACGCCCACAAAAACGAGTGAACACGCAGAAAATCGCTGGAAAACGCTTTAAAAAATACAGAAAAAAACACTGTGAATGGACACTGCGAACCGAACGCAATGTGAAAAAGGCCTCACTTGTACAAGTGACTTCTCCAAGTCAAATGAGGTGAAGCAAACTTCCTCAGAGATAAACCTTTGCTGAGACGAGGAGCTGTAAAGCACGTTCCCTGGGGCTGAGGTATCAGGAAGAATGCAAAGAAAACAGCAGCACTAGTCATGAAATTTCCCAAGGCGACCAGTCAGAATATTTTCTTCATGGATCAGCAGAAAGATGATTGGTTGCTCTTGGCAACAGCTCCACGTCTCCCTCTGTTTTCCTACAGCGAATGCATGGCACGTTTATGTAAGATGCGGATGTGTCTTCCCCCCACAGGCACAGAAAAAAAGGACACTGAGCAGAAAGCTTCTTTCAAATGTTTATTGTATAATATAAAACTACAAAAGACCGCTCATTTCCATGTACATTTGCCCAATTGTTTTGCTTTACAGTCCATACCTACATGTGAATACAGTAATGTGATATCAGACGTGTCTGTCGTATTGCATAGAAAAGGCACAGCACTAAGGTCTGTGGGAGGAAAACACGGCCTTTGCTTCAACAATGAAACGCTCATGCATTGCCCAATTCACAACAAATACATCTTTCTGGTTAAAAAAAAAGATGAATATGCATAAAACTGAGAAATAATTTGGTGTTCCGTTACCCTTAAAACACATTTTTTATCTTCTCTTCCTGGTTTAACAGTTTGCTTATTTGAAGAAAGCTATGACCTCTGAATGCCTCGCAGCTTCTGTGGGGCTTCTGCAGTTTCAGCATAGCCACTAGGTGGCGGTGTCCTAGGATCTTTTACTTGTGCCAGACTCCAGACAAACATGGCAGATATAAGTAACTGAGCTGTAGTACCAATTTTGTTCAGTCATATGATTCACACTGCACTACTAGGGAAGTGAGTCCCAGGTGACACCACCATTTCTTGGTTTACTTTTGTGGTCTATTGAGTCACCAAACTGTTAGCTGCATGATAACTGCTGATTTGCTAAATAATGAACATGCAAGTGACCCAGTAAAGTGCACAAGTGCAACAGGAATCAAATACTTCACTTGCCTAGTTATGCAGTGTAGCAGGGCTGTGTGAATCACATGACCATAGACCATTTATACTAAAAGGAACCCTTGTTTTAAAGTGTTTTCCATAGCAGCAATAGTTGTCAGATGCCAAAATTCTACTGCAGGTTAGAAAATAAAAGCGAGAATCTGGATGTTGGCAATAGTTCCTTTCAGACTCTTTGAAAACTAAACTCTATCCTAATATTAGACATAAGGGGGCATATTCTAATTAATTATCAACCCCACTACAGTACATCACATAGTTTCAAATAATGTTGATGAATTGCCAGTATCTATCACAACTAATCTATAAGAATAAAAATATTTCAGCATTTGCTATTTAAATTTCATTAAACATGCAGCCGTGGCCCTGTACAGGGCATGGACTCTGTAGCTGGTTGCTTACACAGCCATTTAATAAAGTTAAAAGGGGCAGGTAATATTTTACCTCATATATTTCATTTTTCGCAGAAAACAAATCACTTTGAACACTATAATATGCATAACATAATACTTTTATCACAAAGCTGGTTTGTAATAAGGGAATGTAGCATTTAGATTTAGGTAAAGAATCTAAACATTGGCCTCAGTGTGTCTTCACTGCCTAAGTACCTCGTAGAGGCAATTTTGTGGCGGGTGTTTCGTGACAAAGACAAATCGCTTTTTTCTCCCAAGCAAAGACATTCTGCATTGAAAGATTTGTGCAGCTCACAAAATGGCTTCCATTTCTCTGAGGAAAATGATGCCTTGTGCCACTGCATGTGTGCCACAGAAATATATGTAAGAGGGTAACTCCGGACATAAATGATAATTTGCTTGTGGCATCTGAGAAGAAGTGGTGCTCACCCTATTGAATCGCATTGAGGCGGCATACCACAACTATTGAAAGCTGTGGTGAAAGTGGCAAACACTCCACTGCCCTCCACTTTGCTTCACTGACAGCTGTGGCATTTGCCACAATAAAGGTGAATGCGCCAAATTCTTCCTTTCCTGTTAGTGTAATTCCAAGGAAAGCCACGAGGAAGACAAAAGGCCCGATAAACTTTTGCCCATATGCAATTCACTTTTTCTCCTAGGGGATATTTTCACAACTTGTCATAAAATGCCTTTTAAGTTGCCAGAAAGTAAGAAATGGGAAAGGGCAAAAAATGTCGGACACTGGTTCATTTTCATATGACAATCATATTATTTTATGACAATAACCAAAGTGGTTTTCCTGACATTGCCATGAACTGTCAGTTTACACAATACAAAGAAACTAAACTTTTGAAAAACTTTTTCTCTTGTATTTCTATGAGGGTTATTAAGATGTCATCCACAATGCGTCTCTCCATACATCTGAGTAATGTATAGAGAATGCAAAGAGAACTTACTGTGGGAGAGAAACACCAATATTTAGCTTAAGCCCATTAAAGCGGAATATAACCCTGCATTTCAACTTTGCTCTAAAATATTATTTACAGCATATTATATGCAAAAAGCATTTTTTTTTTACTAGACCAGCATTGGAAGGGTTAAACACAGAGGTTTAAAGGTCCTGGAGAGATATGCAGAAGTTCAGATAGATACATTCTATTTAGTTACATGTATCTATTGATAAACAGTTACACACTCTTTGGCTGTCCTCCAAGCTCCTTCTCAGTGAGAGAGATGAGTCACATTCAACACTTAGATACATTATGTAAACAAAATGTATCTATTTCAGCTTCGGATGCGTCTGCAGAAATCTAAAGGAACTTTAAAGCCCTGTGTAACCCTTCCAATGGTCTAGTAAAAAAAAAAAATGCTGGTTGCATATAATATACTGTAAATAATGTTTTAGAGCAAAGTTGAAATGCAGGGTTATATTCCGCTTTAATGCTACAATTTCCCGCCCAATCAATACTACTATTGATCAGATGGGGCATTATTAGTGGCATCAATCAACGACAAATGATCTATCTATTTTTTGGATCAATTCCACTGCACACAATAGGATTCAATTGTGCTTTCCTTCCTCTGTGGGCCCGACCTATCAGGTCTGAATGATCGCAACTTTGACCAGTCTAAGGTGCTAATTAACAAAGTGATTGACTAAATGGGCACCTTAGACTAGTCAAAGTTTTAAGATACCGGGTTCTGCTTAACCACGATGGTTTCCTACAGAAAAAAAAATCTGATGCCGGGAATCAATATATCACGGATATCCCCTGCTGAAGGCTCTGTCAGTTTGGGTGGAGTCTGGCCTTAAAGTAGGGGCTGCAATGCACATTAAATCACAGCAAACGTCAGTTAAACAAAACATATAACTGTTTATTGGAGCTTTCTGCCACTTTGTCCTGCCCACAGGGCGAGGCTCCCACCCCTAGCATTTTGGAGTAACGAAACACCAAACAAACAGTGTGAACTGCGCATCTAATAAAAGGATACAGTGGACTTTTTCCCTGCCTCCCACTCACTTCTGAAATGGACGTACATTCCTAAACAGAGTACATTCCTACCATACATTCTGTACATGTTACAATCCAGATGTTAGCTTCACAATAAAATAAATATATTTACAAAAGGAGAAAAAAAAGAAAAAAGAACCAAAAAAACAACAAAAAGTTTAAATAACTTAAAAGAAACAAATCACTTCAAAATCAAAGCGGATTGGTTCTGCTCAGTTCTTGTCATGTCATTGCACACGAACGCGAGAAACGATTGATAAGCAATCGCAAAACACTTTTGATAGTTTGTTCTTCATCTCAGATATCCAGTTGAGGAGTTAAACTAAAAACACTCTTAAATTATTATTTTCTACATATGTGGCACGTTTGTTTTTGTTTTTTTTTTAACAAAATTGTAGACACAGTAAACAATAAAAAGTAAAAAAGAACAAATAATTGTAGAATAAGGATACTATGCTTGGCATCAGAGTGCAGCCATTATGTAGTTCTTCCTCGAGTAAATTATATGGCTATGTGTAATTTTTTTAGTTATACACAAATCACAGTATTTATTAATGTATGTTGTGCAAAACAATCTCTGAGTCCAGAGCTCCAGGGACGTGTGTCCTGCTGAATGTTGCTGAGAATGAGTCAGAAATGTAAACGATTGATCGGTTGAAGCATCTGTCCACACATATGCTCTTTATGCATTTAGTTTAAACCTTGGATTTATCTCAGCCTGCATGTAAATCAAATCTATGGTGTATGGTATGGTCTTCCAGAATTCTCTTTTGTTGTCCACTTGCAAAGCAACTTTAGGATCGCTATGCAGATATCAAACGGACATTAAGGGAACCTTTAAATTACTGGCCTAAAATAGTAAACAGATTTCAAGAGATTGATTACTATGTCAGATATGTTACATTCGTACAAAAGCTGCCCAGCACTGCCCCATCTGTATGAAATTAGTGCAGTGATCATAACCAATGGCACAGAAATGTGGGTCCAGGACAGGGCGGAGAGGTCTATGTCAGAATAGTTATAATGCAGTGCAATATTGCCTCACATATTTGGGCCCGAATCACTGTTTCTCTTGAGTTTACTCAAATGAGAGAGGGGGTATCTCACACCTCATTGGTCCCAGCAAAGAAGTACACATGTTATTTAAATCTGATACTTCTTTACTTAATAGCTGTTCAAAACCTTTTTTTATAAGATGAGAAAACATCTCCTGGGAGAAAACCCAGGAGAAAAGTTATTTTCAAGTATTTCCTGGTGTTCTTGGTGAAACCTGTCACACAAAGTAAGCAGTGCTAGCCACAGGTTGCCATGACTGATTACATTACCAATAAATACGGCTAAAAATGTTTAAAGTTATTGACATGATGAATTTTACTCTGAAGTATAAAAACTTTAGTCAGGCTCTACTGCTCTGCACAGTACTGGGAGTGGAATTTGATTACAGGAGGGAAGAGCAGAATGATGACCCATCAGAGTGCTGCTACTGAAATATGTCCAATCAGCAGGCTGGGGGAGGGTCTGTGTCCAGAATGTGATGCTCAACTGACAAGGGGAGAAATGGGAGGGGAAAAAAGCTATTTGTCTGGATTATCTAAATCACAGGACTGACTGGACAGACATATAAATCAATAACCTATTAAGACATTTGACTATGAATTTATCTGTCTACGCAGAGTGACTATTGAATCATTGTAAGCAAATTTTGTTTTCAAAGTGCCTGGAGCTTGAACTATAACACTATATAAACCTATTACAAATATTAAATTTCTACTACTCTGATGCCAACTAAAATTACATTAAAACAAAACAAAAAACTCTTACTAGTCTGAGCATAAATTATATATTCTTCATTATATATTTACATATTTTATCATTACCATGGTGCTGCCTGTCCATTAACAACGCTCACCATAAAATATGTCCCTTAGATAATTAATACATACATGCTATAAAATAAATTAAAACAAAAATGTATATGTTTGTTTAGTAAAAATTTGTAGCTGAATAATTTTCACATTTCCCGTGCACATATATATTATCAATCAAGCTGTAACACACAGATAACCCTTCACAGGCCGGGGCCCGCACTGCTATCACACAGGCCCCCGCTGCAGAGCGCCACCTTGTGGTCTCTCTCTAAAGTGCCTTTTACAGACAAACCCAATCAACACCAACAGCAAGAAGTGAGCAGATACCACTTTACATTGCCCAATGACGTAAAACATAATTTAACATTTCTTAAATAAATTAATATAAAAGTATTTTCTAAAGAAGCCATACACATGTTTTTTGTTTAAAAAAAAAAAGAAGTAGATTGCAACCTGTAGTTAATAGCTAAAAGTACCATACGGAAAGCAAAGAAATACCGCACAGAGTTCTGAGAGAAGGCTGGAAGTCTTTTCTTATTTGAGATGTTCACTCTGAAGCCAAAACCTTGATAAAGCATTCTAAAAAGACATGAGCATCATGTTTAAACAAAGTTCTAAGTGTTTCCTAGCATGAGAGGGAATGGCAGACTAGAGGGTTGCAACGTTCATGGAAATTTCATATTAAAGAAGGCGGAGCACAAACAGGAAGTACACTCCAAAGCAGCCAATCAGATGACAATTATGTAAAACAGGTCTGACAACTGTAGCTGTTTAGTGAAGAGCAGAGATTGACAATGGTATGCAAATCATTATTGGAAACGAGCCAATCAAATGCACTTTCTGTTAAGCTTGATTGGCTCAGTTCCAGTGCATGAAATTTGCATGTAAATCAGAATTATTTTTCATACAATGACCGTCTCTAGTGATGAGTGAGTAAATCTCCTAAATTGCTAGTCAGCTTCATTTGAGAGGTTGAGGTTAGCGCTACCGAAATCACTGGCCAATTAAGATAGTTGCTGGTAAACTGGATCAGCTGCTAGTCCCAACTTGTGTCTCCTTGCATGGTAGCCTATTAGGAGAGATTTGTGCTCATCAGTACTGACTGGTAATTAGCTATATCTTCACAATTTGCTTTCTCTACTTTAACAAAATATTTTGTAGCCTAGAAGATGGCTTAATGTGATAAAACAGACTGAAGAATAGGGATGACCCTGCCTAGAAGAACTCACGGGGAAACATGTGATCAGTTTGATCAGCTGATTTGTAAGGCTCTGATTTGCTGGTCATGCTCGTGTGTTTAGCCAGAAAGTCATCACAGCAAATCAGAACCTTACAGATCTATCAGCTGATCAAACTGATCACATGCTTCTCCCAGGCTGGGACATCCCTACTGGAGAGTACAGAAACTCACAGCAACCAATCAAAACAGTTGAAATCTGATTGGTTGATATCGCTGGTGGACAGCATCGCTATCCATGAACATTTATTTTTGATAACTTTGAGTTTGATTTGCTTGAGTTTGATTCGCTAGTCTACCAATCATGTCTCAGAGGAAACAAATAAATACCTTAAATGATGGCTACTAAATGCATTTTTACAAGCTTCAGTCTCATGAAAATGACAACACAAGATGGATGGAAAATTTAAATAAATACGAACAGGGTAAAGTAACTACAAAACCTCTTGGACGAGAATATTTTTGTCTTTCACAGATGATGGAGATATTTGTAAGAGAGAATGTGCTTTTTAATTGTCCCGAAAAAAGCAACAATGACAAATGATGATGTCACACCGGGCAAAGTCACCCACAAAACAAAAAGCACAGAATTCTTTGTTTCAGCTTTCACCTTTGTGCCAGAAAATGAGGCTTTCCATATACAATAGAAAACATACTGTAGGTAATACAAAAACACAAACAGGGAGGAACAAGCTACTGAAATATGGAATCAGATTATATTGTGTTAGTTTAAAGTGTACCTGTCCCATATACATACATAGTTGTGGCTAGGAGCGTAACAATAAGTCATGGGGTGCCCTCAGAAAAAATTTGATGGGGTCTTATTAATGTTCAGAACCCTTCCCTTGCTTCCTCTTGTTGACCCTGACAGGCTTGGGGACCAAGTGTGGTCATCAAGATCTTCCCACCCATAACAAGTGTAGCCACAAAAACACCTGATCTGTAGTATCAGAGAAAGGAAAGATTAGTAGTTGGGGCCCCCAACACCTCCAGCCACTACCCCCTAGTTATGGGCATTTTCTGCCGGATATCTCACTAGGAATTAATGCTTGAAACATGAGGGCAGGTGGTGTGCCAACAAAGGAAGCAGTGATAGTAACAATTAACAGGCACCAGGCCACATACTGTACTGGTGGAAGCGGGGTCAGCCCTGGCATTCATAAACACATGCCACTAATGGAAGCATCATCATAATGTCATAAAAGAGGGGTAAGCAATAACAGGTGTGTTATGCTTTGAGAACAATGTATGTTTATTGTAGGGGGTATTAGTGAGCCATGTTGAGGCCCTGATTCTCATGCGACATTAAGGTCATGCAACACCTCTGCATGAACATAAAGGCAGCATTAGTTCCTAAGCAACTGACAGACCCCCATATTGGTCCAACTATGAAAATGGCTACTTTTTGTACACATAAGGGACAGATACAATTTAAAAGCTCACTCTATGCTGGTATTTCAGTTTTTGTAGACACCAATAGTTTCAAGTTGCGGATGATTTGGATTCTCTGCTTGTGAAATGTCCCTGTCCATTTATGCTCCCTGAAAGCCAGTATTCTTCAAGACAGGCTGGAGCTTAGGTGGGGAGATCTCACTGCCACAATTTTTAACATAAGTATCAAGTTACTGAATCTGTTGACAGTTATCCAAAACTAAATTTCATGTTTGCTTAAAGTAAACCAGAGCTGTGGATAAAAGAAGATTTGATACTAACACGCGGCTTCCTCCTGCTGCATAAACACACCACGCCGTCCTCCTGCGGTATGCCGTTCAACCGCGATCAGCCCTGGTAACTTGCTCAGTTGCGTCAGTCTGGGTCTACTGAGAATGTGTAGGTTCATGCATGTGCAGAAGACCCAGACTGGACCCGACCGAGCCTGTTACCGGGGCTGATCGCGGCTGAACGGCAGACTGCGGGAGGACAGCGTGGGACACAGACGTGTTTATGCAGCAGGAGGAAACCACGGGTGAGTATCAAATCTTCTTTTATCCACAGCTCTGGTACACTTTAAACACCAAGGAAGTCTGGTGAACGTTTATAGAAATTGGTACAGAAAAAAATGTGCACCTATCCCACCCGCAGCCGGGGGGCTAATTTGCATTTGTAGCTTTATTTATTTAAATTTCAAACAGGCGAGCAAACATCCAAGTCTCTGTATCACTCTTCCCTGTGACCCAGTTCCCATAAACTTCTCTTCTGTACAAGGATAAGGGGTCATTTAACAGATCTAATATTTTTTTTTTTTTTAGAAAAATTGATCGCGTATGCCCATTTTGTTATACTTTTTTTTTTTAAAAAAAAGGCTTTCTAGTATGTGAACAGAAGACAAATTTCTATTCTTCAAATAATAAACCGGGAAGTAAAAAAATTGCATATGTACCCTGTTATGGGGTAGAGAAAGGTAGTGGCCACTGCCTTGGCTTAGCATGTTCTTCAAGTGAGGGCAACCAGGTAATTGTTATTTCACGTTGTTTGTTTGTAGGCAATGACGTGCTGTAAATGTCCTGTATATTCTCCTAGAAAGAAGCCTGAAGATGGTGGAGGGTGATGGACATAATTAATTGGCGCACTAGGTGGACAATCATTGGTATTGACGAGGTAGTGGGAGGTAGTCGCATACAAATTTAAATAAGCAGGGATACACCTAATTATAAATAGGAAATGTGTACAAGGTATACACCAGAGGCCTTAAGCCTTTATATTTTGGCCCATAAAGGAGCGTCTACATACTTTGTGTGTGTGGTTTTTTTTTAAAGAAATATGTAGAACGTTTGTAACACTGCCAAAATCAATGTCTAATCAATGATAGTGTGAACATCAAATAGACCTTGCACACTTGGGAGAAACTGCACACTTTTATGTGATCTGGAAAAATGTCCTATTATTAAGCCCAAACATTTAGAAGACATTTCTAGAAGTTTGGTTATTTTGCCTGGGGACAGTTGGTTAGTTAATGATCATCAACTGCATATTCATTTTATGTATGCTGGATTCCTATTTGGTTTTGTGTCAATAGATGGGGGCAGATATATTTTCCATTTCTCAGGTAACCTTTTCTGGTGTTGAAGAAGGCCTGAACAAATAACAATAGATAGTAGATAATACACTTACAACTGCTATTCATTTTGAGGCTAATGTACTCCATAGAGGCACATCCCTGTTGGGTGATCAGAAGGAATGTCTACCTTTACCACATTCAATTCAGATATTTTGTCTAGTACTAAAAAATACTTTAAAAAATTAGGAACATATGAAATATTACAAATGAATACTTCATTTCTTTTGGAGAAATACCGAGTAGTTTAACTGTTAGGTATCCAAAGCAATAATAATAACAATAATAATAATGATAAAGCACCTTGCTCTGTTGTAGTGAAGTCCACCATAGAAGCCATACATCTTGAAATGGTGCCTGGAAACTATTTTGTAGTATCTCACAATTACTACACAGCAGTAAAACAAGACTATGTTCTAGATGAAAATATGCCAGTTAAACCAGAAGGCAAATCTAAAAAAAACAATATTTATGACAGTTCATATTTTCCCCAATTACCTTTCTTGTATCTTTAGTACCAAACCCAATAAATAAATACAAAAAAGTAAAACCAAATCATGCATCCCTTTAAAATGTGCCAATTTTCAGACTGACCAATTGGAGTATCTTGAAAATCATCTCTTTAGTTTTCCCCAAAAAACTAAGGGCAGGAAAACTAAGGTTCCTTTAACTCATTTGAAAGTTTGTGTAAATCATGGAAAGAGAAGTTTAATTTTAAGCCACGTGATAAGACAATGGAAATAAATTTTTAAGCTTTCCTAGACCGGACAATAGCAGGATAAAATTTGGCTTTTCCGTGGCTCTGCAGCAAGTAATGAATGCTGGGACACCCTGTAAAACAACTTAAGAGGTCCAGCATGCCATTAATACACCAAGGTTTTGAAGGCAAATTTGACTAAAACTGAGACTTTGTTAACCAATGATATGTTTATTTATATCTCTAGGGGCCGGGAACAACAAGAACCTGCTTCACTACACTTCAATGTGAAGCAGGGAGATCTAGCTGTCAGAACTCTAAAAATATGAACCAATAAATGACTCAATGTCACCGGACAAAATTATAAGTTTTGGGGGAAGGTTGACCTTGAAGTGCACCTGATCACTTATAAAACAGAAGGCACAGGCATCACTTCTGCATCTAATGGTTTTAACATGGCCTCTTGCCTCCTTCACTACAACTAAGTGAGCAGCACACTTGCCTGCCACAATTTAAGACGGGCAATTTCTCCAATTGCTTTATTATCTTATAGGGAGAATTCATGTAAGTAAAACAGGAAGTGGAAGTACTATGCAATCACTTGGAGCCACCAACTAATCAGAGACCTACAAATATGAAGGGTACTAAAGTGTCTTCATAGCTGCTTTTTGTTAAGCCTGTGATTGGCTGACTGTAATCACATGTCACCTGTTTCCTGTTTTATCCTAAATGATTTCTCCCATGAAATCAGATGAATTAATCATACCTGGTAAACACTAGTTTGTAAAGTCTTCTTAAGATGAGTTGGACATTATAAGTTCAGTGGAAGCCATTTTGACAGAATCATTTCTCAGAATAAATACTTGGGCGACAAAATAAATAACACTTTTTTTTTGTAGGGAGAGCAAAACAGTTTGGACATTAATTAACTTGTTCCCCTTCCTCATGACATGTTCTGATGCAATTCAAGAAGGTCGTTACCACACCCTACTGCCTGAAAATACATCTTGCTTAGTGGCCAATAACCTATGTGGACTGTAGTCTCTATAGCATATAAGAGTTTGGGCTGATAGTGTACATTATATTTATCAATGGGCTGATAGAGTACATTTTAATTAGCAATGATGGACTTCATATGCAAATGCCAACAGATATTACTTTGTCGCTCGAAACACTTGTTCCAGCAATTTTTTTCTTTTGTTTTTGTTTTTTCCTTTTTATAGAAAATCAATATAATAAATGAGAAAATCTGTACAAAAATATAAAAAACATTTGGGCAAGGGGATCTAAGCAGCCATGTATATGCAAATCTTACTGGAAAAAGCAGTAATTAATGCCTCCAATTTTTTTTCCTCTCCCAACCTAAAATGGGCAAAAATGCTAAAAAAATGGGGCTCTGATTACTTAATAAAATTTACCTCTTGCAATAAAACTTATTGAAAAAATAGACAGATATGCACATGCAATTTACAGCGTTCCCCAACATAATTCTTGTGCTTATACACGTACAACTTAAACTGGCGTCTAAGTTGACATTTGACAGTTTGTATGAAATCTTCAGTGGACTGTGGTACGATCGGCCGTGGAGAATAACTTATAAAGGTTCCCCAGAGCGGTCATACAGAAGGCACTCCGTTACAGCGTAATGCAATATTTAAACAAGATCCTTTTTGTTTTGCAAAAAAGGCAAGAGTATGCATGCACAGTGCTGTGAATCAGTGGGGGAGGGATGAGAAGTCAATGACATGATCCTTTATGATCCAACCAAAACCTCCATTATATGATCTAATTCTGTGAGGTCCATCTTAAAAGGCTGACTTGGGGGTACTGGTTGGCTACTATAAGGGGACAACGTTTTGAGGAGTTCATCTGGTGCCATCTTAGAGGCCGCTCCAGCATTTGATGTGCAAGGGTCAAAATCGTACATGGACGTGTCAATGTCAGAAAAAAGAATGTCATCTAAGGTCAGGTCTGTGAGAAAGCCAGTGGAGGTTGTTAATTCAAAATTCCCAGGAAGGGAATCCATGAGTTTTGGCTCACTTGTTCGACTGTCTTGTGTTCCCTCAGGCTTAAGGGTTCCTACTGCGACAGTTCCATCCTTTAGGGCTGCTGCTGCTTCTGACGTTGCCTCTGCAGAGGTAGTTGTTGGACAAAGTTCTTCAATTTCATCCAAGGCTGAGGAGAAACTGTCTTTTACTGGCTGGACAGGAGGCGACGGGGAAGGTGGTGGGACTTTGCTGCTAGGACTATTCTGCTGGACTGTTTGGGAAGTGCAAAACGTGTCCTCCTCAAGCAGAGAGGCTGGGGTGAGGCAAGCCTCTAGTGGTGTAGTGTTTATTAAGTCAGTGGGTTGTAGAGGCTGGGAGGCAAGTTGACTGAACGCAGGCTGTGCCTCCTGAAAGGTGTCACCGAGAGGATCCGAAGACTGTGACGGACTAATAAAAACAGGTCTTAGGCTGCCTTCTTGTTTTAGCTCCTCTTGTATCCGTCTTAACATGTTATTAATTAAAACTGTTTTTTGCAAGCTTGGCTCCGTCAAGGGCCGGTGATTGTAGAGTTTCATAAGGGAAATGTTGAAGATAGTCTGGCGCTGTAAAGTGTAGGATACCTTTGATGGCCCATCTGTCGGCGACACCACTTTGCCTTCCAGCCCATCTTCATGCTCATCAAACTTCCGCTTTCCTGCTTTACCCAACATATATCTAGAAAACAAAATACAAAGGAAAGGAGTGCATCGTTACTGAGGGCTCACTAAAAGCAACAATATATAACTCCGAAACAGCAAAAACATTGAACAACAGTATACATCACAGGGATGAAACAGCATTTGAGGGGATGTCTTGGAACTTAAAAATGCTTACAAATTAACAAATGTGACCAAATCACCCATTTTGGAAGGTCTGTTAAGGTGGCCATACATCAGGGGACTTGGCGGCCAATCGACCATCCAATCAGATAATTATAATCAAAATAAAATTGGTGTTGCCAAGTGCATGCCTAATCGAGTATGGGACCATGTTCGAGCCGAAATTGGTTACATGAATCAATTGGACACGCTGCAAGATGTAGGGCTGACTTGCTCAATCGGGTTTGCAGCGGGACCGGTGAGTGATATCAGGACGAGGAACGAATGTGAAGAACCCCCTGATACTGTGATACTGCAATGTGCACCCCCCCCCCCCCCCCCGCAGTGCACCATACATTACCTGTCCGTGTCCGCCACTGGCTCCGGGCTCTTTGGTCCACATGCGCACCCCACATGGTTGCCGGATTACCGTGGATGCATGTGTAACATCACACACGCACCCACGTGTACACTGGTAACCACGGAGGTCGTGTGTATGGACCAAGGACAGAGCCAGCGGAGGGCATGACCAGGTAATGTATGGTGCACTGGAGGGCACATTGTACATTAGAGGGGACAGCGTCTGACAAACCAGGCGGTGGATGTGGCATTGCAAGGCCGCTTCAGGATCGATTTCAGTATGAAATCGATCGGGAATCGGCCTTCGGTGTATGGGCAGCCGACAGATCTCCCTGTTCTCACAAATGTTTAGAGACAGATCTGTCTCTTGCTCGATTCTACCCATCATCGCTAGATATATGGGCACCTTAAGTCTGTTAGGCAATGTGCCACCTCATGTGGAGCAAATCACAGCAAAGCGAGGATGACTAAAAGGTTAGTAAAACAGCAGTCACGCTACAGTATATGTGCCAGCAATGTGAAATATTTATAATAAATCCAGACTCTTCTGCATTTACTACTAAAATAAGCTTTCACTGTAAGTCGGTACATGCTATTGCAATAGCTCACGCATTAATTCAATAATCTTTATGCAAACCTCACAATGTGCTGATAAGGCCCAGGTGAAGATTGCAAATGTTTGTCACCAGAAAACCCAAATCCAGGTGTGTTGAGTCATGTAAAGAGAGTCTGAAGCCTAAAAATTACCTATTTTTAATAGCCAGTCCTCTTTTGCATTAATGCCATAACTGAAACGCTGCATCCCTGTGGCAAAACTAGGTTTTATCCCTCAAAATCCCAGGACAAAATTCCACGACTTTCCAGGTCTTGGATTTTGCTGCCCGGGGGAGGAAGAGCTTTTCTCTGTAGCTCTGCCTCCAGTCCAGTCAATCTCCGCGGAACTCTGCCTCTCCCTGCCCCCTCAGTGAAAGAAGACTGAAAGGTGTGGGAGGCGAGAGATCCACGTAGAGTAGAGGCAGAGCTACTGCACAAAGCTTTGCCACTAGCCAGAAGGAGCCCCAAATTTTCCCCCGGAGATTTACGGTGTGATTAAGGCCTTGTTTTGCCGCAGGAATGTGGCGTTTCAGCTATGGCATTAATGCTGAAGAGGACTGGCTATTAAAAACTGGTAATCTTTTTAGGCTTCAGACTCTCTTTAAAGAGAATCTGTACTCTAAAATTCTTACAATAAAAAGCATACCATTCTATTCATTATGTTCTCCCTCTGTGCTGTTTCTGCCACTCCCTGCTGCAATCCTGGCTTGTAATTGCCATTTTTATGCAGTGTTTACAAACAAAAGACATAGCAGGTGATACGCTGAGAGAAGCTCAGTGTGTGAGTCATACAGAGTGTGCAGGGGGCCTGGAGAGGGTGTGTATAGCTTCTATCCAATCACAAGCAGCACAGCATATTCCAGCCTGACCGCCTGAGCCCGACAGACTCGACAGAGAAGAGAAGATTAGATCATACTAGCGGAGGGTAGCGGGCAGGAAGAGGGTTCTGGGCACAGCGGCCCCCATCTGCGCTCCCCCTCCAGCTTAACCATTTCAGCCTGCGGGGATTTTTCACCTTATGCATCAGAGCAATTTTCACCTCCCATTCATTCTAATAACTTTATCACTACTTAACACAATTTATTGATCTACAGTATATCTTGTTTTTTCCGCCACTCTCCCCTCCTGACCCAAACTGTTAGGCAGGAGACGAATCCAAAATCCTGTCAGTCCAGGACACGCCTCTTCCATGAGTCACTGTGCAGGAGTGGAGGATGCAGGGATGCCCTTCCTCTCGCATTAGGAGAGAGACAGAAGAGGAAAGTAGAGCAGAAGTAAGGTGACCACTCTTTTTACTGCTTGAAAAATGTATGTATTTTATAGCAGCACAATTTTCAAAATCAAGTAGGTGCTCCATGGCCTGGAGTCAATGTGATTAGATTTTCTTTTTTTTTTACCTGGAATTGAGGTTTTGAAGAAGAAAACAGTACTTACGAATTATCCCGTCTGGAAAGTTTGGCAGCTTTTTGTTAAAGTTATGTTTGCTCTCCAGGAAGATCTGACCATTTTTGGCTTTCCTGGCTTTCTGTTGCATGGGGTCCCGAGTCAGTATAATGCTCAGTTCCCAAGTTATGGGGTTTTGAAGAAGGGGTGAACTTGGCTGCAGAAAGTGGAATTACAGTACGGGACAAACCCAACATGATAAGCAGCACACCTGGTAGGTCTTCTTCCTTCGCAGCATAGATCTGTGTCTTCAAAACTTATATCAAGTGCCCTGGGTCTCTCATTACAGATGAAGGAGCAGCACAGCTATGCACCCTCGTCTCCTCTCTGTCTTACTGGCATGGGCAGGAGACTCAATTCCACTGTGCTCTCTGCAGCAAAGTGCAGGGGAAACCCGCCCACCAAACCTCCCCAACCTGGGAATGGAGCACTGCATTGACTTGGGACCCAGTGCAAAGGAAAGCAAGGACTTGCAGCTTTCCAAAATGGTTAGATCTGGCTAGGGGATAAAACACAACTTTAACAAAAAGCTGCCAAACTTTCCAGACAGGATAATACGCAAGTACTGAAAAAACTTGTTTCCACCAAAATAGCATAAAACAGCATAGGGAAAATGTGGGCATTTTTTCTATGAATGTTTTGTGTGAAATTGTGTACATCTGCATTTAAATTTGAATGACTACACCAGTCAGCTGAACTGCAATGCATTTTTATCACTAAAATGTCTGCAGCAGTGTGCTAGCTTTTTAAGCACAAATCCTGATGCACCGGTGTGAGCGCGTTCCAACAGAGAAGAGTACGCACGTGCGGTTCTACGAGGAATCCACCACCGTACGAGACTGCGTGGAATGCGTGAAGACGGTACCCGGTGGGAGTGAGGCCTAAGTCATTTTCATCTATAATACAGGCCTATCTGAAACTGACATAAACCATCATCCACAAAGCAGTGCTCATTCCTTGAACATCTCCGATTACACCAGTCCAGCTGTTCATTTATTTAACAAGAGGAGAGCACACAGCTCCAGCTTTTCCCAGTCACCGCCGCGCATCTCAGGGCAGGCTGTGCTGTTTAATATGTGTTTTAGAATTAGAGTGTAAATCAGAAAATGAGGTGACATTACAGACCAGCTGTTTGTAAATGGAAGCAGAATAGCAGCACGAGTTGTCAGAGAGGAAAACAGGGCTTGTCGTATTGAGTAGCTTGGAATCGTCAGACAAAGGCTCATCAGAGCAGCCATTAATCATGCTCTGCGCTGTGGCAATACAGTGCTGCAGTGTGCAAGTCTTGTACTGACAGCTTTACAGACTCACCGGAGGCAGTTCACTGATAATGAAGGGAAGGATTAGCTCTGCGTATGACACCATCACCATACCGGCAAAAACAATACAGCTGGGGAATCATGCCTACATTACAAAGGGAAGGAAATATACAAATATTCTATTTTGTTCAGTCAGAATTGGAAGAATTATTATATAAGAATATTGCATATTCATCATGGCAAGTTCTGAACAGGAGGGAGATAATTCTACCCTTCTCCAGAAACACAAGTTTTCAAACAAGATTTTATACTGGTTACACTGAAGGCCGTATTAACATTAGTAAAAGTCCTGTGCAGAAGTGAGTAGCTAATTATGGTTTACAGCTACTTCTGGTTTCTATGTCAATCTAGTACCAAAACCTCCCTTCTGCAAACAAAGAATTGGTGAGATTACTTCTGCATGACTCATCAGATAATAGACTTAAAGAGAAACTCCAACCAAGAATTTAACTTTATCCCAATCAGTAGCTGATACCCCCTTTTACATGAGAAATCTATTCCTTTTCACAAACAGACCATCAGGGGGCGCTGTATGACTGATATTGTGGTGAAACCTCTCCCACAAGAAGCTCTGAGGACCGCGGTACTTTTGACAGTTTGCCACAATGTAACAAGGTCCACAGACAGGAAATGGCTGTTTACAGCTGTCTCCAACGGCCAAAACAGCTAGCAGCAGCTACATAACCTGCCCACAGTAAAAATGTCACCATGTAATAAATGTCAGAATGTAAATCAGGGAGAGGAAAGATTTTACAATGAGCAAACACTGACTAAATCATTTATACATAATTATTGTAAAAATTAAGCACTTTTTTATTACATTATTTTCACTGGAGTTCCTCTTTAAGTTGTTTGTAGCTACAAGAAAGATCACATTGCTAGTGCCACTGCCACATTCTCACTGCCTAGATCTAGAAAACACAAGAATAATTCCTATCTAGAGTGTGTACATTATGAAATATAACTTTTATTAATATAATTAAAATAAATTCATATGCCTAATTGACCTAACTGAGGTAGGTTACAAAATCAATGATCAGATATTAATCATTTGTAAACATACATCTGGTCAACCCATTCCTCACTAAGATTGCTAAAGTGCTATAAAGAAACCCCCCACCACCAATCCGACATGTTTCAGCTCCCCATTTGGAGCCGTCGTCAGGGAATAAAGTGCTAAGTGCTAGGGTGCAAGGTGCATATCTTATTGTAATGATAGGTGTCAGCAACCATAGAGAGAATCTGATTCTTGGTGATCTGCAGTATCCCCAAGAATACAGATATACCTGATTATTGGGGATCTGCAGAATCGCCAATAATCAAATATGACTAACCTCTAGACACCTGAGTGAGTAAGTGTTTTGGTGCAACAGTAACCTTTGGACCACCGGGGTAGCAGGTGGTCCAATAAGTAGAGAAGACTCTACTGCAGTCAAGGACACCTGGGAGGGAGTCCCAGACTGACAAGGAGCAGTGTCCCCTCTGTAGAGCAGGGGACCCCTGCGGGAAGGCTGAACACCCTGAGGGAGGGTGACAGCCAGAAGGTCAGACAGACCGGGTCAGCAACAGTGTATCAGATATGCAAGGTACCAAATCAGAGAACAGAAGAATAGTCAGGAAAGCTACAGGTCATAACAGGTATCAGAAAGATCTAGTCTGAGGTGTGAGGTCCGTGATCTCAACACCCTGGAACTATGCTAGAGAATAACACAGATGATATACAGTATTCCTAGTCTGGGGTGTGAGGGCCGTGGTCTCAACACCCTGGAACTATGCTAGCGAATAACACAGATGATATACAGTATTCCTAGTCTGGGGTGTGAGGGCCGTGATCTCAACACCCTGGAACTATGCTAGAGAATAACACAGATGATATACAGTATTCCTAGTCTGGGGTGTGAGGGCCGTGATCTCAACACCCTGGAACTATGCTAGAGAATAACACAGATGATATAAAGTAACTGGCTAAGTGTGGATTCCCAAGTCCTCCTGGTTCCACCACACTGAAGATCTGACTAAGGTCTGAGTGCTAACACAAAGGCATTCGCAACGCCAGACAACCAGCAACTGAACAGCAGGAGATATATATAGTAAAGCGCCCCACAGCGCCACCCAGCTCACATCAACCAATCACTGACTGAGCAGGAATCAGCTGACCGCCCAGATCAGCTGATCTTCCTCCAATTGGTATAAAAAGCTTGTCTTGCAGTGCGCGCGTGCAGCTCTCCATCTGTGTGCACTACTAGTTCCAGACAGCCCCAACACATGTTGCTGCGGGGAAACCGCCGCACTGGGCGCGGAATCCGCCGCCTTACCGTCAGAACATGCGGCGGCCCCCACGCCATTCCTCCCATGTGCACCATTAGTTCCAGATAACCCAGACGCATGCTGACGCGGACAAACCGCCGCATCAGACGCGGAATCAGCCGCCTTACTGTCAGAACACGCGGCGGCTTTTCCGCTATTCATCACACTTATAAATTAACAATCATAACATATATAAAACAATAAATGAGAGCTGTGCTCTCTAGCTTAGTCAGGCATCCAATCTTAGTGAGGAATAGGTTGATCAGATATATGTTTACAAATGATTAATATCTGATCATTGATTTTGTAACCTACCTCAGTTAGGTCAATTAGGCATATGAATTTATTTTAATTATATTAATAAAAGTTATATTTTATAATGTACACACTCTAGATAGGAATTATTCTTGTGTTTTCTAAATATTAATCAGGTTATGTGAATTGTAGATCTAGATCTAGTCTGACACTAATAGACTTTCAAACAACAAGTCGTTTGATCAGTCATTTGATCTAGTCCATTGTTCTATCAAGTCCATTGACCACTCAAACGACATGTAAATTAGCTGTAATTAGCATTTCAAACGTTTTGGCGTCTGTGTGTACAAGTAGTCTGAACGACTTTTTGCCTGAATGACAATCGTTCAAACGTCCGGTTTTAACGACAATCGGGCATAAAATCAGACGTGTGTACGCACCTTTAGTTCTTACTGTATACAGCATAGACTACAGTTACTGTATACAGCAGGCTGAGAATTTCTTGTGAAATCAACCTCTCTCTTCCAACTGCTGACATTACAGGCAAGATGGCAGATCCCGTAGAGAAAAAAATACAGACAGCACAGAACAGCAATGGAAGAGTAAAACCAGCTATAATATAGCAGAGTAAGCAAGTTTGTTACTGCTCGTTGACTCTATCATGTGACAGTCACTGCATGGCAAGATGGTGCCACCATACACAGCTACTGTATGTGGCACAATGCCAGTCCTGTTCAATCTAACTGAATAAAGTCATACTTAGAACCGTTTAGAAACACATGGGCCTGCCTTTTTCCTGGGTGATCTATATAGCATTGGCGCTTAGATTGCTGCCAATGCCCGATAGGTGTTTCCGCCTCCTTACACCACAGATTTCTAAAGGCGTTTTTAGTACACAATTACTTCTGCCTGCCGCTGACGTCTATAGGTGTTTTTGCTTCCCTATCGTCCTACGTCATGGAGGTCTAAAGGCATTCAATACAAAGTTTTGGGTCAGTGCCAACTTTTCTACTGGGCACTAGAACTTTAGCTTATTGCTTGATAGCTGTGCAGGTAGAGAAGAGTCCTCTGCTGAGTGGTTGAATGCCAGAATCAAATCTGCCAGTTATCTGCTGACCCCTGCAAGCTTGATTCTGGCATTCAACCACTCAGCAGAGGACTCTTCTCTACCTGCAAAGCTGTCAAGCAATAAGCTAAAGTTCTATATGTATAGAAAAACTGCACTTGGCCACATTTAGGCCTCTTTTCCACGGGCAGTTGATAGGCGGTGAAATGCTTCTCAAACTCTCACAACTGTTTGCTGCTGCCTGGTAACTGCTCACTGCAGAATGGCAACTGATTGCTGAGCACACAGTTCAACTGTCCATGGAAAAGAGGCCTTACTTGAGCGGCAAAGACACTGTGAAAGTGGGAGCCCTTGAACTCTAAAGAATCACTGAGCATAGTACCCATGGGTGATTTTAGGGGAATGTGTTTGGTGTTGCAGTTATTGAACTGACAAAACTGTAACAGCCATCTCCTCAGGTGTGTTGAATGCCTTGTAACGTGCATGTGTGCACCACAGTGTTTGTTCAGCAGTTTTCCAGTGGTTTAGTCCAGTGAGGGTTACCGTGCATCTCTGCCCTTCTCTGCTCTGTGGTAATACACAATAACAAAACGGTGTGTTTTAGTGCACAATTTTTCACTGTTGAGAAAAACAACCATCGAGAATAAGCCAAGGAAAAAGCTAGTCAGTCTGGGGCACAAGCAGGAAGAATGCCAGAGAAAATACACCTTTCAGATACGGCTGCTATCTGCATTAGACACAACAACAGACTTGGCTCAAGGTCACTATCAGTCTTCAGTCACAGTGGGCCAGTACATGCTGAAGGCAGATCTAGAGATGTCACTGCTAAATGGAGTAGCAATTGACTACATTTCTGTGTCTCTCCATCGCTTATGTATGCTTTACAAAGCCAAGTGTGTACATGTGTACAGCTATCAGTAGTCACACAGAAGGACTGCAGCTGGATTTCTCCTCACAAAAACTTCCCACATACTGTATACTTTTTTTTAAACGAATGTGAAGCCCTTTTCAGGAGATAGGGCCTATTTCTACTGGACCCGAATCTGCAGCATTTCCCCGCACCCGCATGTCAATAGCATGCCTCTGAAGCGCACATTCTGGACGGCATGCTGCAGTTTATCGCAGCACGCAGCTGAATCCTTACAGCTGTGTTCCCAAATCAGATGCCGCACCCAATGGAATATATTGTTTTTTTTTTCACTGTCCTAACCTCTATGAAGAGTCGACAGTACTGTCAAACTGCCAGACCATGCAAATGTCTTTGATAACAGTAGTTCAGTGTCTGTTCTGGTCTGTGAGAGGGGTGTCCGACAGTGAGATTGCATAATCAAGCTGGAAACGCTAAGGACCGGTTCAGACGGGCGCCTCCCAGCTTTTTGTCTCGTCTGTCTCGAGGCGTCTCGTTCGGGGGCTTTTCTGCAGCAATCGTCGGTGTCCGTCGCGACCAACGTTTTTTGTCACCGCAAGGGGACATGAAGACGCGACGGTGAATCAACCCTAGAAGCTGCATGAGGCATCCAGGGTCGGCTAATGGACAGAAAACAAAGAGTTGTGGTCAATGGATCGTACTCAAAATGGGAGACTGTTAGCAGTGGGGTCCCACAGGGGTCTGTACTGGGTCCAGTGCTCTTCAATTTATTTATTAATGACCTAGTAGATGCAGTAGTGAGCAATGTTGCTATTTTTGCAGATGATACAAAATTGTGCAGAATCATCAACTCTCAGGAAGATAGTGTCATATTGCAACAGGATCTGGATAGGATGGCTATATGGGCACATACATGGCAGATGAAATTCAATGTTGACAAATGTAAAGTCATGCATTTTGGTTGTACCAATGGTCTAGCACCATACAAAATAAATGGGATACAATCCACATAAAAAAGTTGCGATCACAATCCAGGCCTCTCAATGAAGTGTAGAATTTCCCTGTAAAGAATCCGCATATAGTGCAGTATTGCTTATTATGAACCACCCTGTGATTCACTTCACACAATTGTGTAGATAGTAACCTCCACCCAGAGGAGATACAGAGAAAATACGGGGGAATACTTTTAACCCCCCTAGTGAGTTTCACTCACCAGATGGCTTCTTGTAATCAAAGCGTGTAAGCCCTCCAACCTGGGCAGTAACAATTCAGGACCTTCAAATATAAAAAGCGGGACTCCGCATAGCATAAAACCTTTTTACATTTATTAAAAAACCTGCCATAAAATATGCGTACCGGATCACAAGCGCTTATCTGTGTGTGTCGGCACCGCCACGGTCGGATCTCCGCCACACACCACAGTCCCCGCTTGGATTACTTCCTCCTCGCGTCCCGTTGGGGACATCAAACTTGGAGAAAGACTTAGGAGTACTCATCAACAACAAGTTAAATAATCGTACTCAATGCCAAGCTGCTGCAGCTAAAGTTAACAAAATTTTGGGATGCATTAAAAGGGAAAAACTCGAGATGCTAGCATAATATTGCCCCTGTTTAACTCTCTAGTAAGGCCACATCTGGAATATGGAATTCAGTTCTGGGCACCATATTACAAAAAAGATATTGCAGTTTTAGAGCAGGTGCAGAGACGAGCAACAAAATTGATACGTGGGATGGAAGGTCTCGCTTACCAAGAAAGGTTAGATAAACTGGGTTTATTTAGAGAAAAGACGCCTTAGAGGAGATCTAATTAACATGCATAAATACATCAGAGGGCAATATAATAGCTTGGCGGATGAGCTTTTTGTCCCTAGGCCTTCTCAAAGGACTAGAGGACATGATCTGCGCATGGAGGAAAAACGTTTTAGCCATTTATTTAGGAAAGGGTTCTTTACAGTAAGAGTGATTAAGATGTGGAATGCATTGCCACAGGAAGTCGTTATGGCAAACTCTATACCTGCATTTAAAGGGGGCTTAGATGCTTTCCTTGCGTTGAAAGACATCCATGGCTACAATTACTAGGTTAACCCTAATGATGTTGATCCAGGGATTTTATCTGATAGCCCTTTTGGGGCTAATTGGACCATGCCTTGTAGGGGTTTTTTCGCCTTTCTCTGGATCAACAGGGATATGTGAGGGAGCAGGCTGGAGTTGTACTGGTTGAACTCGATGGGCGTATGTCTTTTTTCAACCAAAATAACTATGTAACTATGTAACTATGATGTGAGCGAGTTCCAGAGAGTGGGGCCAGTCCTAGTAAAAACCCGCAATCAAGATAAGGTACATTCCAGAAAAAGCAAGACCACAGCCTCCATACAACAGAGATAATGTATTTTGCATCTCTGTCTAGCAATGCCAGATGACATTGCGCACTAGTACAATTATAATAGTATGATCAACATGGCACAAATTGTGGAAAGATCAGTTCAATTTTGAAGTCTGTACCAGATTTCATTTCTTCCAGGCAGCAACCACAGGATAGCAGTGTCAAAGTTCAGGAAGATGTAAGAGCTTACTGTGAAGAAAATGTAAACGGAAAGAGTAATGCACTATTCAAAATAAGTGTACCTGAATCGTGAATCAGAATCTAATATAAAAAAGTTTGCTTGTTTTCTACCTCTCCATGACAATTTCATAGTAGTAACTCCAAGATCCCCTGTGCCCCAGCCTACAATCTTCCTACTAGGAACCAGTCCACGAAAAAAAAGTGCCCACTGCCCCAAATGAGCACATTGGAACTGAGCATGCACGAGTTCCTGAACCACGCATTCCCAATACACAGAAATGTTCCAATCTGAATCACGTATGCGCAGTTTGCAAACTTGCCCACGCCAAGTTCAAACGGGCCCGGCCGTGGCATTGGCCACCTTCAAACTACTTATTTACCCATTCAACTTTACAGGAAAATATCAGGACTCCAGCTGAGGACTTTCCATGTAAACCAGTATTAAAAAAAATAACAAAAATAAAACCTCAGCAGTAAAACAATAAACTGCCCTTGGTTGTTTTGCTTTAGCTAAGGAAAGTAATGGAGAAGTAATTCAAGTGTTCATAATCACCCAATAAAAATGACAAAGGACCAAACTGACATCGTAATTATCAGACTGAAAGGTCAAGTGTTTTGTAAGAGTTCATTAGAAAATAAAATAGATCTCGGCATATATTAATGTGGTGTGCTTCTGTCCCCCCCCCCCCCCCCCCCATGAAAGTGGCTGCCAGCGTGGACAGCCAGAGACCATTCTCTCCCGCTCTGCCCATTTTGTTTTCCTCACCCCCGCCCCCCTTTTATTGTTTATTGGATGGTCATTTACTAGTGTGACTTTTCTGCATGTTTTATAACTGATGATTAATAGCTGCAGAGAGTAAAGGTTACATTCTCCGCCTAAAATCCTCATAACCTTTCTAAGCACCACATCCATTCCAGAAGACAAACAGTACGAGGGATGAGATTTTACATCCATCACTTATAGTGAAATGAGTTTCCGTTGTTACACAAACATATTGCAAGGGTCAGTTCACACACAGTATAAGGGTCAGTTCACACAAAGTATATGGGCAAGCGGCATACTCTACTGATACCGCCACATGTGACAATCTGAATACAGGACTGAAAATCAAAAGTTTCAATTGGATTTTTTTCTCTATCGCTATTATGAATTTTTATAGTGCCGACACTTCCTACAGAACTTTAGAGTGTACATTCAATAATTGATGTCACTAACTGTCCCTCAAAGGAGCTCACAATCTAATGTCCCTAACTAAGGGTCCTTTTCCGATGCAAATCACCATCACAAATGCACTGTCAATTTTAACTTGTGTTTACAGTGTGTCTCCATATGATTTTGGACCAATGAAAGTGGACCTGATCTCTTGCACAGGGCAGAAGGAAAACATAGAGACATGCTCCCTGTATGCATTTAGAGAGTTTAGCCTGTCTAATTCCTCATGTGTGACTAATCACAACTTTAATTTGATCTCTCAGCTGTGTCAGCTGGCTACCTCGGCAGAGCAGCTGATTTGAAAATACAGGCAGTTAACCCTATATCTGCTTCCATGAAAGCAGAAAGAAGACACCCTGCAGATGTATTGCAGGCTTATATCAGCTGTAACAAAGAAATGTTTTTAATATGCTATTGCTTATCTTTAAGAGCAGAGAGGATTTCTGAGTTCAGGTCCACTTTAATAAACTTGACAATGCATTCATGTTTTTCGACTTGTTTCATAAGGCAAAATAAAAATGAAACAGAGAAATCACAAGCAAAATAGCACGGCACTTTGCTATGCAATTGTTTTGTGCTCCCATTGACATAACCCACACCCAATAAGCCAATAAATGCAGCAGAGATAGGCCCAGTGCACACCAATAACCTCTAGCAGATCTGCAAAACGCTAGAGGTTTTTGAAGCAGATTTCAGAGCGATTTTAGGCATGTTTAGAGAGGGTTTTCCCCCTGCAAGCGTTTTAAAATACGCTCCAGAACCGCTCTGGTGTGCACCAGTGTGTGTAGAAAAATGATAATTGGGCGGAATAGTTGCATGTGTGTACGAGCCATAAAATAGAATTTAGATTTGTTTTATTCTGAGATATCCCTTGTCGGGCATATGTGGTGGGGAAGGGAAGCAGAGGTAGAACAATCTAGCAAGCTGTCCATGCGCTAACCTGTAAACTATTATTATTATTTAGTATTTATATAATATTTAGTATTTATATTGCGCCGACATCTTCTGCAGCGCTGTACAGAGTATTTTGTTATGGCACTTAACTGTCCCTCAGAGGGGTTCAAAATCTAGTTCCTACCATAAAGTGGCCACACACCATACAATTTTTTAAATATCTGTTAAATTCAAGAATTGCAATCAATTTCTCTGGTTGTAACATTTCAAAAATCTGACCAATGTACCACACACCTATGTTAAAATTTTTCCCCAATTATGATAAAAACTATTGGAAACTCTGAGAAAATTGCTTGGGTGTATATATTAATAAACTGGCAATCTATCACACACACATTTTTATGAAAATTGATCAGAAAAATCCAGCACTCCTGATCAACTATTATGGAATAAAAATGGGAAATCCGATCGGATTTCGTGCTCGAATGAAAAAAAAAGCTTTCGATTTTTGGGGGAAACCGATCCTATTTATCGAAATGCTGTAAAATCGGATCATTTTATTGTATCGTGTGTGGCCACCTATAGTCATATGTATGTACTCTATGTATGTATCGTGTAGTGTATGTATTGTAATCTAGGGCCAATTTAGGGAAGGCCAATTAACTAATCTGTACGTTTTTGGGATGTGGGAGGAAACCGGAGTGTCCGTAGGAAAACGGCGGGAGAACATACAAACTGTGTGCAGATAGTGCCCTGGCTGGTGTACAAACTGAAGACCCAGCGCTGCAAGGTGACTGTGCTATCCACTACGCCCTATTGGACAGGAGACAGCGGCTGCTCACTCTAGCCTAGGCCCTAGCCTATGGGAAGGTGGAATTTCTTTTACAATTGCTTTCTAGCAATATGATCACAGATCTGCATGTAGGGATTCTCTGTAATCCTGGAAGACACTTCCTGTCTCCTCAGGCGAGGCGAGCTGGGCCTCTTATTAATGACTGCAGCACATTCCACCGTTGCACTCAGATCTATAAGAAGCTTGTAGTAAGGTTTATCCAGTATGCTTCAGCATCTACATAAGCCTGAGACATCAGCGTTGCTGGGACTGTCTCATTATATCACCATAGTGTGAATGCCACAGGATTTGGGCACTGCATGCGATGTGTCTAGAGCACAGACTGCTATCAGGTGAAGTGCAACGCTGCTAATTAGCATCTTGGCTGTCAGTTTGGAAGGTATGTATTTTTTTCACTTCCTCTTTTTTGTGTGTGAGTCTCTTACGAGAAATGACCAGCAGCTAAGACCAAGTAAAGCAAGTTTTTGAATTCTCATACAAGCACACATTCACTTCTACTGTTAGATTTCCACTACAACTATTATGAGCAATATCATACCTAGGCGCAGGAAAGCTTTCGGATGGATGGTCCAGAGGCTTTCCTCTCTTAAGCCCGGCTCACACTGGCACTAAAAAACAGATCAGGACTGATCCTAATGGATGTGAAGGGATCCAATGTTAACCTATGGATCTGTTCACATTGGTCTGTTCGAACGGATCTGTTCCTCACGATCCACTGAGCGGACCGCAGGTTTGGTGCTGCTGCTGAACGGAAACGGAGGCTGAAACACTGCATGGGAGGCAATGAAAAACGGATCTGTGCAACACACTGGCTACAAAACAGACCATTCTAGCCAGCAAAAAATCTACTCTGATGAAAGGGGGATGGGGGTCTGGAATGCAGCAATTAATGTTCAAAGCTTGTTGGATATGTCATTGTGGCCGCACTCCTCTACATGCACAAGCGTGGCCTTACTGCGTCTGCGCAAGTACCGCCATGCTTGTGCAGTAAGTCAAGCCGCTTGCCCATGAGCAGCTCCGTGCTACCCTGTGTGCACAGTATGGCCGCGCACTGCACGAGGAGGAGAGTGAATTTCTGCTGTCCTCCCAGTTATTCATGCTATTTTTAACTTATTGCGTTCTGAGGCTAAAAATGGCCACAGCCACGGAAATACTTCAGGCTGGGTGCACACATAACAGAACGTGAAAGGTCGCGTTTTCTTTCATGTGCGGGTTTTTTGTGTGCGTTTTTAGTTTGCATTTCTCTAGCGTTTTTAAGCTTTTGCGGTTCGCATATACAAAACGCATATGCGGTTTTATAATTTGATTTATGCAAGTCACTAGGAAGACAACATGAAGCGGAAATACATCACAAAACAATTTCTTGAAAAAAAAAAAACGCATATAAAAATGCATACAAGATGCAATCCCATTGACTTTGATTATGTGCGTTTTTGAATATCATGCAACAAAACCAGCGTTTTAAAAACGCATGCATACAAAGCGCATATGCATTTTTTCATGCGGCCCATAGACTTCCATTAGCGGCAAAAATGCAGCGTTTTCCGCATAGTTTGCGTGTCTGCTAAGTGTGCACCTAGCCTCAGGGTCCTTGCTCCATGTACAATCCCCGAGCACTGTGCATGAGAGGACCTGAGATCTGAGCTTCAGTTTCAGCGTCCTGAAGCATCGATACGCCTGTGATTGCAGGCCACTGACTATAATCCGTAATGATGCTGCTGTAGGGGGAGACAGGGAGTGGTTTATCTTCAATGGGTGTATCATGGGCGTTTCTTTGCTGATAGTAACTCCCCTTCCTGTGTCTCTGTAATTGACAAGCCTCTTTTTGAATACAGTACACTAATGGCAGAATCGGGGCCGGAGGGGGGAATATCTAAACAGCGCAAGAGTCGTGTTTTCTGTATGAAAGGAGTGTCTGTGTGTTCCATTAAAAAATTGTCGTTTGGATCAGTTTGAACGACTTGTCAGGCAAACAACAGGTCGTCTAAACGTCACATATACATGTCCAAAGTAAGCGGCCGACAAACTAATTACATATCGTCTGACTCTTTGTCCAACTCTTGTCCAATTCACTTTGACTTATTAGTTGGTCAAATGGCTGTTGGTCGGTTGTACACACGTACGGACCTGACAGTCATTTGAACGACAATTGGTCCAACTGATCTGAGAAGTGGATCGGGCAAACCGGCTGTTATCAGTCGCTCAACTGCACGTACACACATCCAAACTTGACGTTCAAACAACCAGTTGTATGACAAGTTGGTTGGAAAATCAGGACGTGTGTACGTACCTTAACGGACCTCTGTTGCAAAAAAACCTTAACATTTTAAATACATATAAACATACAAATAAGAAGTATGTTTCTTCCAGAGTAAAATGAGCCAGGGCAGCATGGTGGCGTAGTGGTTAGCTCTCTCACCTTGCAGCGCTGGGTCCCTGGTTCGAATCCCAGCCAGGACACTATCTGAAAAAGTTTGTATGTTCTCTCCGTGTCTGCGTGGGTTTCCTCCGGGCACTCCGGTTTCCTCCCAAATTCCAAAAACATACGGATAAGTTAATTGGCTACCCCTAAAAATTGGCCCTAGACTTACACTACATAATATATAGACATATGGCAATGGTAGGGATTAGATTGTGAGCTCCTTTGAGGGACACTTAGTGACAAGATATATATATATACACTGTACAGCGCTGCGTAATATGTCGGCGCTATATAAATACTAAATAATAATAATTTACTTTTCTCCTTTGTTGCTGTCACTTACAGTAAGTAGTAGAAATCTGACATTACCAACAGATTTTGGACTAGCTCATCTTCTCGTGGGGGGTTCTCAGTTTTTTTTTTTAATTTTTAAAAGCACTTAGTGAATGGCAGTTGCTCAGTCCAACCGCCAAATAAGTGTGTAGTGAGCAGGGAGGCTGGCCAGCATCAGTGTATAAATCTTTTTAAGGGAATGTCTATATAAAGAATAAAGGCCATGCTGAGAATCCCTGATGAAGAGATGGACTAACCCAAAACCTGTTGGTTCTGTCAGATTTCTACTACTTACTGTATGTGACAGCAACATAGGAGAAAAGTAATTTATGGCTCATTTTACTCTGGAAGAAACATACTTCTTATTTGTATGTGTTTTAAATTTTAAGATTTTCGCGACAGTTCCTCTTTAAGGTTGGGTAACGTATAAGATAAGTTTTGTATATCTTCCACAGTATGACTTGGCTAGTTACTGTATTACAGGGTGAAATTTTAGTGTTCATATATTTCAGTACAACCTGTAAAAATAAGTGTAATACAGTAACAATAACAACAATTCCATTCATGTGAATCTGCCCTGTCACAAAACAAATGATCACACTAAAGCCAGTCACATGAGAGACTGATCCCTGTCAGCTGCTTCCGTGTGTCGGTAGCATTCGGCAGGAAGCCAGCATGGGAAGGTCAGGGCACATGTGGTAATTAAGCGGCCAGGCAGCCAGCGTGGGAAGGTCAGGGCGCACGTGGTGATCCAGCCACTTCTCTCGGTTTGGGCATGTTCTACCACTTGATAGGTTTGTGGAAAAATCCTGTTGTTCTGTATTATGGGACAAACAAGTTATTTCAGTGCTGGTACATCTACACGGGAGACAGTGTCCAACATAGACGAATACCGATTTCAGTTACCAGGATGCAAGGTGTTCCATTATTACATAGCCATAGTGGGCAGTGAACTTGCGCACCGGTGAATATAGCCGAATGCCATCTGTGGTGCCAAGCCATTACACAGCTGAAACACAACACACATCTGTAGGCTTTGGTGGTGATTGGTCTAGCGATCTACAAAGAGAAACTCTAGGTCGTCCCCACATGAGAGAAATAATCCGTCTCCAATCCCAGCTAAGGCCTGGTTCACACTGGGGACACCTGCGCTGTGCTTGCATATCGCCAGCGATCGGCAAAACGCTAGAACACCTATGAGGGTGTTCTAACAGCGCTATGATTTTTAGAAATTGAAAATCAACTGTGCACAAATTCCTTTAACTGATTGGGGACGACAGACTCTGGTCCCTTTAAGGTGGACCAGAACTCTTGCACAGGACAGGATTTAGAGAGTTAGGATTTAGAGAGTTTAGCCTGTCTAATTCCTCCTCATCTGTGACTGATCATAACTGTAATTTGATCTCTCAGTTATGTCAGCTGGCTGCCTCCGCAGAGCAGCTAATCTGTAAACATAAGATATGAACCCTATGTCTGCTTCCATGAAAGCAGGGAGTAGACACACTACAGATTTGTATCAGCTGTAACAAAGACATGATTTTCTTTAAAGGTTATTATGTTGTTGCTTAACTTCTAGAGCAAACAGGAAGTTCTGAATTCAGGTCTGCAGGACAAGAGCCTTTTTTTCAATTTTGCAATTCCTGATCACAGTGTTTGGCTCACAATGATCAGGAGGCAATGAAAACAGTTCCTGACCGATGTATGGAACCGTGCCGGCATGCACAGGAGCCAGCGGCGTTAAAACTAAGCCGCTTCAGGCTTAGGCAGCCACAAGTGCGGCGTAGTTTAAACCAAAATCGCTCTGAAAATAGAATTCCAAAACGGCAATTTCAATCGCCAAGTGCATAGCGATTGCGTTTTGCAGTGTAAACTAAGCCTAACACAGGTGCTGCTTACATGTGCAAATACAAGCAAAGGCAGTGCTTCCAAACTTGTGGTGTGACCCAAAGTCCTACTTTAATGTCCTATAAAGCAGGACAGGCAAGCTAGACACCTGTGGGGCCGCTGGAAAACATCTACATTGGGAACCAGCCCTACCAGAGCCAGCTGCAACTTCCTGCGCAAGTCTATATCCAGTTCCAGACCAAGAACTGGAGTACACCAGACATTTACAAAAATAAATTCCTTTTGGAAGACTTAGGAAACTGCAATGTTTGTGGAGTTTGTTTTGCATCTAATGAATACAAGAAAAGGTGAGTTTAGTGCTGGGCATACAGGGTTCGTTTATGTGCCGGTATCGAGCCAGCGGCTCGATGCCGGCGTGTCATTGCTCGTCCGCGCGGATCGATTCCCGCTCGGGATCGAGCGTGGTATCAATCCGCCGTGGTGATCGGACAGGTTGGATCTTACCAATCGAGTCATCAGCGGGTCGATTGAAAAGAACTATCTAACCGTGTATGCCCAGTATAAGATAGGGTTGGGTGTTATAGGGAAGGTTAGTGTAAGGATATAGTGTATGTGAAGATTAGTTTTATTAGCTAGGGTTAGGAAGATAAAGTTCCATGTTAGAAAGGGGGGTGATAAAGAGATGAAGACTTGTGAGAAGAAAGTGCCACTTTTCTTAAAGACATCTGTAAAACTGATAACTGCATTCTCTGTAGAGATGTCTTGTCTTTACCTCACAGCCATAAACAATATTTTTATTTAGCCAGGGCTGTGGAGTCGGTACAAAAATCCACCGACTCCGACTCCTCAGGTTAGGATTCCGCCGACTCTGACTCCTCGACTTCGACTTCTCTAATTTGCATATTACAATTTTGTTGATTGAACGTATGTCACATGAAATGCATCTCTTAACTGCCAACACTTAGGAATTTTAAAATACAACTTAAGTGAGAGGGATATGGAGGCTGCCATATTTATTCCCTTTTAAACAATACCGGTTACCTGGATATCAAGCGGATCTTCTGCCTCTAAGACTTTTAGTCATAGAGTAAGAGTACTTGTAGAAGACAGGAACAAAGAACATGGATCAGGCCCTAGGCAATGTAACTGTGGGTACATGTAAAAGTAATGTGCAGGTACTCTGCAGGGGAATAAGGAGATTCTTCCTCTATTACACATTCTTCAGGCACAATCTGAAGATGGATCAGGCTCTAGGCAATGTAACTGTGGGTGCATGTAAGAATGATGTGCAGGTACTCTGCAGGAGAATGAGGCTATTCTTCCTCTATTACACATTATTCATGTACAATCTGAACCAGGTTTATCGGTGATAGACAACACCTCTGTGTTCAATGTGCACAACATTCTCAGTGGATTTCCTGCAGCTCTGTGGAGAGTGCATATGTACAGTATAGTACTACTGTGTAACAAAGAAAACCTGAGACAGATGAGATTAAAGTTTTATACATACATGGGGCTTCCTCCAGCCCCCTTCAGGCTAATCAGTCCCTCGCTGTCCTCTTCCGCCACCTGGATCTTCTGCTATGGGTACTTGAGCCAGTCGGACGTAGTGCGCAGGCACACACTCCGCCGCCAGGAGCATACTACACCTGTGCAGCACTATTGCGCAGGTGCAGAATGCTCCTGGCTGTGGGAACGGCACGAGGCCGGACTGCGCTGACTGGCTGAATTACCGGGACTCATAGCAGAAGATCCAGGTGGTGGAGGAGGACAGCGACTGGATTAGCCTGAAAGGGGCTGGAGGAAGCCCCAGGTATGTATAAAACTTTTATTTTCATTATTCTCAGGTACCCTTTAATTCGTAGTCACCAAACCAAATTTTAACAACATTTCAAATTATATAATTTTTGTATAAATTTGCATTGATTTATGGTTTATGCATAAATTTGCATAAACCAGCATCAACGCAGAACTATTTCCATCTCATTGACCATCTCTGTTAGTGACACAGCTACACATCAGGCTTTATTCTTACAGCAAAGATGTTATTTAGTATACATATATATATATATATATATATATATATATATATATATATATATATATACATACATACATACATATAAAAGATTCCTGTGTACACATCATATATACTGTACAGTTAGTTACAATCAGATATGTAGATCTGACTTTAAAAATACGGGGACCGCTTTATTGAAGCAGCACAGGTAACTATTTTTTGATTGGTTTATTTCATTTTTGTGGACTAAGCACAGCTATTACTGTGTATGTAAATTATTTATGATGACTATTATCTGAGAAATAGATCATTTTATTGTATTTTCTATTTTAATTACAGTTTAAATTCATTAGGAGTCGGAGTCCGTGCACTTTCTCCTGACTCCAGGTACCCAAAAATTGCCCCGACTCCAACTCCTCGACTCCGACTCCACAGCCCTGTCTTTAGCCTGCAAACAGGTGGCGCTCCAAACAAACACCAGATATTCATTCCTGACATTTTTAGTTTGCTGTTTAAAAATAAAAAATAAATAAAAAAAAAAACTTTTTTAAATCTACTTACTAATGAACCTAATAAACAAATACAAAAATGAAAATATCACTATAAATTCCCTTTTGCTGCTTAAGGCTGAAGTTTCTGTGTTTGCACTCAGCGCTTGTGTTTACTAACCCTGAAAACTCAGTTTGTGTGGCTCAGACAGTCAATAAATCACATTTGCTTTAAAACTACACTTCTCACTTTTTTACCTCATAAATGCAGCAGGCGTTTGGCAGGACAGAATGTCCTATGAGCTCGCCTGGATTTGGGGACAGGTTGCTGGCTCCACTGTAGGTCCACAGGAGAGCTACTACAGTATAATGAGAGTGCAAAACTTATGTAGCCTGTGTATGTGTGTATATATATATATATATATATATATATATATATATATAATTTTTCTGTTAACTCATTATTGTGGGTTAATTGCAAAATGATTACAATTACAACTGTGAGGCGGACCGGGGGCCCCTAGATCCCACTACAGTGTAACATTAGCCAGCTCTGCTGTGACCCTCTTTGCGAGACTGACAAGGGGTTAAATGGAAGCGATAGCAGCTGACTAGACAATCCCGTGAGGTGATGACATCAGCCATGTTAGTGGCTCTGCGCTGCATCCACCTGTTCGAGGAATAGCTATAGAGCACATAGAAAGAGGCCCTCATCTTTACATGTTCACAGACTCTGCAATCCAATTGTTATATAATCTTTTTCACCTACATGCAAGAAGGGCACCGGGGAAAGAGCCGCTAGCAGAATAGCGGTAAAATGACCTATAGTCTACTATTGTGCAGTGCTAATTCCAATAGTAAAATATCAGTAAATGTTACCGATATTTTACTATAGCTAAACCTAACCCTCTTCTCACACAGAGCGTTCTTTCTACCGATGCCTAACCCTACCCGACCCCCTTAGCCATGCCTAACCCTAAGCAAACCCTTACTGATGTCTAACCCTAACAACCCCCTGTAACCCCACCAATGCCTAACCCTAACAAACCCCCCATAACCCCACCAATGCCTAACCCTAACAAACCCCCCATAACCCCACCAATGCCTAACCCTAACAAACCCCCTACTGATGCCTAATCCTACCCGACCCTCCTACCCATGCCCAACCATAACCAACCCCTTACTAATGCCTAACCCTAACAGACCCCCTGCTGATGCCTAACCCTAACAAACCCCCCCCCCCATAACCCCACCAATGCCTAACCCTATCAAACCCCCCATAACCCCACCAATGCCTAACCCTAACAAACCTCCCATAACCCCACCAATGCCTAACCCTAAAAAAAACCCCATAACCCCACCAATGCCTAACCCTATCAAACCCCCCATAACCCCACCAATGCCTAACCCTAACAAACCCCCCATAACCCCACCAATGCCTAACCCTAACAAACCCCCCATAACCCCACCAATGCCTAACCCTAGCAAACCCCCCATAACCCCACCAATGCCTAACCCTAGCAAACCCCCCACTGATGCCTAACCCTACCCGACCCCCTTACCCATGCCTAACCATAACCAGACCCTTACTAATGCCTAACCCTAACAACCCCCCCCCCCATAACCCCACCAATGCCTAACCCTAACAAACCCCCTATAACCTCACCAATGCCTAACCCTAACAAACCTCCCATAACCCCACCAATGCCTAACCCTAACAAACCCCCTACTGATGCCTAATCCTACCTGACCCCCTTACCCATGCCCAACCATAACCAACCCCTTACTAATGCCTAACCCTAACAACCCTGCCCATAACCCCACCAATGCCTAACCCTCCCCGACCCCCTTAGCCATGCCTAACCCTAAGCAAACCCTTACTGATGTCCAGTGGCGTAGCTAAGAAGCTGTGGGCCCCGATGCAAGTTTTACAATGAGGCCCCCCAAGCACTCTATACATAACAATTGATACGGTGTACCAAAACCTGCCAATGGCAACTACAATGTCAGAGGTGCAAGAAGGGGATGGGGAACAGCTAGTTAATGATTACCACTATTCAAAGTATCTATAGAAGTGATTATTATGAGCACAGGACCAATAGAGAGCTAATTGTGCAGTTGAGGGAGGGCCCTTTGGGGCCTCTCTGGCCCAAGGGCCCCGATGCAGTCCCAACCTCTGCAACCCCTATTGCTACACCCCTGCTGATGTCTAACCCTAACAACCCTCCGTAACCCCACCAATGCCTAACCCTAACAAACCCCCCATAACCCCACCAATGCCTAACCCTAACAAACCCTCTACTGATGCCTAATCCTACCCGACCCCCTTACCCATGCCCAACCATAACCAACCCTTTACTAATGCCTAACCCTAACAGCCCCCCTGCTGATGCCTAACCCTAACAAACCCCCCCCCATAACCCCACCAATGCCTAACCCTATCAAACCCCCCATAACCCCACCAATGCCTAACCCTAACAAACCCCCCATAACCCCACCAATTACTAACCCTAACAAACCCCCCATAACCCCACTAATGCCTAACCCTATCAAACCCCCCATAACCCCACCAATGCCTAACCCTAACAAACCCCCCATAACCCCACCAATGCCTAACCCTAACAAACCCCCCATAACCCCACCAATGCCTAACCCTAGCAAACCCCCCATAACCCCACCAATGCCTAACCCTAGCAAACCCCCCACTGATGCCTAACCCTACCCGACCCCCTTACCCATGCCTAACCATAACCAGCCCCTTACTAATGCCTAACCCTAACAACCCCCCCATAACCCCACCAATGCCTAACCCTAACAAACCCCCTATAACCTCACCAATGCCTAACCCTAACAAACCTCCCATAACCCCACCAATGCCTAACCCTAACAAACTCCCTACTGATGCCTAATCCTACCTGACCCCCTTACCCATGCCCAACCATAACCAACCCCTTACTAATGCCTAACCCTAACAACCCTGCCCATAACCCCACCAATGCCTAACCCTAACAAACCCCCCATAACCCCACCAATGCCTAACCCTCACAAACCCCCCATAACCCCACCAATGCCTAACCCTCACAAACCCCCATAACCTCACTAATGCCTAACCCTAACAAACCCCCATAACCCCACCAATGCCTAACCCTAACAGCCCCCCTGCTGATGCCTAACCCTAACAACCCCCCCCCCATAACCCCACCAATGCCTAACCCTATCAAACCCCCCATAACCCCACCAATGCCTAACCCTAACAAACCCCCCATAACCCCACCAATGCCTAACCCTAAAAAAAAACCCATAACCCCACCAATGCCTAACCCTATCAAACCCCCCATAACCCCACCAATGCCTAACCCTAACAAACCCCCCATAACCCCACCAATGCCTAACCCTAACAAACCCCCCATAACCCCACCAATGCCTAACCCTAGCAAACCCCCCATAACCCCACCAATGCCTAACCCTAGCAAACCCCCCACTGATGCCTAACCCTACCCGACCCCCTTACCCATGCCTAACCATAACCAGACCCTTACTAATGCCTAACCCTAACAACCCCCCCCCCATAACCCCACCAATGCCTAACCCTAACAAACCCCCTATAACCTCACCAATGCCTAACCCTAACAAACCTCCCATAACCCCACCAATGCCTAACCCTAACAAACCCCCTACTGATGCCTAATCCTACCTGACCCCCTTACCCATGCCCAACCATAACCAACCCCTTACTAATGCCTAACCCTAACAACCCTGCCCATAACCCCACCAATGCCTAACCCTCCCCGACCCCCTTAGCCATGCCTAACCCTAAGCAAACCCTTACTGATGTCCAGTGGCGTAGCTAAGAAGCTGTGGGCCCCGATGCAAGTTTTACAATGAGGCCCCCCAAGCACTCTATACATAACAATTGATACGGTGTACCAAAACCTGCCAATGGCAACTACAATGTCAGAGGTGCAAGAAGGGGATGGGGAACAGCTAGTTAATGATTACCACTATTCAAAGTATCTATAGAAGTGATTATTATGAGCACAGGACCAATAGAGAGCTAATTGTGCAGTTGAGGGAGGGCCCTTTGGGGCCTCTCTGGCCCAAGGGCCCCGATGCAGTCCCAACCTCTGCAACCCCTATTGCTACACCCCTGCTGATGTCTAACCCTAACAACCCTCCGTAACCCCACCAATGCCTAACCCTAACAAACCCCCCATAACCCCACCAATGCCTAACCCTAACAAACCCTCTACTGATGCCTAATCCTACCCGACCCCCTTACCCATGCCCAACCATAACCAACCCTTTACTAATGCCTAACCCTAACAGCCCCCCTGCTGATGCCTAACCCTAACAAAACCCCCCCCCCCCCATAACCCCACCAATGCCTAACCCTATCAAACCCCCCATAACCCCACCAATGCCTAACCCTAACAAACCCCCCATAACCCCACCAATTACTAACCCTAACAAACCCCCCATAACCCCACTAATGCCTAACCCTATCAAACCCCCCATAACCCCACCAATGCCTAACCCTAACAAACCCCCCATAACCCCACCAATGCCTAACCCTAACAAACCCCCCATAACCCCACCAATGCCTAACCCTAGCAAACCCCCCATAACCCCACCAATGCCTAACCCTAGCAAACCCCCCACTGATGCCTAACCCTACCCGACCCCCTTACCCATGCCTAACCATAACCAGCCCCTTACTAATGCCTAACCCTAACAACCCCCCCATAACCCCACCAATGCCTAACCCTAACAAACCCCCTATAACCTCACCAATGCCTAACCCTAACAAACCTCCCATAACCCCACCAATGCCTAACCCTAACAAACTCCCTACTGATGCCTAATCCTACCTGACCCCCTTACCCATGCCCAACCATAACCAACCCCTTACTAATGCCTAACCCTAACAACCCTGCCCATAACCCCACCAATGCCTAACCCTAACAAACCCCCCATAACCCCACCAATGCCTAACCCTCACAAACCCCCCATAACCCCACCAATGCCTAACCCTCACAAACCCCCATAACCTCACTAATGCCTAACCCTAACAAACCCCCATAACCCCACCAATGCCTAACCCTAACAGCCCCCCTGCTGATGCCTAACCCTAACTGACACCCTTACCCCCAGCAATACCTAACCTTAAAAAGACCCCTCCACCCATGCCTTACCTTAAACTAACTAGAGCAGCAAGACAGAGGGGAGGCTGAACGCAATATAGAGCTATGGAGCCTGGAGACCTTTTATTTAGGCAAGTATAATTTTTAACCTTTTTTCCCCCCAGGTTCACTTTAACTGTCCCTCGGAGGAGCTCCCAACGTAATCCCTACCATAGCCATAGTCTAATGTTCCTATCAAAGTCTAAGGCCAAGCACTTCTGACCCCAGAGGAGGTTCTGTGGTCAGCACCATTTTCAATATGGAGATTCTGGATTTTGGAAAGGAGTGGTGGCCAAAAGTGACACCTGAGAAATGTCAGAAGATGCCTGGTGGGGTCAGCAGGGGTGGGAAATATGTACATATTTTTCATATTACAGGTTTGTCAGAAAGGTGTGATTGTTTTTTATTTAACTTTCCTGAATCTGTTGGCTTCCCTACCGATTAATCAATAGCTACCAATCAATTCTGAGCAGAAAAATCAAAGCAAATAATCTCAGTCAGTTGGTAGTGGCCTAGCAACTTTAAAGTGCTTCAGGCAGTTTTATACCTTACGGATTGGCTGGTTTTAATTGATTTGTAATCACAGATCAATTTACAATGAATTCTGACCTTGCATTGTTTTTTAAATAAACAGTACTCGAATTGTTTTGGAACTGGATCTTTACAGAGATGTGCAGTTATCAACAAATGCCGTTCACTGTTCTTACTTAAAGCTTATATGTAATAAAAGAAGAAATGTATACATACAGTATCTGGGCTTCCTCCAGTCCCCTTCAGGCTGATCCATCGCTCTCTATCCTCCTCCTGCCTGGATCCTCCGCTATTGGTCCTGGTAATTCGGCCAGCTGAGCCGTAATGCGCAGTACTACTGCACAGGCACAGAATGTACCCGGCCGCAGGAACACGATGGGGGAGTGCGCGACTGGACTGCACCTGCAGCAACTGGCCCCGACTGGCCGAATTACCTGGACACATAGTGGAGGATCTAGGTGGCGCATGAAGACGGTGAGGGACGGATCAGTCTGAAGGGGGCTGGAGGGAGCTGTGGAGTCAGAGTCAGTCGGAGCAGTTTTTGGTACCTGGAGTCAGTTGATTTTTGTACCAAATCCCAGCCCTCGTAAGAATTAGACTAAGGAGTCGGAGTCATTTTAGGCACCTGGTGTCAAAGGTTTCATAAACTGAGTCGAAGTTGGAGTCGGATGATTTTTGTACCGACTCCCCAGCCCTGCCCAGGTGTGTACAAATTTCTTCTTTTATTACATCTAAGGTTTACTTTAACTAACGTTTCAGGATGTAGATTCTAAGTTCTAATTAGTGCTACTGTAGGTTTTAGGATTTAGAATGTATGTCCCGCGCTAGCATATAATTATGCACGGTCCTGCGTTGATTGCTGTTGGCAAATAGCAACAATTGTTCAATAAAGTTAAACATAAAAAATAAGTTTTTGCAAGTTAAATTTTTTTTTACAGTGACTTGGTCTAAATAAAATAAAAAGTGTTTCTTTTTTTAATCCCCAGTTAAGTTTTAACCCCAGCCTAGCCTGATAACCCCTTGTCAACCCCTGCAATGCCTATACTTGTTTATAAACTTTTAATGACTGCCACCTTTAGCGATCGGATGCGATTGCTAAGGCAAAAGTTTGGTCCCCAATGCTCTACGGTTGCATTGCTCTGCCGTTGCCTAGCGACGCACCTGTACAGCACTAGGACCCACGATCTGTCGCCCTAGTGACTGCATTGGATTGCTAATGATGTGCAGGCTGGGGATAATGGTCTGCCACATGGCCAGTGCGCAGCGATATTTACCTACCGCAATCCAGCGATTCGGCTTTCCATTACTGCCCAGGTGGAAATAACCCAGCCCGACCAGGTCCGCTCTACTGCGCAAGCGATCCGATGGAGCTCAGCTGTTTCCTCCTGAGCCCATTGAAAAGCCACTACTGCGCCTGCACTGGATTGGGGTAGGTAAATATTGCTTGTCGGGGGAAGTTTCGGGGGAGCTAGCGATGGATCCCCAAGGCTACAGAGGACCGGGAAGCCTCATTGGTATCCTGAAGCTTCCCCCTCCTTTAAGGGGTAAAAACCGTGCAAGGCGAACCAGTTAAACTACAGAAATCTATGTACTGAGAGGGAAGCTGTGCGCTCTCATTGTGAGTGAATGTTGCACAGCTGGGGGGGTCACAGCCTGCTGAGGAATGTACTGCTATGTATTGCAGAGAAGGCATTCCAATGTATGTAATCATACAGTAAATATGAATCCAGGGGGAATCTAAAATGTATCTTAATAAACACCTGCACTGCAGCTATACGCTAACACACTGTGTGCTGAATATGTAACAGTTTATATAAAACGAGCTACTATGTATCCACTGCTGCTGCTCCTCTATAATCTCACAGAGTTTCACCAAGCGAACGCTAAAGTGGTATTAAATAGTACAGGAAGTGTATGACTTCCTGCATAGCATGCTGTACACACAATGTGGCATTTCACTGCAGCTCGCTGGGAGCAATGGTCAATCTCAGCGTAACACATGACCACATGAGAAGGCAGGTATTTCAGTGGGATTTACTATTAGAAAATTATACAGAAAACTGTTGCCACTTGGCCAGTGGGCCTCTACAGAGGAACGAATGAGGTCATCTACAGCCACCCATGAAAATACGACCTGTAACTGCCCACGGTACTGTCAACAATCTAGATACTAGTACTCTTGTTTCCTCAATGGGCCTGAATCTAAGCTCTTAAAACTGTTTGTCGTTAAGGCTCATCTACACGGGTAGATGAGGCTGCGATCCGGCGGCTCGATTAGCTGCCGGATCGCCTCTTCCGCGTGCCCGCCACGTCCCCGCTCGCCGCCGCATTCGATTCCCCACTCGTCCCCGCCGTCGCCGCTTATCTTCCGCTCGATTCCCTGCCATTGTCCCCTTGCGGGGAGCGAGCAGGGAATCGGCGGTGGGGAGATCCGTCCTGTCGGATCTTATCAATCGAGCTGCATCAGCGGCTCGATTGATAAGAAACATCGCGGCCACATCTACGCGTGTAGTTGCGGCTTTAGGTTGCTTCTATTTGCAGACATAGATGGTAGACTGTTATGGATAGATTTTATTGATGCTTATCACAGTGACCTGTATCCATGATACATACACACACACTCACAGTGACCTGTATCCATGATACATACACACACACTCACAGTGACCTGTATCCATGATACATACACACACACTCACAGTGACCTGTATCCATGATACACACACACACACACACACACACACACACACACACACACACACACACAGTGACCTGTATCCATGGTGCATACACACACACACACTCACAGTGACCTGTATCCATGATATACACACACACACAGTGACCTGTATCCATGATACATACACACGCACTCACAGTGACCTGTATCCATGATACATACACACACACACTCACAGTGACCTGTATCCATGATACATACACACACACTCACAGTGACCTGTATCCATGATACATACACACACACTCACAGTGACCTGTATCCATGATACATACACACACACTCACAGTGACCTGTATCCATGATACACACACACACACACACACACACACACACACACACACACACACAGTGACCTGTATCCATGATGTATACACACACACACACTCACAGTGATCTGTATCCATGATGCATACACACACACACACACACACACACTCACAGTGACCTGTATCCATGATATACACACACACACAAAGTGACCTGTATCCATGATACATACACACGCACTCACAGTGACCTGTATCCATGATACATACACACACACACTCACAGTGACCTGTATCCATGATACATACACACACACTCACAGTGACCTGTATCCATGATACACACACACACACACACACACACACACACACACACACACACACACACACACACACACACACACACACACACACACAGTGACCTGTATCCATGATACATACACACACACTCACAGTGACCTGTATCCATGATACACACACACACACACATACACACACACACACTCACAGTGACCTGTATCCATGATACACACACACACACTCACACACACACACACACACACACACACACATACACACACACACACACACAGTGACCTGTATCCATGATACATACACACACACTCACAGTGACCTGTATCCATGATACATACACACACACTCACAGTGACCTGTATCCATGATACACACACACACACACACACACACACATACACACACACACACACACACACTCACAGTGACCTGTATCCATGATACACACACACACACACACACACACACACACACACACACACACACACACACACACACAGTGACCTGTATCCATGATACACACACACACACTCACAGTGACCTGTATCCATCACACACACACACACACACACACACACACACACACACACACACACACACACACACACACACACACACACACACACACACACACACACACACACACACACACACACACACAGGAACCAGAGTTGTACAAAACGAAATCCTTAATAACAGTAGATAAACACCTGGGTCCATATGCAATTAACTTTTTCTCCTGCATTTTCTCCTAGGTGATCTTTTTAAACTTGTCAATAAAATACCTTTTAAACCACCAGCAAGCAAGAAAATACTTACAATAATTTTGATAGTACTTGTTCATCTAATTGTTGGTATTTGTTCAATTGTAAAATAATGTAAAGTTATTTTAAATTGAAGATGAAAAATTATGAGAAAACTCAGGAGAAAAATTGAATTGCATATGGGCCCTAGCGGCTAAACTGCAATACTACATATTGTTATAAAAATTATAAAAAGTGCAGGTCAATGTCTATCTATCTATCTATCTATCTATCTATCTATCTATCTATCTATCTAAGGTGTTTTCATACAAGAATTATATTATTGTTATGTATTTATATACAGTAGTGGTGACATCTTCTGCAGCGTTTGTAGAGTACATAGCCATGTCGTTTAAGGTGCCCATTAACAGTACAATGTAATACAGAATTTTGTTGATTGGAACGTTGGATTTTATGATGGTATCTGAAGAGAGAAAGTGTCTTCTATAGTCTTAACAATGCACTACAGCCTTCTAAAGCCTGCACAGACATGTCCCACCTTTTACTCACCCTCCATAGGATATTCCCCATGTTATAGTGCAACATACCGTATAGTAAGTGCCTTGTTCTACAATACTTCCTGTATCCCCAGGTTACTATGCCTCCTATATGAGTAACTTCCAGTCTGTCAGTAGCCTGCAGACCTCAGCAGGGATGCGTGCTGCTATGTAGGGTTCCCCAGCATAGAGTGCTCCACCATCTACAGCAGCAGAGAGGATACCTGCAGCACTGGCTGAAGAAGGTGGCTGTGCTTCCTTGCAAAACTCTGCTGACACCTCACTTCCTGGCCATGCTCTGTAGGGGGAACAGAAGGGCCTGGAGATTGTTCTAGGGGGTTGAAGAGCCTGCAGGTAGGCCTGGAATCTTGAAGTGCCAGGCAAAGTTTGTAGGGTTCACAACTTTGATGAAATGATTAAAAAAAAGTTCTGAATTAAGTAGCATGATTATTCCTGAAAAATGAAGCACAACTGAACAGTGAGGGAAGAGAGACTGGATTTTGGAATTAAAATCATTTAAAGCAATTTACGGCTATCCTTTAAATTCCCAAACGTCATTTTTTGTGTGCCTCTGAATGAACTCAGTGTGCATTCCGTGTGAAATATTCCAGAGCTGTTGTTTAATAAGCAGGGCTGTCTCTTTAAATGGCAGCACAAGAGCCTATTCATAAGGACATATGGGCAAAAGGTCAATATTTTTTTCTGTGCGAAAAACTTTCATGAAATTGTCGTCATTTTCTGAGAAGGGCTTTTCTTACATGGACAGCAAATTTGTGCAAAGGCCAAATACAAAAAAAGAACGTTATACATTTTCCCCATATACTGCTATAAAGATCTGCTAAGAGGTTGTAATGCATGGTCAGGGCTAGAGTTGATACCTGCAGCTGCCCAGAGTAATAATGATTGCTGGGTCTGAGTCCGAATAAACTTAGGAGGGGGTTAAGTTACACTGACAGATTAAGCTCTTGAGCAAAAAACATTAAAGGACCTCTGTCCCGAAAATCTTAAAATTTAAAATACATGTAAACATACACAAATAAGAAGTATGTTTCTTCCTGAGTAAAATGAGCCATAAACTACTTTTCTCCTATGTTGCTGTCACTTACAGTAAGTAGTAGAAATCTGACATTACCAATCTGACATCATCTTCTAATGGGGGGTTCTCAGGGATTTCTTTATTTTTAAAAGCACTTAGTGAATGGCAGTTGCTCTGTCCAACTGCCAAAAAAGTGTGCAGCGAGCAGGGAAGCTGTCCAGCATGTTTGTATAAATATTTTTTCAGGGAATGTCTTTATAAAGAATAAATGTCATGCTGAGAATCCCCTATGGAGAGATGGACTAACCCAAAACCTGTTGGTAATGTCAGATTTCTACTAACTACTGTAAGTGACAGCAACATAGGAGAAAAGTAATTTATGGCTCATTTTACTCTGGAAGAAATATATTTCTTATTTGTATGTGTTTTAAATTTTAAGATTTTCTCAACAGTTCCTCTTTAACCACTTGAGGACCGTGGGCTTTACCCCCCTTAAGGACCGGCCACTTTTTTTCCATTCAGACCACTGCAGCTTTCACGGTTTATTGCTCGCTCATACAACCTACCACCTAAATGAATTTTGGCTCCTTTTCTTGTCACTAATAAAGCTTTCTTTTGGTACTATTTGATTGCTCCTGCGATTTTTACTTTTTATTATATTCATCAAAAAAGACATGAATTTTGGCAAAAAAATGATTTTTTTTACTTTCTGTGCTGACATTTTTCAAATAAAGTAAAATTTCTGTATACATGCAGCGCGCAAAATGTGGATAAACATGTTTTTGATAAAAAAAAACCCCATTCAGTGTATATTTATTGGTTTGGGTAAAAGTTATAGCGTTTACAAACTATGGTGCAAAAAGTGAATTTTCCCATTTTCAAGCATCTATGACTTTTCTGACCACCTGACATGTTTCATGAGGGGCTAGAATTCCAGGATAGTATAAATACCCCCCAAATGATCCCATTTTGGAAAGAAGACATCCCAAAGTATTCACTGAGAGGCATAGTGAGTTCATAGAAGATATTAATTTTTGTCACAAGTAAGCGGAAAATGACACTTTGTGACAAAAAAAAAAAGTTTCCATTTCTTCTAACTTGCGACAAAAAAAATTAAATCTGCCACGGACTCACCATGCCCCTCTCTGAATACCTTGAAGTGTCTACTTTCCAAAATGGGGTCATTTGTGGGGTGTGTTTACTGTCCTCGCATTTTGGGGGGTGCTAATTTGTAAGCACCCCTGTAAAGCCTAAATGTGCTCATTGGACTTTGGGCCCCTTAGCGAGTTAGGCTGCAAAAAAGTGCCACACATGTGGTATTGCCGTACTCAGAAGAAGTAGTATAATGTGTTTTGGGGTGTATTTTTACACATACCAATGCTGGGTGGGAGAAATACCTCTGTAAATGACAATCTTTTGATTTTTTTACACACAATTGTCCATTTACAGAGATCTTTCTCCCACTCAGCATGGGTATGTGTAAAAATACACCCCAAAACACATTATACTACTTCTCCTGAGTACGGCGATACCACATGTGTGGCACTTTTTTGCACCCTAACTGTGCTAAGGGGCCCGAAGTCCAATAAGTACCTTTAGGATTTCACAGGTCATTTTGAGAAATTTCGTTTCAAGACTACTCCTCACGGTTTAGGGCCCCTAAAATGCCAGGACAGTATAGGAACCCCACAAATGACCCCATTTTAGAAAGAAGACACCCCAAGGTATTCCGTTAGTAGTACGGTGAGTTCATAGAAGATTTTATTTTTTGTCACAAGTTAGCGGAAAATGACACTTTGTGAAAAAAAAAACAATAAAAATCAATTTCCGCTAACTTGTGACAAAAAATAAAATCTTCTATGAACTCACCGTACTACTAACAGAATACCTTGGGGTGTCTTCTTTCTAAAATGGAGTCATTTGTGGGGTTCCTATACTGTCCTGGCATTTTAGGGGCCCTAAACCGTGAGGAGTAGTCTTGAAACAAAATTTCTCAAAATGACCTGTGAAATCCTAAAGGTACTCATTGGACTTTGGGCCCCTTAGCGCAGTTAGGGTGCAAAAAAGTGCCACATATGTGGTATCGCCGTACTCGGGAGAAGTAGTACAATGTGTTTTGGGGTGTATTTTTACACATACCCATGCTGGGTGGGAGAAATAACTCTGTAAATGGACAATTGTGTGTAAAAAAATCAAAAGATTGTCATTTACAGAGGTATTTCTCCCACCCAGCATGGGTATGTGTAAAAATACACCCCAAAACACATTATACTACTTCTCCCGAGTACGGCGATACCACATGATTGGCACTTTTTTGCAGCCTAACTGCGCTAAGGGGCCCAAAGTCCATTGAGTACCTTTAGGATTTCACAGGTCATTTTTGTTTCAAGACTACTCCTCACGGTTTAGGGCCCCTAAAATGCCAGGGCAGTATAGGAACCCCACTAATGACCCCATTTTAGAAAGAAGACACCCCAAGGTATTCCGTTAGGAGTATGGTGAGTTCATAGAAGTTTTTATTTTTTTGTCACAAGTTAGCGGAAATTGATTTTAATTGTTTTTTTTCACAAAGTGTCATTTTCCGCTAACTTGTGACAAAAAATAAAATCTTCTATGAACTCACCATACTCGTAACGGAATACCTTTGGGTGTCTTCTTTCTAGAATGGGGTCATTTGTGGGGTTCCTATACTGCCCTGGCATTTTAGGGGCCCTAAACCGTGAGGAGTAGTCTTGAAACCAACAATGTCGCAAAATGACCTGTGAAATCCTAAAGGTACTCATTGGACTTTGGGCCCCTTAGCGTACTTAGGGTGTAAAAAAGTGCCACATATGTGGTACCGCCGTACTCAGGAGAAGTAGTATAATGTGTTTTGGGGTGTATTTTTACACATACCCATGCTGGGTGGGAGAAATATCTCTGTAAATGACAATTGTTTGATTTTTTTTACACACAATTGTCCATTTACAGAGAGATTTCTCCCACCCAATATGGGTATGTGTAAAAATACACCCCAAAACACATTATACTACTTCTCCTGAGTACGGCAATACCACATGTGTGACACTTTTTTGCAGCCTAGGTGCGCTAAGGGGCCCAACGTCCTAATCACAGGTCATTTTGAGGCATTTGTTTTCAGGACTACTCCTCACAGTTTAGGGCCCTTAAAATGCCAGGGCAGTATAGGAACCCTACAAGTGACCCCATTTTAGAAAGAAGACACCCCAAGGTATTCCATTATATATCAAATAGCTCAGATATGGGAAAATGGGTTTAAATGGGAGATGACTATATCTATAAACTTTGTTATAAATTCATAATCTAAATTCTCATGCAAACTGCCAACGATATAAATATACTAGCAAGAAAAAGAGAGTTGGCTCTTGGGTGCATGAAAAATTACAAAAAACCTTTATTAACTAGAAAACACCTGTAAAAACATTAGTAACATCATAATGAAAAAATCTAAGAACATTGATAATACAAACACACCTGAGATCCACCCCCAGGAGTTAATGAGGCTGCAGTCCTCAAAAAATCCGGTATTCCGTTCGTGTATGGCGAGTTCATAGAAGATTTTATTTTTTGTCAATTTCCGCTAACTTTTGACAAAAAATATAATCTTCTATGAACTCGTCATACACCTAACAGAATATCTTGGGGTGTCTTTTTTCTAAAATGGGGTCACTTGTGGGGTTCCTATACTGCCCTGGCATTTTACGGGCCCAAAATCGTGAGTAGTCTGGAAACCAAATGTCTCAAAATGACTGTTCAGGGGTATAAGCATCTGAAAATTTTGATGACAGGTGGTCTATGAGGGGGCGAATTTTGTGGAACCGGTCATAAGCAGTGTGGCCTTTTAGATGACAGGTTGTATTGGGTCTGATCTGATGGATAGGAGTGCTAGGGGTGGCAGGAGGTGATTGACGGGTGTCTCAGGGGGTGGTTGGAGAGGAAAATAGATGCAATCAATGCACTGGGGAGGTGATCGGAAGGGGGTCTGAGGGGGATCTGAGGGATTGGCCGAGTGATCAGGAGCCCACACGGGGCAAATTAGGGCCTGATCTGATGGGTAGGTGTGCTAGGGGGTGACAGGAGGTGATTGATGGGTGTCTCAAGGTGTGATTAGAGGGGGGAATAGATGCAAGCAATGCACTGGCGAGGTGATCAGGGCTGGGGTCTGAGGGCGTTCTGAGGGTATGGGCGGGTGATTGTGTGCCCTGGGGGCAGATAGGGGTCTAATCTGATGGGTAGCAGTGACAGGGGGTGATTGGTGGGTAATTAGTGGGTGTTTGGAGGAGAGAACAGATGTAAACACTGCACTTGGGAGGTGATCTGATGTCGGATCTGCGGGCGATCTATTGGTGTGGGTGGGTGATCAGATTGCCTGCAAGGGGCAGGTTAGGGGCTGATTGATGGGTGGCAGTGACAGGGGGTGATTGATGGGTGGCAGTGACAGGGGGTGATTGATGGGTGATCAGTGGGTTATTACAGGGAAGGACAGATGTAAATAATGCCCTGGCGAATTGATAAGGGGGGGTCTGAGGGCAATCTGAGCGTGTAGGCGGGTGATTGGGTGCCCGCAAGGGGCAGATTAGGGTCTGATCTGATGGGTAACAGTGACAGGTGGTGATAGATGGGTAATTAGTGGGTGTTTAGAGGAGACAATAGATGTAAACACTGCGCTTGGGTGGTGATCTGATGTCGGATCTGCGGGCGATCTATTGGTGTTGGTGGGTGATCAGATTGCCCGCAAGGGGCAGGTTAGGGGCTGATTGATGGGTGGCAGTGACAGGGGGTGATTGATGGGTGATTGACAGGTGATCAGTGGGTTATTACAAGGAAGCACAGATGTAAATATTGCACTGGCGAATTGATAAGGGGGGGTCTGAGGGCAATCTGAGCGTGTAGGCGGGTGATTGGGTGCCCGCAAGGGGCAGATTAGGGTCTGATCTGATGGGTAACAGTGACAGGTGGTGATAGGGGGTGATTGATGGGTAATTAGTGGGTGTTTAGAGGAGAGAATAGATGTAAACACTGCGCTTGGGTGGTGATCTGATGTCGGATCTGCGGGCGATCTATTGGTGTGGGTGGGTGATCAGATTGCCCGCAAGGGGCAGGTTAGGGGCTGATTGATGGGTGGCAGTGACAGGGGGTGATTGATGGGTGGCAGTGACAGGGGGTGATTGATGGGTGATTGACAGGTGATCAGTGGGTTATTACAGGGAAGGACAGATGTAAATAATGCCCTGGCGAATTGATAAGGGGGGTCTGAGGGCAATCTGAGCGTGTAGGCGGGTGATTGGGTGCCCGCAAGGGGCAGATTAGGGTCTGATCTGATGG